>NC_136419.1:19567500-20010000 GCF_052625555.1 Lactuca saligna | reverse complement strand
AGATACAAAGCCTAAAATCCAGCTAAGGCCAAAAGTCTAAAGGGAGTCCAAGTGCAAAAGAAGACCCAAAATAAACGAAGCTCAATCACAGCGTACTCCCTGCGTACTCTTCGTACGCATTGTGTACGCGCATTGACCCAACATACAACCTACAAACCCAGTATGTTCAGCGTTTTACGGAGTACGGCCGATGTACTGGCCAGAGTCCCAAAATCCAACTTAGGGTCTTTTTCTCTTAAGACATTTTTGTCAAAACTTCTGATCCAAGTCTTGTGGAATGTCTTAATCCATAAAGTCATGAACTTTGAGCCTTCGCATGGCTCAAAAGAACCCAAACCTTACTTTAGCATACGACTTTCTCCAAATGGACCTAAACACATGCATGGTTGTAACACTCGTTTCCTAGTACATATTTAAATTCAAGAAATGTTTCAATTTATTCTGATTTAAGTCTTGTAGAAAGTCTTAATCCATAAAGTCATGAACTTCGAGCCTTCGTATGGCTCAAAAGAACCCAAACCTTACTTTAGCATACTACTTTCACCAAATGGACCTAAACACATGCATGGTTATAACACCTGTTTCCTAGTATGTATTTAAATTCAAGAAATGTTGCAATTTACTTTGGGACTCGGCGATTTGGAGGCCCGACTCATTGAGTAGACTTGTCATTTATCGGTGGTTTAAGTGACCTACTCGACGAATCGGGATACCGAATCGTCGAGTGGGAGCTCTGTGAGTGAAACCCTAAATTTGAGGGTTTGCACCCTATTTAAACACTTTATGAGGACTCCATCCCAGCCTCCATCACCTCCATACCCTGTTCACGAAACCCTAAGCCTTATTTAAGTGTTCTTGAGCTTTTTGGTTCCATTTTTTGTGTGATTGAAGTTTGAGAAGGAGAAGGAAGCTTGTAAGATCAAGAGGAAGCAAGAAGATCCAAAGTTTTGGGCACATTTCCAGCTTATTTGAGGTATAAAGCTGAAACCTTGGCTACTCATTGCATAGATCTTGATTTGGGGCTATTTTCTATATCTTTCTAAGTATTAGTGAAGTTATATTTGGGATTGGGGGTAGAAGTGGGTTTGTGATTCAGATCTGGAACAATTGAGGGTTCCCATGGCATAAAGGTGCCAACTTTATGGCCATGGGAGGCCCATGCATCTTGTAAACCTCTTTTTATGGCTTTTTGAGCCAAAGGCCCCATGCATGTACATCAAGTTTTAGGATTTACGTATAAAATGGACCCTAGGAGGCTAGATCTATGGTTTTGATGCGTTAAGACCCTTTATAATCGACTGTATTGTTTTGGATTTAGAGGGACTTGGCGAGTCGGGGTAAATTTTCCACCAAATCATTTATGTTTTGGACCAGTTGTTAAGATTGAAGATTCCCCCAGTTGTTTAGGTTCACTAGGGATCCAGAAATCATAGGACTCAGCGAGTGGGTGAACAGACTCGGCGAGTTCAAGGAAATATCCCAGCCACATGAAGATGGACTCGGCGAGTTCAAAGGGAACTCGACGAGTCATAGACTGAACATCTTCTTATGGATGAAGATGAACTCGGCGATTCAGTTAAAGATTGGTCGATGTGTTTTTGAAGGCGAACACATCAGGCTCTTGCTAGACACGACAACTAGGGACGGGATTATGGCATTTTGTGGATATGGGGACTCGACGAGTTGACGGGCTCACTCGGCGAGTCGAGTCAACCATATGTTGAATTTAACCAAAAGTTTACTTTGACCGTGGATTTAACTTTGACTTTGACTTGGACTGAGTGGCCCTTGTAAGGGTTAAAAGTATGAGTTTGTAACTTAAAAGAGTTGTCGTGTAGGGATTAAGGAGTCGGGGAGAGTCGATTTCCACACCGAGATCATTGCAGACACTACACGACTTTGAGGTAAGTTTCCTTTCTAGTAGGGGTGGGTCTACAGCCTCAATGCCGGCCCACAAGTGAGAGTGTTGGATAGATGATTATCTTGTGATAATTATCTAGGATTGATATGGGATATGCTTACTGTGCTTGATATGATTATTGTGCTTAATGTGTGTTAGCAGTAGTAGGGGTGAAATAGTCCCCGGTTACCGGATGAAAGATACCGAAGGGGAGGTTAATTCCCAGATATCAGTTGAAAGATACCGAATGGGAGGTTAGTTCCCAGTTACCGGTTGGAAGATATCGAGGGGGAGTCCAGCTCCCAGCTATGCCTGACGGTTACTAGTTGAAAGATACCGAGGGTTATGCATTATTTGGTATGGGTATGATGGGGGAACTCACTAAGCTTTGTGCTTATGGTTTTTAGTTTTGGTTTCAGGTACCTCTTCATCTAAGGGGAAGGAGTCGGCGGTGTAGCAGCGCATCACACATTTGCACATGATTTCCGCATTTGAGGAGCCTGAGATTTGTACTCTGATATTATACTATTCGTTGGGATGTTTTTGAAACTTATGAATTATGATTTTGTGGTAAAAAGGAATTGTTATGCTGTTTTCGATGAATAGTTTTATAAGTAATATATTTTCAAACAAAAAAATTTGGGTCCCGATTTTAGGGTGTTACAAGTTGGTATCATAGCCTTGGTTTGAGGGATTCGGACATACCCTCGGGGGTGTCTGGACTCAAAACGAGGGTTTGAAAGATTTTTACAAGAAAATAGTTTTCTAAAATCTAAGTTAAGGAATTTTAAGAAAGAACAAGGTGTGTGATGCGTGCGACCGGCCGAGCTCAAGTAAGTTTTCCCCAAGATACCCATACTTGTTATGCTATGTTATATGATATGATTATGAGAACTGCATGCTAGATTAGGGATAAGGATCTAGGAGGATGCCTTGTATGCTTGTTATATGATTCTGAGAACTACATGCTAGAATAGAACTAAGGATCTACAATGGATGCCTTATATGCCTGTTGTATGAGCTCATTGAGCCGTATGCTAGGGTTGTCTACTCAATGCACGGATGTTGTTTGCTTTGTGCTTATAGTGGTTCTAGCTAGCCTTAACTAACTAGTAAGTAGATATGTAATAGTATTCACAAACTAGTTAAGGCAGGATGGTAGTCGCTCCTTGTGAAACTGATGGCGGAGAGTAGGTCGGAGAGTGCCCTAGGTCAAGTTTAGGAAGAGATTAGATTGGAGAGTAGAATTGGTAGAAGGAATTTGGTGAAGTCAAGGCAGTCCTTGAGGAAAGTACGGATAGATGTGGAAGATAGTATGGCCCGTACTACTGGAAGTAGAGGATTCGTACTCGATTCAAGGGAGGCTGAGATGGAACGAAGGACCTGGAGAGCGTATGAGACCTCTCAAGAGTATGTATGACCCTGACGTTTACATGTTTTACTTCAAGGATGGTGGTTACGCATCATGTAGTGGGAGGTTCAGGGATTGGATCCGGTTCTAGTCAGGCTCGAGTGCGGGATCCGAGCAGATTGATAACGGGATACACCAGTTCATCGCATCTGAGATCATTAGAGGTATCCTTGAGGTGACCCCGGTTATTTTCGAGTTGATCAAGGAGGGGATTGTTGAGTTGATGGAGTATCGCCTCCGAGCATTCATGAGTGACTTGGCGTCCAGCCAGTCGGGTACGTGCACACTGTCCTTCAAGGACTTCCAAGGGAGTGGTGCGCCATACTTTCATGGGGTAAAGGACCCCATAGTGGCCATGAGATGGATTGTAGACATCGGGTCTGCATAGTTGACGAGCTTCTGCCCGGAGGGATCGAAGGTCCGCTTTGCTATGGGTTGTTCGAGAGATCGAGCCAGAGATTGGTGGGTGATTCACTGGGGGGCCCAGCCATTGAGGCTATGACTTGGTCAGATTTTGTGACCAGATTCAGGGCTGAGTTTGCGCTAGCTGTGGAGCTTCAGCAACTGGCCACAAAGTTTCTTGATGTGAGGCAGACTACTGAGACTGTATCGGAGATCACCGCCAGGTTCCGGGAGAGGGCCTTGTTGGTACCTCAGTACACATGGGATGAGGAGATATAGAAGACCCGCTATCATGATATATTGAGGGCTGATATTCGGGAGCATGTCAGTTATTCTGCTTTCCCGACTCTGGATTCCATGATTGCCAGGGCAAGGGAGAGGGTGTTTGATTTAGAGCACCTCATGAAGAGGAAATCGGAGACAGGATAGGTTGCTGGGGTTTCAGGGAAGAAACCCAAGGGATTCAACACTAGGTTGAAGGGCCAGCAGGGCCGGGACCGCTGTGGGAAATGAGGTGGGTCACATGAGGAAGTTTTCCGTACTAGGTCGGGATCAGGCTGTTATAAGTACGGCACGACTGGGTACTTTGGCAGGGATTGTACTTCCCCTGCTCCCACAGTTCAAACATCAGACCTGATTTGCTTTCATTGTAATCAGAGGGGCCATAAAAAAGCCAGCTGTCCAAGATTGACGGTAGTAGCAGCGGCGCCAACGGTGGCGCCAACTCCAGTGACTGCACGAGTTATGGATGGCCGGAAGGTCAAGTTGGAGGCTCTAATGGTGAGGAGCCGAGAATTTCAGTTGACAGCTGAAGAGGCACGCGCCGCGCCCGATGTGGTGACAGGATCGTTCCATGTGAACGGTATCCCAATTCAGGTGTTATTTAACTCGGGTGCTACCCAACCGTTTGTCTCTCTTGCACTTAGCAAGAGGTGTTCTGAGTCCTCGGGCATGTTGGATTGCCCTCTAAAGGTCGAAATTACGGCTTCCGGTCAGTTCATGCATCGGAGATTTTCAGAGATTGTGTTATGAAGTTGTACGAGGAGCGCTACTTGGTAGATTTGGTTCCCATACCATTGCGGGGGAACAAGGTCATCATAGGGATGGATTGGTTTAGCCCCAATGGGGCAGTGATCGACTATGCACAACAGTTAGTTTGGATTACGACCCCAGGTGGGGGAGAGCTGTTGATTTAGGGCGAGAGGCCAAAGGCATGGGCCAGCTTTATGTTCAGCAGTGAGTGCTAGGCGCTACCTCCAGTAGGGTTGCACATGGTATGTCGCCTATGTCTTGGATACCCGAGAGGCGGGTTAAGCGATAGTGAGTGATGTGCCAGTGGTACGAGAGTACGCGGATGTATTTCTAGAAGGCCTGTCTCGGATACCTCCGGAGAGGCAGGTGGAGTTCAGGATCGACCTGGTCCCTGGTGCGGCTCTGATAGCCAAGGCACCGTATCGGTTGGCTCCTCCTGATATGCAAGATTTGTCTATACAGCTGCAGGATCTGTTAGACAAGGGATTCATTAGACCGAGTAGTTCACCTTGGGGAGCCCCGATTTTATTTGTGAAGAAGAAGTACGAGTTATCATCAGGTGAGGGTCTGAGAGGAGTATGTGCCGACCCACAAGTGAGTGTGTTGGATAGATGATTGTCTTTGTGATAATTATCAAGGATTGATATGTGATATGCTTACTGTTCTTGATATGATTAATGTGCTTGATATGATTATTGTGCTTGATATGATTATTTTGCTTAATGTGTGTTAGCAGTAGTAGGGGTGAAATAGTCCCCAGTTAACAGTTGAAAGATACTGAAGGGGAGGTTAGTTCCCAAATACTGGTTGAAAGATACCGACGGGGAGTCCAGCTCCTAGCTATGTCTGACGATTACCGGTTGAAAGATACCAAGGATTATGCATTATTTGGTATGGGTATGATGGAGGAACTCACTAAGCTTTGTGCTTACAATTTTTAGTTTTGGTTTCATGTACCTCTTTATCTAAGGGGAAGGAGCCGACGGTGTAGCAGCACATCACACATTTGCACATGATTTCTGCATTTGAGAAGCATGGGATTTGTACTCTAATATTATACTATTCGTTGGGATGTTTTTGAAACTTATGACTTATGATTTTGTGGTAAAAAGGAATTGTAAAGCTGTTTTCGATGAATAGTTTTATAAGTAATATATTTTCAAACAAAAAATTTTGGGTCCCGATTTTAGGGTGTCACAAGTTGGTATCAAAGCCTTGGTTTGAGGGATTCGGACACACCCTCGGGGATGTCTGGACTCAAATTGAGGGCTTATAAGATTTTTACAAGAAAATAGTTTTCTAAAATCTAAGTTAAGGAATTTTGAGAAAGAACAAGGTGTGTGATGCGTGCGACCGGTCGAGCTCAAGTAAGTTTTCCCCAAGATACCCATACTTGTTATGCTATGTTATGATATGATTATGGGAACTGCATTCTAGATTATGGCTAAGGATCTAGGAGGATGCGTTGTATGCCTATTATATGATTCTGAGAACTGCATGCTAGAATAGAACTAAGGATCTAGGATGGATGCCTTGTATGCCTGTTGCATGAGTTTATTGAGTTGTATGCTAGGGATGTCTAGTCAGCAGTAGGATAGCATGATTGGGTTATGTTTGATTTGGTTACTCAATGCATGAATGTTGCTTGCTTTGTGCTTATAGGGGTTCTAGCTAGCCTTAACTAACTAGTAAGTGGATATGTAATAGTATTCACAAACTAGTTAGGGATGGATGGTAGGGACTCCTTGTACAGCTGATGGCGGAGAGTAAGTCGGAGAGGACCCTAGGTCAACCCTAGGAAGAGATTAGCTTAGAGAGCAGAATTTGGTAGAAGGAATCGGTCTTCCATGTCCATTCAGACCCAATTCGCTGCTGCCACTACACATTCACCAACTCCAGAACCTTGTTCCTCAAGGTTTTCGTCTTCTTGTTAAGGATGGAATCGGTATCTCAATATTATTTGGGGGATCATCTACATGAATATCCTCCAATGGAACCACCGCAGAATCATCAACCAAATATTTCCACAGCTGAGAGACATGAAACGTGATATGGATCTGACTGAGCTCCTCGGGAAGATCCAAGCGATAAGCAATCCGTCCTACCCAGGCCAAACCCTGAAAGGGCTGATGTACTTGGGGCTAAACTGTTGGGTTTTAATCACTATAACACTCCTATGGTGCACATGAAACCTTAGATGCTTTAGATCTATGTTTTCTCTAATTATACATGCAATTTCAATTTTCCAAAGCATACAACCTAACTAGCATACAATAGAGGATATACAGCATAAAACTCATAGTTAGATGAATACCACTTATGTAGTTTGTAGTTCTTCGCCTTGAAAGCTTTAGCACCTCAAGTGTGATGCCTTTAATGTTTCACAAACACCAAATGCACGAGGAGGCTTGAGAGAATAGGCTTGTTTGCAAAAAATCGGTTATCACTCTCTTAGAAAGAATGGGCAACCGATTTTATCACTAGGGGGTCCCTTTTATAGTGTTACAAATGCTAGAGTTTCATCCATGCAAACCCTAATGCACCATGACCCTTCATATTACTTAGGCTCCATGGGTTAAACCTCCATGGACATCTATGACCTATCATATTGGTTTAGCCCACCCTAATTAATCATGGATCATTGGCCCACACTATAAAAATCATTGATTTACTTAATCAGTCCCCGGATATTTAATTAGTCTCTTTTAATCACTAAATTAATTCCAAATTAATTCTTGATTAATACTAATTAAATAATATGATTTCTCAATTAATATATTATACTTATAATATATTAATTAATCAAAAATTACGATATTCTCAAAAGTTCATCCTATCAAATTGCACTGGTGAAGGCAACCCAAAAGGACCATGCTACTATCGGGTCAAGTACATCCCAATTATTATTATGGGTTTCGACACCTAATCTAACAGTCTCATACTTGGATAAGTCTAATAAATCTAACTGCCAATGCAACATCAAAATCTGACTTAGCAATTGTAGCTTTTTAAAAGCCGCTTTCAAACTCTGAGCTAGTCAGTGATGCATCCTTTAGATAAGGGATTATATATTCCTCTGTTCTTCAAGATATCATGCAGAAAAATACATGGAACATAGTCATACTTATTGTTCTACAGTTTGTTTCCCGATTTCCGATTTGTCTGACACACAACATAACTAAACACATCAGATTACTTTTGATCGGGCCTGGCACATAAGTCAAAAGAAATCATCGAGGGGCCCAAGATATCGCTTTTAATCCTCTTAGGATAAAAGGAACATATAAAATTCGACATTATATGCTTGTACTAACTACTCGTTAAATCATGCACAACGATACATTTTATAGCATCAAATTACAGATGCGTTTTCGTATCATCAATGCACAACCAACTCGTAGTCAACAACTCTGCCACACCCCCAAATCAGGACGACGGAAACGTTCGGGTGAAGGTGACTTCATCTTGTAATATCAAAACATTTGAATATGAATGAAACATAACAATCACAATCATACATTAAGGATACCAACATGTATTGTTTACAACCTTGAATTTGTTAATGAAAATACATCCAAAATAACATAATGTATGATAATAAAAAAATACAACAAATATCCAATGTCCACAGTTGAAAAACATGCTCGCTGTTTTCTTGAGAATACAAGTCGTTTTGAAAAGTGTCAACATATAAAATGTTGGTGAGTCATAAGCATATTTGTAAGAAAAGTTGTGTAATAGTTTGTAAACTCCAGAAAATCCAATATTTTATGTAAAAATAGTTTGAGAGTCTTGTTTCAAATCATGTGTAATTGCATGGGTATACTTTTTTTACTTTGTTTGAAAATTTTATAGAGTGTTTCCAGAAAATCCTATATTTTCTGTTATACAAAATATCATTGTCTTAAAACCCTAAGACCAGAGTGGTGAGATTAGTGTAAAATAGGCGGCACGTGGTTTTGTACTTGTTAAAGCGTGTAGAGTGTAAGTTTTGTGTAAATTTTGAAATAATATTGTTATTCTCTATGCGAATCTTTACAACCATACTAATGTAACGAGAGCGCCTGTCTTGACATTCTTCAAGCATCGATTTCTAAAGATAATTGTCACCCTAGACTCGCTTGTCTCGTTGTAGTGAACAACTCAGGTGTGGGGTATCATCCCCGTATAAATCTATAAACAATATCCCGTTGTCCCTCCAAGAGACCCTGGTTATAACTACAGGACTTACGATGTACACTAGGTAGGTACGAGTGAAGGAGTGTCTCACAAGAACGTTAACGGAATTTACGCAACTATTGAATCTCATTATTTAACGTTATAAATAATGTTACTAGTGTATATTTTCGATTGTCGTTTATGACACGCAACTTTCATGTCATGAAATAAGTTTAGTTCACTAATTTGGTAGATTTATTTGTTAAATTCTTTTTACAATTATTTGAATTTGGAACTAATATAATTAGGAAATTTTACCACAATTGTCAAAAATAGCCCATTTTTACCATAAGTGTCAAAAATAGCCCATTTTTACCATATGTGTCAAAAATAACCTATTTTTACCATAAGGGTAAAAAATAGTCCATTTTTACCATAAGTGTCAAAATAACTCATTTTTACCGAAATGGTAATAAATAACCCATTTTTACTAAATTTGTCATAAATGGCCTGTTTTTACCAAAGTTATCATAAATGAACCATTAATACCAAAGTTGTCACAAATGGCCCATTTTACAAGTTTTAGTGGTAAAATTTTTATATATCCAAAATGTTACCATTTTTAGTGTAACTTTCCATATTTTTCCGTTTTTCAAGTTTTCATGACAAAAAATTGTGTTAACATTTTCTTTGACTTTATGGTGATTTTATCACACATCAAAGATAACCTTTTAAGCATAACAACAAAACATATAAGCTACACAAGATAACTTTCTTTTCCAACAACATGAGACTTGTACAAAATTTCAAGTTTAAGGACCTTTAGCATGAAATCACAACATTTCACACATAACATATAACACATACACATGCAAGCAAAATATCCAAGGATTTACACAAGACTTTGACTTATACCCCCCCCCCCCCCACAAGAAGGAAAAACTCGAAAACAAGGGGTATGAAGCTCACCTTGGGGGCTTTTTCGGTTTGTAGAGAAAGATAAAGGAGGTTTTCGGTCCATGCTTGCCTTCTTGAAGGAACTTTCAAAGTCAATGTTGTTCTAGGAAGCATAGACATGAAAATGAAGTGGTTTGAGGGATGATCTTAGTAGAATATGTAAATAAAACATCTTAAGTTTGATAGGATCTTACCAAGTTTTGAAGCTTGAAGAAGACTTCTTGAAGCACACTACACACTCATGAATTTCTTGGAGAAAAGAGAGTGAGAGAACACTTGAAGGTTAGAGAGGAAGTGAGAAGTGAGTGAAATTTAAAATGAATAGTGGGGTGAGAGATGGGAATTAGCCGAATATGAGGGAAGAGAGAGGAGGGATTAATGTGTTAATGTATTTTGGTTAATACAAGCTTTCATGGATGTATACAAGATAATTACTTAGTTACATGTTATACAATATAGAGGTGTCACCTGCATTAACCTGCATTTTTTTTTTTAATTAAATCCGATCGGACATTCGGGGGGAAAAAGAAGGAAATAGGCTTTGTTTTCGAAGGGTAACCAAGAACACCCAAGGACCAATAGTGATTTCGGTTTATATTCGTTTTTAGCTTCGTTTGGGCCCAAGAAGGGTTCCGGTCCAATAATGAGCCCAAAAGGGATTTTAACCCATTTTAGCCCATATATGGGTTTTCACAGCACATTATGGTATAGGAATTCTCAAGGCCCAATATGGGTTTTTATGGCCCAAAAGTCCAATTGGAAGGGTTACCAGCCCATTAAGGCCCATTAAGAAGGTCTTGGTCCAATAAGAGGTTTGGTCTAACAACTCTTGGGCTAAGGTGTTGGATTAGGTGTTTAAGCCCATAACTATAATTGGTATGTACTTGCTCGAGAGTAGCATGGTCCATTTGGGTTGCATATCGCCACGACAATTTGATAGGATAGACTTTTGAGAAGAGGTTATTTATGATTTATTAATCTATTATAAGTTCTAATATAATACTATGAAATCATATAATTTAATTAGTATTGATCAAGATTTAATTTGGAATTAATTTAGTGATAAAAAAAAGACTAATTAAATTAATGGGGACTAATTATGTAAATTAGTTATATATATATATATATATATATATATATATATATATATATATATGTTTTGGGCTTATGATACATGATGGACTAAGAGTTAGCCCACATGAGACATGGATCATAACCCAAATTTTACGGATTAGGGTTTACCCATGACTCTTTGAATCCTAACATATATATAGAACACTCCATGAACTAAAATCGTGCCTAAGGTTCTTGGAGTTCATATGAGGTGACTTTTGGTGCAAGACATTCTCTCTCAAAAGTCATCCTTTGTCTAAAGTGTGTTGTAATTCCATCTGAGGCATTCATACTATTGGTCCTATGTTCTTAAAGGCCAAAACAACAAGCTACAACAAAGATGTAATTCTATTACACATTTCTATGATGTTTATATCAATTGTATGTTAGTTGTAGGCTTAAAGCTTTGGAAACAATATTGCATGTATAATTAGAGAAAACATAGATCCAAAGCTTTTAGGGTTGTATGTGCACCATAAGATGTTGCAGTATACAAAACCCAATAGTGGTATCGGAGTCATGGGTTGTTTTCTATTATATTTGATGCATGGTTAATTGTTCAATGTTAATATATATATATATATATATATATATATATATATATATATATATATATATATATATATATATATTGGCATAATTTGGATTTAGATAATTACTATAAATTGTTTTGTTGATTAAAATCGATTTTATGTTTTGAAAATAATTATCCTGATCCAATTAAAAGATAAATTGTCAAGTCGTGAAATTATTACTAGTTTATACTTTATATGATAAGCTAAATGTTTGTAATATTTTGATTTGAAGTTCTCTTGCTTTAAGAGTTGCATTAAGTCATATTAGTAAAAGATAAAATGATATGATTATTTTATTTGTTTTAAAAGTTTGATCTAAAGTGTTTACGAAACCTCCATAAGTTATCGATATGAAAAGTCATTTTATAAATTTGATCTAAATGTTTTAAGGAGTTACAAATTTTTTCATCAAATTTCAAACTCAAAAGTTTTTTTAGGGAGTTACAAATAAATATTAGTTAAATTGATCTTAATGTTTTTGAAGAGTTACATAAATTATGGAACTTGAAAAGTCTTATCTTCATAAAACAAATTAACTCCTTAAGTTATGAAGTTCAAAAGTTTTTCAAGAATTACAAAACTTGCCCTCAAGTTTTAAAATGTTGAAAATTCTCAATTAAGTAATTTGAAAAGTTTTCAAAAAATGTAACCCATGGTTCATAACTTAAAATTAATTAAATAGTTTTAATTTGATTTAACATCTTGATGTCTTTTGAATACTTCAATTATTTCTTATGGACTTTATTAATAGTAAATTAAATGTTTAATTAAAAGAGTATTATTAAATCCTAATCATATGGTTTAAGTTTAATTAAACTAAGAGTATAATTTATTAATAGATTAAACCATCAAGTCTTTTAAAAGTTTAAAATACACTCTTATACTATAAAAAATTAAAAGTTTAATATATTATATATATATGTATAAGTAAAAGGTTAGTCTTACTATTAGTAGGCCTCATTAATGAAGCCAGTCTATAAGGGGGGGGGGGGGGATATAAGGTTACTGCCTATAAAATGGCAGTTTAATGGGTGTCCACTCTCACCCACCGCTTCCTTGACTGGTGGAGGGTTGTTAGCCGAACAGATAGGATAGGACATTAATTCGCATTATAAGTATAATAATAGTTGTAAAGTAACAAAACTTTTATTAAATTCTCAATCTTAGTTACTTTAGGAAAAATGTGAATATGGTGCTATCCCATGAAATTGCGCTTTGCACCTTGTTAAGTCGTTAGTGGAGCGTGTGTGGTTAACCGACACACTAATCTGGACTGATAGTGTGTGGCAAAGGCTAGCTTGATGTTAATCATAGATCAGTGGAGCGTGTGTTGTTAACCGACACATTGATTAGGTGGTTGTAACATTGGGTGCACCAAGCTAATTTGCATGGTTATTCACACCTTGTTTGTGATCCTCGACATCCCAGTAACAAACTTGAAGGGAACAATCGAGATTTAAACATGCCATTGAAAAGTTCAATGAATCTCAAAGATCTAGGAATTTCAAACCAATTAAAACTTAATAAACTATTTTATTTTTCATGGTGGAAATTGGTAAATCGTCATTTGCCTACCTTCAAATATTTTACAATTGGATTACGATATCCCTCTTCGCAATTGTAGACTATTGGTTGTTATATTAAGGATTTAAATCAACTAACTTGAATTTCTCCCTCATAGATGTCTAGTTCTGACAACTATGGTCTTCCTTATCGTTTTGAAAAAAGCTTTCCTAATGAAGATGATATCCCACATGTCGATCAATGTGAAAGATTATACCCTTTATCATGCATTAATGGGACTGGAAATCATACTTCACTTCCTCCACCTCCTCTAATAATTCTCCATAACCCACAAGTTCAAAGACTTTAAAAGTTCAAGGTCACTTTAGCCCTATTGGCAAGCAAACACAAAGATGGAAAGTCTATGTGTGCTCACATCTTGGAGATGAAGTCACATATTGACAGGCTCGGAGAGTTGGGTGTTGAAGTCTCGAGGAAGTTGGTTGTTGACTGGGTACTTTAATCACTTCCTGAGTCACATAGCAGGTTCATTAAGGACTACTATATGACAGACCAAGGCATGACCCTTATCGATCTTACCTATTTGCTAATTATAGCTGAATCAACAATGATTTGGCGCAATGGTAAAGCAAACTTGATTGGAAGATCTACTCCCCAAACTTCCATGGATAATGACAATGGTAACATTAGAAGTCCAAAAAAGATTTCTCTTCCCAATGGAAAGGGATTGGACATGGTCAAGTCATTTGACCCAATGGTAAAGAGAAATGCTAAGTTTGAGATAGTCACATGTACCATTCCCAAAGAATCCATGTGTTTCTTTTGCCAAGAGAAAGGGCATTGCTTGGAAAGCTTCCCAATTTACCTGAAAGTTCATAAGGATGGTAAAGGTCAAAAAGTTTGATTCTGCTTTAGGTAAGTCCACTATTTAACTCTATTAAGTTCTTATTTGGAGATTCTTAGTAAAGATGTAATGTAATTACATTTTGATGTTTTGAAGAATCAAAGAAAAGAGAGGAAGCTTAAAGGAAGAGTATGTTGAATTTGATCGCAAAGATGAATTTCATTCGCATGGTTTGATGATCAAATTTGTGAGCTACTGCTTAAGAGTTGTGATAGATTGCTTAGAAATAGATAACAACATCGTTTTCATTTGTAATTACTTTGTAAGGAAAAGTCTTTCCGCAATTTTTTTTAAATAAAGAAAAGTTTTTTTATTTTTTTATGTTATTTTAAGTTTCCTTACAGTGGCTTTTGTGAAAAAAAAATTTATATGTTTCCATTGATAGCAATGTGGATTTGATTCTTTCGTTTGTTGTAGTTTTATAATTTACCAAACAAGAAAAGATTCTCATCACCCGAGTTTCAGTTGGGTAGAAACTTGGAATCATGCAACTTGTATTGTATTATGAATGTGAATTTTCATCTTTGGGAAATTAATACTAATTCCTTGTTCACATGTATATGTGAATCAATTAAAGGACTAGGGGATCAGGTACACTTGGTTGTGGACTGGTCAGGTCCACCTCAAAGATCGACAAGACTATTCGTCATGATTTACTAAAGTTTAGTAAATATGGTTATGCTTACAAGTTTAAGTGTAATTCTGAAACATTGGAAAAGTTTTAATGTATGGCAGAACGGATGAGATGAATCAAATTAGGTAGAAAGATAAAAGTTTCTCCAATCTAGAAAATGGGAGAGTACTTTAGTATCGTGTTCTATGCTCATCTTAATGATTATGGAAAACCATATCACAATTAATCTTCTAAGGATATCTTAGTACATTTGTATGTCTAATAAGAGGAATCATGAATTGTTGAAATGGTTAAATCAAGAAGATGAGTCATACTGTGTTCCAAAAAATCAAGTCTTAGAGTTACACTCCAAGATCGAGCCTTGAGTGACATAATCTTAAGAAAGGTTTATAACACTTATCAAATGTAGAGTCAAATGTTTTCTACATACTCCAAGATCGAGCCTTGAGTGACATAATCTTAAGAAAGGTTTATAACACTTATCAAATGTAGAGTAAAATGTTTTCTACTCTTGTACATTTGAAATTCGTAAGTTGTGATGTTTTGGATAAAAGAAAGACCAACTAAGACCAATTGTGTGAACTGTTTATCTTGATAAGAATCCGCACTAACTCTTGAATATTTGTTTTATCAAGTAATGTTTCATGACAAAGAGAATCCTTTATGTCAAGAGGTTAGTGGGAGTATTAAAGATCTTGAAAAAGTTTCAAGAACTAATCAAGAATAAAACTGCTGTTAATCACTAGCACACGACTTGAGGTTTGTAACCTATCGCGTTGACATACTCTTATTTCTGTGCTCATTCCAGTTAAAGTTGACTATGCATGTGAGTTCTATGAGTTCTCACTTGTTTGCATAACAACTTGGAAGCAATGGTAGGCCCTTGTGCTACCAAGTGGCAAGAAATTAATATTGAACAAGTTCAGTTCATATGAGTTTGGTTTTGTCACTAACATTGTCTTGTGATTATGGTTTTCACAAATTCACATTGATAGGAACGCATACACCATAAAATCTAAGTGTCATAAGGTTTCTATCCACTTCATGAAACTTATTGTGAGGAAAAGCTTTAACTAAGTATATTTTAAGGAGATAGCAATTGTGATATTTGCATTTCTCAAATTCGATTATGATTACGGCATCCCTCTTCATAGTTCGAATTGTGAGAAATGGAAAAGGTTAAAACATTTTAGACTTATTGCTCTAAGTTCTAAAATGATTGGACACACATGTGAGTTATCTTAAGGAAAGGTGTATGAGTTTAAGAAGCTTAGATAAAGTCTTATCGAAGCATCACGTATCAGAAATCTGAACATTGGTAATGAAAGTCAATAAGTATTGATTTCTGGAAGTCCAACTAATTTCTGTGTACATGTCAAAGCTAGTGGGAGCATAAGTATTATGCTAGTAAAGGAATAATTATTATGCTAGTGGGAGCATGATCAATTAAGGTAAGTGTTGCGAGTTAGCAATGTTAATTATAAAAAACAAAAGTTTCAAATTGCAAAGTTGCAGAGTTTGAAAAGTTGTTTTGCTATAATTAAAGGAGAGAAAATTATACTTCATTCCAATTATAAAAGATTAGATTGAGATTTTAACCAAATTTAGTCAAGTATATATATGAATGTTGTGTTGGAATGGTTCAACATAAGGAAATTCTATATATGGAAATATTAATTGCATTCTCAAATTCAATTATGATTACTGCATCCCTCTTCATAGTTCGAATTGTGAGAATATGACAAATAGAAATATTATAGCAAAAGTCTGGTCTACTATCATGTCTTTATGTGAGACATCATGAATCGTGTCCCATATGCTTCAGATATAGGATCGATTATATGTGCTATAATATTCATTCATTCTAAATTTTCCAAATGCCTAGGGCATTAAGAGGGAAAATGGAACAGAGCTGGATATGACTAAAATGGTTAAGAAATCGTCGAGGATAATCTAAGGTTCCCCAAAGATTGGTTGCTCATGGACGGTTGGAAGTATAGTGTAAATTTTTGGAAGAACCATATTGACATATTCTGGAAAAGAGGTAACTCTTGATCAGAAGGGATAGTTAAAATGAAAATGTTTCCATAAGTGGAAGTTTGTCACACCCCAAAACCGGAATGGCGGAAACATTTTGGGGTGGATGACGTCATGTCAAGTATCACAACATATGCAATATAGTAATCAAAGTACAACAAACATTACGTTAATAGTAATAATTTTACATAGGTTACGTTTCATAGCAATATCAAAGTAAATACAGAACATAACATAGATGCAGCTCGGTACTAGGTTGTCTCCGCAAAAACTCTTGGGATGTACCTGTCTATCGATGACCTGAAAATACAAGTTATTTTGAATAAAAATGTGTATTTATACAAATGACACTAAATACTTATGGACTCACCAGCATTATAAAAATGCTGATACTCACTTTCAAAATAACTTGTATTCTCAGGACATCGATAGACAGGTACATCCAGGGAGCTTTTACGGAGACAACCTAGTACCGAGCTGCATCTATGTTATGTTCTATATTTACTTTGATATTGCTATGAAATGTAACCTATGTAAAATTATTGCTATTAATGCAATGGTTGTTGTACTTTTATTACTATACTGCATATGTTGTGATACTTGACATGACGTCATCCACCCCGGAACGTTTCCGCCGTTCCGGTTTTGGGGTGTGACAGATTGGTATCAGAGCATTGTTTATAGTGAGCTCAGTATATCAATTCATAAAAGATATACAGCCTATAAATACATTGGTATAAAACACTCTGACCAAGAATTATACTTTAAAATATAACCATATTTTACCAAAGTATAAGAACATCTATAATCTAAACACTCGAACAAAAGTATCACAAGAAGAACAGAATAAAAGTCTTTGGATGTTGACCATTAGCATCAAACCTGGGCAGTTATGTAATCATAAGCTAGAATAAATGTGACCTGATCAACTACATTTATTCGAGATGCGACCAACGTGTGCCTGGGAGTGATGGTAGTATGCAACGAATCTGAAACTTACCAAATAGGAATGCTAGAGCCAAACATAAAGTTTAAAATACTATGGGAGTATTTTGGAATACTAAAAGACTCACATTAATCCCAGAATCATATTCAGAAGTTATGAATCAAACAAGTAATTAAATACCATAGGGGTATTTTAAGATCCATAGCTAACCTTGTGTGAAAAACTAAAAAGATCTTTATTGATATACCTATGATTACAGAGGGTATACTTCCAAGATTATGTATAGTAAGGATCCCATAGGCTAAGAATGTGTGGTTTCGCTCTACTTCCTTTTCCTTGTTTGGATGTGGATATAGAGTAGTATCACATATTCGAAGGCCTATCGGATCTAAGTTATATATAATTTGTGTACCCTATGTAATTGTAGCATGACTCGATATGGATCACCCAGTGAAATGTTAATAATCTCTTAGGATTTTCTAGACATTTCCATTCTCGCACGAACCCTGTAGAAAACCTTATCCACTTCAGTGTTCGACAGAAGAGTTGATTCAGACCCAGAAGAAGTTCATTGAGAAGATTTCTAGTTCGGACATAGATGAACTAGGACGAGACTACTGAAACCACCAAGTGCCTATACCTTTTAGGGACATCGGTGGGAAATTCGCCTGAACTTCCGAGGTTTCTAGTCATCCATCATGAAGCGATGACACTCAGAGTCAGGATCAGAAGTAAGGCAGAGTAGAGATTCAGTATGTCTACAAGAGAGGAGAACCCTAAGTAAATACCCGAAGAAAAACCAACGCCTATTCCAGTCAGGGGTAAGAGGTGGACAGAGGGAGCCAATACATGGAACCTGAGAAGTGTCTTTTCCTCGTTATGGTCGCGCTAATACACCCATAAAATAATTCAAATTAGTGAGTTAGTGATTACACTACTCACACTATCTATTAAGTAAATCACCTTTTCCCATCGCAAGTAATACGATTAAATAGAATCCCAAGACCTCAATGAGAGTGTTTAGCCATAAGTCTTCATGAGCCTTTTTCTTCTGTGATTTTCGTTCCAAACTGTCCTCAAATCTTTCTAAAAATGGAGAGTGGATCTCTCCAATATAAAAATAAATTAGTAGGAACGACCCCCATCTTATGGCTTTCTGATACTCTTACTCCTACCTTGAAACCCGGACTACATCATAGGGATGTAGGTCGACACTCAGATAACCAATATCCAAGGTGCGGGAAAAATTATTACCTATTATAGGAAAGATAGATACGTCCAGGGTTAACCACTATCTCTCATCAGCGTGTGTTCCTTTTCATGTAGGAAAAACCATGCCTCCGAAGAAACGTAACCAATCCGCTGACAAGAAACCGACTCTCCTATTCGATGAAGCTACGTTCCAAGCTGCAGTCTTGGTAGCTGTAGTAGCTGTCATGGCTCATCTGAATGCTAACAATGCCAGTGTTAGCAGGAGCCCTATCGAGATTTCCGATCCTAACAATGGACAGCAGCAATCAACACCTGCGTACCCAACCCCCCAAGAACCCCCACCAAAGTCACTGAAGAGAAAGTTCAAGAACGAGGAGGGAAGTAGCTCGGCTCAAGGACCTTGCGAAGGGCAATGAGCTGAGACAATCAATACCCCTACCAACCCTTCCATCCCGACACCTGGAAGACCATACCTAGGAAGCCTCCCCCGCTGCAGCAAGTGTAACTACCATCATCATGGTACCTGTCGAGGACTCTTTTGCGTTAGGTGCAACATGAAGGGGCATGTTGCCCGCTTCTGTAGAACGCCGGTTGAGTTCATTACATCAACCACCAATGTGGCGACCAGTCCAGTATGCCATCTATGTGGTGAGATTGGACACTTCAAGAAGGACTGCCCAACTGAAGGAAATGACAAGGGCACAGGAGGGGTATAACCCTAATGCCTAGGGAGAAGCATCAATGAAGCCGGTAGAAATTTTGGTACATCTCTCAATCCTAGATAACTAACCGAAAACGTTAAAAGTCTAATTCTAAATGAAATTACTCTCTCGTTAAGGTGGAAGTCGCAGCACTGTTGTAAAATGCAAAATTTCATCAGGTAAAGCTATAATGGCTCGATATATACGTTAAAGCCATGTATAATTAAGATGGGTAAACCTCGAGTGAGTGATGATGCCTTATCTCATGTTCCTCGTTTGGTTGTGGATTTAGGGCGGAGTCACTCAGTCAACAGTCCTTCCCACATTAACTATACATGACTAGTGTATACTAGGCGATTATAGAGAGGCCTCGCGAGAAATCCATTCATGAAAAGTACATTATTTTGAAACCTCAGGACCCTCTATAGTTCCGCGTCGACTCTATCAGTCCAAGTATCCGCGACAGTGATACACGGGATGAAAACCGAGACGCCAAAAACTTGTGTGCCCATTCAGCACATGGATCTATCGACCCTCATTCTATATCATGTCGATGTATGCCAAATTTGACGCCTCTATCAATCATGGTTCGACTTAGTGCAACCATGTGTAAATTCCTAGTGCTGTGTAAAAAGAACTTTCATCGTATCCATTTCGGAAAATAAAGGTTCTTCCGAACCTAATAATAAAACCAAATGCGATCCGTCAGTCGTCTCTCTTATCTAAAACCTTCCGAAGTACCCAGGAGAAGGGTACCGCACGTGGTTAACCAACCTCTCCGTAGGAAAAATAGAACCCGAAGCGAAAGACACTATAGGTATTCCAGAAGACGATAACCACCCGAAACCTACTCCGTAGATCCCCCAGAAAGACCCTTAGCACGTCACAATCAGATTCGAGAATCAAGAAAAGAAACTCATGGGATTAACTTGCTACTACTGAGTACATGCATTAGAGTGTTATATAATTCAGATCAATACGATTTAAGATGTGTGCTTCCTCCCTACTGCCTGTTCCTCGTTGAGTTGTGGGTCTGGGGTGGGGCCACACAGTTGAACGTCCCGTCGATCTCAATTATATACGGCTTGCGAACACCAAGTATTAGTGATTAAGTTGAGTATGAGCTCTACCACGAACCTTGTAATAAAATCCTTCATTCTATCCCATAGAATAGGAGTTGGAGTCAAGAGAACCGCTGTGGGTTGAACTATTAGAATTACCACATATCCAAAAATTGTTGCCATCCCATTTAAGCCAACATAGTATCTAACACCCTCAGTTAGTAAATAAACCTGAGTCGTAAGAGTCAAAACATTGACTACGACCATCCATCCACACTTAATCCCACAAATTAAGCATCTTAGCAAATATCTCGGAAATCTGGAAGCTGCAATAAGTTAAACTCTGAGAAGAGTGGATGAGGAAATTAGAAGTTCCGAGTGATAGAACCCTATACTTTCTAGACTTAATCTAAATCGAGGAAACTCAGAACCACTGGAAGAGTAGTCGCAGAAAATACTCGCACTACTCAGGCACTTCGTCCACCCTATTACTGACAAGTAGTTCCTAGGACACCCCGCCTCCTCACGTGGAAGAAGTCATCGTCACCCTGTAGACGATAGACTGCATTCTTCGAAGTGAATACTAGAATGCCAAGAACCACAGGATAACCTCCGCAGCCAAGAATACTTGAATAAAGTAAGAAAATAGGTTGCGTTAAGCCTTATGACCCAGATCTCAAAGAGATTTTAGACTCGACACCAGTCTAGGTGTTAGTCGATGGATTATACAAGAACACGCGTTTTCTGCAACTGGAATAAACCGAAACCTTAAAGAATATGGAATGTATTAGAGATTCATTGGACTACTAGGTGTTCCAAGAATACTATCTCACACAGAAATAGTAGAACCACCTTCCGAGATAGTCCAACACTTCAGAAAATCTCTAAGGACTAGGTTAGCCCTGAGCATAGATTGCTATTCATGAAACAACAAAGCAAGTAAGAGCATGATTCTTTCCTGTTAGGAATCATATTGTGAAAGCATCAACTTGACGATGATGAGAAGTTTAAAAACATTCTAAACAATCATCTGGTAAAACCCTATCTTACCAATCCGAAACACGAATCCAATCATCAGTATGGAATTTCGATATTAACGCAAAATGGGATTTGTCACTTGTAAATGTTAATAAGTCAATTGGTATATGAAAATCTAAATTTTTAGAAAATATTTGCAACTTATACAAAACCTAACTTTGACACGATATTAGCATAATTATGTTATAGAAGTTAAGTATATTAGTATTAGATTTCGATTAGAGACTCCCTAGTATATACCATTATTGTAGGAATCGGTAGTGGTACTGTAACATCCGAAAAATACAACCAATTTAAATTTTTCAAAACCACCTGATTTTCATTAAAATGTTTACAATAAGGTTTTCAATACAAGTCATTAGAGTATTCCCAGAATCACATTGCTACAAAATCATGAGGAGCGGTACGATCGCGCCTTCGCCTTGCCACAGTCTCCTGAAGAACCTGAAAAACATTAAACCACAACTGTAAGCCCGAAAGCTTAGTGAGATACCCACAAAATACCAACCACGCATACGCCCTTCCAGGCCACGACCTTCCGATCCAAAACATATAAAACATACATAACATAACAGCACATAAAACAGCCATGCATATCGGGTCTACCGTGTGACTGGTCCGCCGTATCGGGCCTTCAGTCCAACGGATCCAACCTACAGGTCTAGTCCTGTCCTTCGAGTCTACAGTGGGGTTGGTCCGCCCGCATCGGGCCTTCAACCCACCTGGTCCACTCTCTGAGTCTACAGTGTGACTGGTCCGCCCGCATCGGGCCTTCAGTCGGCCTGGTTCACTCTCCGAGCCTCGGCACGTCTGGTCCGCCCTCGTGGGGCCTACAGCCTATCCGGACCGCTCGCTGGGCCTTCGGAACAACCGGTCCGCCCTGGGTATCTTGGCCTACAGCACAAAGCAGGACCCGCCTCAACCCATCTCCAGTCCAAACAACCATGTGCACAAAAACATACATTCATATAACAGTCATAGTCAACAAACCGAGCAAGCAGATCACATAGCATATCATTACCCTAACCGGGTTACCGACCTAACCGGTCACTAGCATAGCATCACTCTGTATATCGGGAAAACTGACCTTAACAAGGCCTCCTAGCATGTACCATCCTAGCTACCAGGATGTAGACACATCAAACAATAACATAATAACCATAACCAAATCTCAATACAATAAAGGGCCGGCCTTGGTGCCTTAGACCCTGTTGATATAGTGAGGATAACTCACCTCGAAACTGCCGGCTGAAAAGATAAGATCCCGCTGCTCCGAACTCCGGCACGAACTCCTTCACTAAACATCAAAACATACAACTCAATAAATACCCATAATTGCCGAAATACCCCTGGAAGACAACTGATCAACCCTGGACAAGTCAAAGTCAACCCCTGACTGACCCTACTCGCCGAGTCAACCCGATGACTCGCCGAGTCCATAAAATTCTGAGTCCACTCGCACCCAACTCACCGAGTCATCCCTTGACTCACCGATTCATCGACTCAACCAGAAATATTGGGACTTCCTCGACAAGACTCGCCGAGTCCAAATGGACTCGCCGAGTTCAAGGCCATCTTCAACCTACTCGCCGAGTTGTTCTTCCAACTCGTCGAGTCCCAGGCCATCTTCAAGCAACTCGTCGAGTCCACCCATGTGACTCGTCGAGTACCACCTATCTGAACCCATACAAAAGCATCTCAGGCCATGCAATTGATCCAAAACATAGATCCAACCTCCTACAGTCCATCCATCACGTAAAGTGGCAAACTTTACGTGAATCTAACGAGATCTAAGCCATTTTCACCTTAGAACCAAGGTTTGGGACATGGTAGCTTCATTAACAACACGAGGATTGGGGCTTTAATGCTCTTAATGTCTTCTCCACTCCAGATCTGAGGTAGCAACCTCAGATCCATCCTCCAATATCAAAGTATCACACAACCAAGCACCCCACACAACCCAAAATGATGGAATTAGAAATGCACAGCCTAAGGACGAAGATATTACCTCCAAAAGATGCCTCAATAGCAGCCAAACTCGAATCCAAGCAAAGCCCTTTGATCCAAACCACTTCTCCTTCAAGATCCCTTCAATCAACACCTCTTCAAGCTCTAATTTGCTCCACAAATGATCTCTCCACGAATTTAGGGCTTCTGGAACTCAAGGGGGGAATTAAGGGAGGCTGTGGAGTGGTGTAAGGTTCTTTATATAGGGCTCAACCCCGGAAATTAGGGTTTTCTTCATACAGCACCTACTCGCCGAGTCCACCCCATGGACTCGCCGAGTAGGCCACTTGACACGCGACTATGACCGCGACCTGACTCGCCGAGTCATCCACGGACTCGGCGAGTCACCCTCTAAAATTTACACTTTCAGTCCTTCCACTCTACTCTTGCGATTCCAGGATGTTACAATTCTCCCCTACTTAAATTAGGCTTCGTCCTCGAAGCCTTCGGCATCTCATCTTCAAATTACTTCCCACGACGCACCACTTGACCTTGACCGAACCAAGTCCCTCAAGGTACAAACATAGAACCAGAAGCTCACTTTCTCCTCCCATACGGTGTCCCCATCACCTACTCAAACCGGGCACCAACTGAATCCCTCTGATAACCACACTCAACAACCGAGAATTACCCATGATGCTTTACTGCTCCAATTCTCATCCTTCACTTGACTCATATGGCTATAATGCCTCGAACCATCGGATCCCCGATCCGAATTCCACTCTATCCATCCCATGACGACCGAATGACCCATCCTTCCATTTCGGAGCAACTCCCCCGAGTTCTCCTCTCGCAATCACACTCACACAAGCTGATCTAGCTCTAGCACCCTCAGGTATGGACAATCTGATATACTGACAATATTCTCAACATCCTCCCAGGATAAACCACTGATACATACCCAGAACCCTGATCAGAATCTCATTGAGAGTCCAAGACTCTTGCTCTGCATTCCTTACGAACTCCTCTCCCTGGCTCCACGACGCGATATTCCCTCCGCGCCCAGAGCAACATATCGAGTCGAATAAGCTTATATTCTGCCGCCGCAACACACTACTCAAAGACCATCGACGGACCACTGCGATCGCAACTCTACACTGCCGCTTTCACTTCCGTGAATTCGCACTCCCCTTCCGGAGTTTCATTCCTCCCTCTTTCCTTACCAAGGAAACCACTCGTCTGCCCAGTCACCATGACAGGCACCATGGTGCTTATCCTACGCCACATTACCTCTTTAAAGCGTACTCAACCTCCATGCATTACCGCTACTCTGACTCTCATCACAAGGACTCTCAAGCCCATGCACTACCTTCACTGCTCAAGATTGCTAGCCGGGGCCAGACCTCCCAATATATTCTCACTGCAACATACGCAACCCATATCCTCTAATCGATCTAACAATACCCGCAGAGTCTTCAGCATGACTGGACCGCCTCCCCAGGCCTTCAGCCAAACTGAACCACTCTCAGAACCTTCAGCCAACCTGACTGGACCGTCCTCCGAGCCTTCGGCCTGACTGGTACGCCTACGGCCTTCAGTCTATCCGGACCGCTCAACAATCACTCATTATTCCGAACTATCTCTTCAGGAAATCCTCCCGCATACCGTTCTAGCCCTCTAGGGGTTCCGAACTCTATCTCCATCCTACATACTCGATCCCGGCCTGCCCCCACGCCTTCCTCAATCAACTGATCTAGGTCTGTATTCCGCCCCGCACGCCTGTTACTCACTCATACGAGCCTGCTCTCGACTAATAGAAATACCGCTGAATTTCCCAAGCAGCTAAACAACCTCTCAGGCCCAACGATTATCCGGAGAATTTCCAATTCTCCCCCACTTAAGACACTGACAGCTAGTCACCGGTCGCCATCCTCGATCTCCCCAAGCAACCTTGCAGGAATCAACACATGCACTCAAAAAAAATGTTTTTCGCCAGCACCAACAACTTTCATACAATCATGCTCCCACGCTGCACAACCCGCTCGAAAGCGACCCAATCTTCAACTATCCATTCCTCAGATTACAGAATCCAACTGGCCTCCAAACTAACGCCGCATCCGCCACCAATCCTCATAAGGATAATCAACGATGACTCGAAGTACAAACCCATAACCATAACGATCCCTCAGGGAACACAAGATACTAAAACGAAATCTCGATCACAACTCGCCAACCCTCAAGGAACAATGAATACCACACGAAACCCGAAACGCAATTCCATAACCAACCAATGAAAGTGGCAGATATCAATACTCTACAACAATCATAAATAATCAGAACATCAGAAAGAACATACCCGAAGCAGCAAGCTGAAAAAAAATACGACCCTAAGCCCTTGGGGGCTCTGCTCCACCCTGACCTCCACCTGTGATCCTCAACGTAGCCGGTGCTGGAGCCTGCACCTATCCCGCAGCAAGCCGTGGACAGTTGACCTTCAAATGTCCGACCTGATGACAATGATAGCATATCCTCAAATCCCGAACCGGCACAGACTGCTGACAATCCCTCGCATAGTGTCCCTCCTTCCCGCACTTGCGGCATGCTCCACCGGACCGACAAACCCCGGCATGACCCCTCCCACACCTTCCACAGACGTGGCTACCCTGATCTCCCATCCTGGAATCAACGGTCTTAGACCGTTTCGTCGCCGGCTGCGACTGAACCGGAGCTTGCCTCAGCTCACGCATTTGTAACTCAATCTCTAACTCACGCCGCCTGGCGGCCTCCTGCAACTCCAGCAAAGTCTCGCACCTCTGTGCAGACACAAACTGTCTGATGTCTCTCTTTAGCATACTCAGATATCGGGACATCTGAGCCTGCTCCGAAGCGAACTCAGGGCAAAACATCGCCCTCTCAGTAAACATTCTGGTGATTTCCGTCACCGATTCCGAATCCTGTTTCAGCTCCAAGAACTCCTGAGCCAACCTCTCCCTCTCGACCTGCGGAACATAACGAGTGCTGAACATCTCTCCGAACCGATCCCATGAAATCGCAGCCCTCTGCGCATCCGAGTACGACCCTGTGGTCAATCTCCACCAATCCTTTGCTCCGAGCCTCAACAGGTTCAAAGCACACCTCACCCTCTGATCAGCAGGGCATGAACACGTGAAGAAACATCCCTCCACATCTGATAACCATCTCATAGCAACGATCGGATCCTGAACTCCATCAAAAGTGGGAGGCTTCGTATTATCGAAGTCCCGATACTGAAAACCCCTACTGGCTCCTCCCCCTGCCGCTGCTACTGCTGCGGTAGCCGCCGCGGCAGCCGTCTCCGTGAGAGCCGCATAGCGCTCGTCAAAATACTCCACCATGGCGGCCTTGATCGACCCAAACAACTCTGGCAGCTCAGCCCAAAACAATGCAGCAACCTCATCATGCAAGATCTCACGAATCCTCGCATCCAACTCATGCGTACTCATCTGACTGACAACCTCGGGTTGTACAGACCCACCCGGAACTCTCTCTCCTGCTCCTGATCCTGATCCGGATCCACTCCCAGCGTGCCCTGGAATCTCCATACTGAAAATAAAACACCGAATCTCAGACATATTCCGCTAACCCAGGAACCAGCTCTCATCCCAACCCTAGAGGTCATGGTTTCCCTGATACGCGTATGAGTCCGTGCTTTCAGTAGTACGGGCCCATACTACCTTCCATACCAACCCATATTTGCATGAAGTACTCCCACAACACCCTAGCGACACACATAACAATGCTCTATCCTCACAACTAGAGGAACACTAGAAATCTCTCACAAGGAACCCTAGGCTAGCAGGCATCATAAATCAGGCAACTTATCAATAAATCCTGAAGATCCCTAGCCTAACTCTAGCATGCTGTTCTATCAAAGCTCAATAAAACAATTGTCATGTATGGTATTTTGGGGTTACTTACTGGCTCCGGCTGATCGTACCTCCGCGTCCTCCTTTACTTATTTTGAAAACCATTTTAATTTCTCTTTTTGAAAACTCTCCTCGATTTGAGACTGGAGTCACACAAGTGTTCCTCCAATTCACTCAAACCAAGGCTCTGATACCAACTTGTAACATCCGAAAAATACAACCAATTTAAATTTTTCAAAACCACCTGATTTTCATTACAATGTTTACAATAAGGTTTTCAATACAAGTCATTAGAGTATTCCCAGAATCACATTGCTACAAAATCATGAGGAGCGGTACGATCGCGCCTTCGCCTTGCCACAGTCTCCTGAAGAACCTGAAAAACATTAAACCACAACTGTAAGCCCGAAAGCTTAGTGAGATACCCACAAAATACCAACCACGCATACGCCCTTCCAGGCCACGACCTTCCGGTCCAAAACATATAAAACATACATAACATAACAGCACATAAAACAACCATGCATATCGGGTCTACCGTGTGACTGGTCTGCCGTATCGGGCCTTCAGTCCAACGGATCCAACCTCCAGGTCTAGTCCTGTCCTTCGAGTCTACAGTGGGGTTGGTCCTCCCGCATCGGGCCTTCAACCCACCTGGTCCACTCTCTGAGTCTACAGTGTGACTGGTCCGCCCGCATCGGGCCTTCAGTCGGCCTGGTCCACTCTCCGAGCCTCGGCACGTCTGGTCCGCCCTCGTGGGGCCTACAGCCTATCCGGACCGCTCGCTGGGCCTTCGGAACAACCGGTCCGCCCTGGGTATCTTGGCCTACAGCACAAAGCAGGACCCGCCTCAACCCATCTCCAGTCCAAACAACCATGTGCACAAAAACATACATTCATATAACAGTCATAGTCAACAAACCGAGCAAGAAGATCACATAGCATATCATTACCCTAACCGGGTTACCGACCTAACCGGTCACTAGCATAGCATCACTCTGTATATCGGGAAAACTGACCTTAACAAGGCCTCCTAGCATGTACCATCCTAGCTACCAGGATGTAGACACATCAAACAATAACATAATAACCATAACCAAATCTCAATACAATAAAGGGCCGGCCTTGGTGCCTTAGACCCTGTTGATATAGTGAGGATAACTCACCTCGAAACTGCCGGCTGAAAAGATAAGATCCCGCTGCTCCGAACTCCGGCACGAACTCCTTCACTAAACATCAAAACATACAACTCAATAAATACCCATAATTGCCGAAATACCCCTGGAAGACAACTGATCAACCCTGGACAAGTCAAAGTCAACCCCTGACTGACCCTACTCGCCGAGTCAACCCGATGACTCGCCGAGTCCATAAAATTCTGAGTCCACTCGCACCCAACTCACCGAGTCATCCCTTGACTCACCGATTCATCGACTCAACCAGAAATATTGGGACTTCCTCGACAAGACTCGCCGAGTCCAAATGGACTCGCCGAGTTCAAGGCCATCTTCAACCTACTCGCCGAGTTGTTCTTCCAACTCGTCGAGTCCCAGGCCATCTTCAAGCAACTCGTCGAGTCCACCCATGTGACTCGTCGAGTACCACCTATCTGAACCCATACAGAAGCATCTCAGGCCATGCAATTGATCCAAAACATAGATCCAACCTCCTACAGTCCATCCATCACGTAAAGTGGCAAACTTTACGTGAATCTAACGAGATCTAAGCCATTTTCACCTTAGAACCAAGGTTTGGGACATGGTAGCTTCATTAACAACACAAGGATTGGGGCTTTAATGCTCTTAATGTCTTCTCCACTCCAGATCTGAGGTAGCAACCTCAGATCCATCCTCCAATATCAAAGTATCACACAACCAAGCACCCCACACAACCCAAAATGATGGAATTAGAAATGCACAGCCTAAGGACGAAGATATTACCTCCAAAAGATGCCTCAATAGCAGCCAAGGCATCATTTGCATCATCTCAATGCATCGTGAATATTAACGCCTCCCCCTATTTTCGGTTTTTTTGTTTTGTGGTGGAAATGCATGTTCGAAAAACTATTTATTGTTTGTTTTATTTAAATTGGTTTTTATCAAACATGATTGTTATGTTTTGCTATGTATGTCTATGCAACTTGAAACCTGAGGCATTATCGTCTTAAGTCCCTTCTCTTACACTTTACTCCAACCATTAACTCTTTAAGCCATTGGTCATTATGGATAGCGCTATTAGTAATTAACAACTCCTCACTCACCTGATTACTTGAGTACATGATACCATATTCATCTATGGAACGATAAGCATAGATCTTGATACGACATCACTCATCGGTTTGGTTATGAACTCATTGTTTGCTCATATACATACAAACTAGCTTACTTATTATAGCAATAAACTTTTTTTCTCATTATAACAACAAACTTTTATTACTATAAACTTCTTTACTTGTCTTAGTAATAAACTTGTTTGTTCCTTGTAGCAACGAACTTGATTGCTCATTATAACAATTAAACTTGCTTACTCGTTTTAATAATGAACTTTTTTTCCCATGAGAATATGAACATTGAATCTCATTTGGGCAATGTACTTTATTCATCATGATGATAAAGAACTTTGTTTATGTAAACTTATTTACTTATTTTAGCAATTTACTTTTATTTATAGAAACTTCTATCAATACTTTGGTTTCGATTCATGAAACCAATATTATTTTTAATCCATGAACTCAACAACTATTTTTATTGTTGATGCTCGTTTTACATGCATTTTCAAGAATCATCTAGTAAGAGGCACGTAGAGAGACAACACTTGTAGGAGCATTTTCATGTGTTGTCTTTCAAATACAATGTAATTTATTTTAAAAATTGTTCGAACTCATTGTAAATTCTAATTCTTTTTAATACTATGGTTGGTGTTGTCTTTTTAATTTTGCTATGAGACCCTTTATAGTGTCTCGTCCCGTGTTTCCTCTTTAACAGAGTGTGAAAGGTTATTACGAGTAAGTATGTGCATGATTTGACAAGTAGAAAAAAATTGTGTGGTAAAACCGTAAAAGTTTATTTGTTCCTTTTTCTGAAATGGGAAAAGTGATATCATGGGCCCCTTTATTGTTTAAAGTTGATGTCTTAATGCTAGGCCTAGCCCGAACTAAATTGATGTGTTCAATTAGTAGTCTGATTTGGTCATCATAAATCATTAATGGAGAAACATAAGATTGAACGGTAAGGTTAATTCATAAATCCATGACTCAGTTTATACATGTATATTGTAAAAGCGAATGAATAATTGATCACTTATTTAAGGGATGATTCTTGATTTGATATGAGTTTGACAGATGCTGTTGAAGACACACTTTGTTGATTATTTGAGCCTATTAAACCAATGGTAGTTGAAGACTTGTCCAAATGGGAGGCTATTTGAAATGGGTGTCCAATGTTATAACTATTGGTATAACTTTGGGAATAATAACAAAGTTCTTTTATAGTTGCCCTCAAAAGCTAAAAGAATTAGAAAATGGTTTAATAGAGAGAGATACATAGTGTATTAATATATTATAGCTTGATAATTTAATTAGAAAGTAATTAGAATTAATTTATAACTAATTCGAACTAATTTGTTATTAAATAAAAGTACATGGACTAAAATGTAATTGTTTAATAGTTGATTAATTGGAATATTCTCGAGGTTAATAAAGATGGATGAAATACACTAGGGACGTATCCTTAGTGATTTTGGAAAATTCCTTGTATATTAGATAAGGATATGAATTTAGTGATTATCCTCATCAGCTGTCTAATCCACCAAGTATTTATCAACTATAAATACCCCCTCCTAGCTCCTCAAAATTTTGTCTCTTACTCCAAGCACTCCCAGTTTTGAGAATTTGCTTTTCTCTCTCCTCTCTCTTTCATAGTTGTTAGTCTTTTGGGTGTGATTCTTTAGAGGCATTCTACTTTGGATGCTAGATCTTTCAAAGGCATTAAGGAATTCGAGTTTCAACAAAGAGAGCTTCAAATCTTGCAAAATATGATTTTTTATAAGGTTGGTATCTCATAAACTATTTTGTTGTTTATATTATTATATTAAGATCCTTGTTGGGTTTAGATCTTAACTTGCCTTAGATTACATTTTATTTTTTCTACCACCAATGAATTTATTCTTTTTTATGATTAGTGAAACCCAACACAATATACCTCAAATCAGTTTGTATCATTCATGAAAGAACAATGCACTACTAACTACAAAAAAAGGATTTACTGAATGAAAAAATTGAGTTTTAAAGGTAATGATAAACTTGATGCCTTCTTACTCGAGATAGAGTGAGGGATTCAGAGGAGATGACATGGTAATAGCCTACTATTTGCTGAATAGGGTTCCAAATAAAAAAGAACAAAATTGTCGCATGTGACCTTTGGTTCAAGAAAAGTCTGAATTGGAGATATTTTCGAGTTTGGGGATGTTGTACAATTGTAAAAGTTATTGGGACAAAAAGAAAACTTTGGGAGAACGTGGAACAAATTGTATATTCATTGGATATGCCAAACATTCCAAGGTATATAGGTTCTATTTAATAGACTCTAATGATTTTGTCTCGATTAACACGGTTATCAAGTCATGAGATGCGATTTTTGATGAGATGCGTTTTTCATCAATTCAAAGTCCTAAGGATATGAATTTTAGCACTAATATGTTGCAAAATCTAGAAATTCAAGATGGTGTTTTTGTACTTGAAACACAAGAGCTTCGGAAAATCAAAAGAGGTCGTATTGTGAAATATTATTATTGTTTTAGTGTTGAGGAATATCCTTGGACATTTCAAAATGCCAAGGATTCTTGAGATCTTTTTCTTTTGGAAGGAAGCAATTGATGATGAAATGCCATAAATTCTTGAGAATGACACTTGGGTGTGGTCTGATTTGCCTCTGATTCTAAACCACTTGGTTACAAACGGATTTTCAAAATGAAAATGAATGTGAATGGAACTATCGAATAGTACAAATCCCGGTTGGTCATTCAAGTTTTTACGGAAAAACCTGGTGTTGGATAATTTTGAAATGTATGTGATGGTTGCACACATTTCTACAATTAGATTGTTAATTTCCTTGGCAGGTATTCACAATCCATCAAAAGGATGTTAAAACAACCTTTTTAAATGGGGAAATTGATGAAGAAGTTTACATGAAACAACCAAAAGGTTTTGTTATGCCTAGTAAAGAGCATAAGGTATGTAAACTGGTGAAATCTTTGTATGCGTTGAAACAAGCACCCAAAGAATGGCATCAAAAGTTTTATGAGGTTATTTTTCCTATGGTTTCAAGTTAAACAAATATGAAAAATGTGTTTATAGTAGATTTAATGATGCTACTGGCACATGAGTGATCATTTGCTTGTGTGTAGATCACATGTTTTTTTGGTACTGACTAAGAACAAATAGATGAAATAAAGCATTTCTTCATCTATATTTTCCATGATATATTTTGGAGAGGATAATATGATTCTTGGAAAAATAATTAAGCATGTAAAAAGGTATAGTAATGAATCAAAGTCATTATGTTGACAAAATTCTCAAACGCTTCAACTTTAGTGATTGTTCTCCCGTGAACACTAATATGGATTCAAATGTAAAATTGATACCAAAAGCTAGCTTTCATATTTCTTATTTAGAGTACTCTAAGGCTATTAATAGCTTGATGTATGCCATGACAAGTACCATAACTGACATTGCTTTTGTTGTAGGAAAGTTGAGCATGTACACTAGTAAATCTAGTGCTCAGCATTGCCCATAAATTAATAGATTGTTTAAGTATCTCAAGGGAACTATGGATTATTGCTTGAGTTTCTTAGGATATCTTTTGGTTTTAAACGTACATTCAGATGCAAGTTGGATAACCAAGATGGGGGATCATTCCTCAACTAATGGTCAGATATTCTAGCTTAGAGGAGGTGCATTTTCCCGGGCTTCAAAAATACAATCTTCCATTCTGAACTCTATAATGGCATATGATTTTGTTGCGTTAGCTGCCATTGGTAAAAAAAACTAAAGTGGCTGATGAATTTAGTTTATAGGATTCATTTATGGTCAAACCCGATAGCACGTATCCCAATCCTTTGTAATAATGGAGCTGTCATGGCTAAGGAATATAGCCAAGTGTATAATGGAAAGTCTAGACAGGAAGGTGTTAGACGTAGTATAATTTGAGAACTAATCATGAAGGGTGTGATTTTGGTTGACTTTGTGAAATCGCAACAAAATTTTGGAGACCACCTGACTAAAGGTTTGACAAGAGACTTAGTAAACAAGTATTATTAGGATAAAATTAAAGTCCATCTAATTATATAATTGTGAGACACATAATTCCCTTATAATATGATATTAGGAGTTTAATTCAATGTGGAAATGTAGCAACAATATTAGTAAGGTATTATTCTTTGAAATTATTTTCATTCTTAAGATCAGTTTTAGAAATTTTGTCCTACACTGAGCATAGGATACACCCCTACGTGGAGTGTAGGTGAGGAAAGGTTGGACGAGGGTTTACTGACCTACATTCAACATAAGTTTTGGAATTTAATAGTTGATTAAAAGGTTTAATTAGAAATGTTAAATTCTAAAACTCTAGTAATGTTTTGAAAAGTTCAAATCACACCCTTATGGTTTTATTAATTAATTAAGGAGTATAATTAAAAGAGGTTTAATAAATCCATAAAACTTTAGGTTAACCTTTTAATTGAATTAAAAATTTAATTGTTAAAGTTAACCATATAGTATTTTAAAAGTATAAAATACACTCTATACTATATATAACATTAAAAGTCTAACATTATATATATGTATGAGTAAAAGTCAGTCTTACCGTTAGTAGGCCTCATTCACGAAGCTGGTCTATAAGGGGTGTTTAAGGAAATTACCTATAAAATGGCGATTGAATGGGTATCCACTCTTACCCACCGTACTCTTGACTAGTGGAGGGTCGTTAGCCGAACGGGTAGGATATGACGAAACCTTCCATTATAAGTATAATGAAATACCAAGTAACTAAATGTTTTTCAAATTCCCAATCTTAGTTACTTAGGCAAAAGTGAATTGATGCAATTCCATGAAATTACACTTTATGCCCTTGCGAAGACGTTAGTGGAGCGTGTGTGGTTTACCGGCACACTAAATGGTTCTAAGCAAAGGTAGCAAAGGGTGACTCAATGTTTGTCATAGTTAGGTGGAGCGTGTGTGGTTTACCGGCACATCGAATAGGTGATTGTAACATGTGAGGGCACCATGTAGTTTGCATGGTTATTCACACCCGCTTTGTGATCCTTGGCATCCCAATCACAAACAAGAGGGGCATATCGAGATTTAAACATGCCATTGAAATGTTCAATGAATCTCAAAGGATCTAGGAGTTTTCATAGATTTAAAACTTAAATTTCTTTTTCGTTTTTCATGGTGGAAACTAGTGAATCGTCATTCACTTACCTTCAAATGTTCTGTAATTTGGGTTACGGCATCCCTCTCCCGAGTTGTAGGATATTGTGTTGGGTCCTAGCCTTGGAATTTCATTTGGGTGATTTACCAAGGACTCAATCAATCAACTAACTTGAATTCGTTTTCTCCCGATGTCAAAGTTCGACAACTATGGTCTTCTCAAATCCCGTAGAACAAGCATTCCACATGAAGATGATATTCCACGATTCGATCGAGGAACAAGAAATCATGCTTCACTTCCTCCTCCTCCTCCAATTATTCTCCCTAACCCACAAGATTGTAAAATTGAAAGGTTCAATATCACTCAAGCCCTTTTGGCAAGTAAACATAAAGAGGGCAAGTCGGTGTGTGCACACGTCTTAGGGATGAAGTCACACATTGATAGATTAAGAATGATAGGATCCATTTTCGGTGAAGCGATGGCTGTTGATTGGGTTCTTCAGTCACTTCCTAACTCGTATAGTGAGTTCGTAAGAGAGTACTATATGATGAACCACGACGTGACACTTATAGATCTCACCTACATGCTTATTGCTGCTGAATCAACAATGGTTTGGCGCAATAGAACAGCAAAGTTGATTGGTGAATCTGCCTTCAAGACCTCTATGGATATAGACAATAGCAATGAAAGACATGCAATGATCGAAAAAGTTTGATCATAAGAGAAAGGCGATGTCTGAAGTAGTTCCATGTGTTGTTCCAAAGGAGTCAATTTGCTTTTATTGCCAAGAGAAGGGGCATTGGAGACGAAGTTGCCCTATTTACCTAAGAGATCTAAGAGATGGGAGAGTCAAAAGTATGACTACGCTTTAGGTAAGAATCCACTATCTAACTCCATTAAGTTCCTATTCATTGATTCTTAATACATGATGTGATAAGATTGCATTTGAATGTTTTGAAGGATCGGTGAAAAGAAAGGAAGCTTGATAAGAGAGCAAGATGAATCTAATCACAAGAGATGGATCTTGATCGCATGGACTTGAAGATTGGATTTTGAGCTTAGATAGTTATGATAGAGTTGTTAGAAATTTTCTTTTTACATAGTTTTCAATAGATTTTGCATTGTAAGGACAAATGATTTTCCGCTGCTTTTATAAATAAAACAAATTTTGACTTACTTATTTGTTTGTTTATTTCCTTGCAATGAAATCGTTATGAAAATTGATGTTTACATATTTCTACAACGAATGGATATGATTCTTAGTTATGTTATTTATGGAAACGTCGAGAATTTACCAAATAGGGAGAGTTTCTCATCGCCCAAAGTTTAAATTGGACAGAAATTTGGAATCACACAACTTGGTTGCATGATGAATGAGAAATTTCGTATTTGGAAATTAGACTAATTCATTGACAAAGTGTCAAGTGAAGGATTAGGAGATCGAGTACACAAAGTTGTGTGTTGATCAAGTTCACCATAAGAGTAACAAATATATTCGTCATGATTTACTAAAGGCTTAGTAAATATGATTACACTTACAAGATTAAGTGTAATTTTGAATTAATTAAAGGTTTTAGATCAATAGCAAAACGAATAAGAAGAATCAAGTAGGCAGAAAGATAAGAGTTTCTCCATTCTAAGAAGAAGGGAGAGTAGCTTTTATGCTTTATGATAGGTCTTAATGATTTAGAACCATATCTCAATTGATCCTCTAAGTGAGTCTTGGTACAATTGTATGTCCAAGAACAGGAATCAAAGATTGAAGAAATGGTCAAATCAAGAAGTCAATCATACTTCGTTCCAAAACAAGTCTTAAAGTCAAGATTGTGACATTGAGTGAATAGTATTAAGAAGGTTTATAACATTCATCAATTGTGGAAAGTTGTGATGTCTTGGATAAGACAAAGACCAACTAAGACCAAAATTATGAAGTGTTTTGTTTTGATAAAAGCTACACTAACTCTTGAATATTTGGTTGTCAACAACTGTTTATTGACAAGAGAATCTTATATGTCAAGGAGTCAGTGGGAGTCTTAATGGTCTTGAAAGGTTTCAAGAACAAATCAAATAAACCTTATTAATTATCACTAGCACATGAGTTGAGGTTTATAACCTATCGTGAAGACATTATTTTGTTTCTGTGCCAATCCAATCGAGTTAATTATGCATGTGAGTCCTATGAGTTCTCATTTGAATGCATAAAAGGCAAGGACCTTGATCAATGGAAAGTACATTGATAGGAAAAGGTGAGCTGCTTAACTACTTGGAAAACGTGGTGGGCAGCTGTGCTACCATAAGGCAAGAAATCAAGATTAAGGAAGTTCGATCCATATGAGTTTGAATTTGTCGTAAACTTTGGTTTTAACAAATTCACATGGATAGGAACACATACACCGTTTAAATCTAAGTGTCATAAGATTTCCTCCTTCATGAAAATGATTGTGAGAAAATGCTTTCACTAAGAAAGATTTTAAAAGATAGTGATTGTAAAATTGCATTCTTGAATTCGATCATGGTTACGACATCCCTTTCCATAATTTGAATTGTGAGGTTTGGCAATTAGTCTTAATTGTTAAGACACACATATGAACTATCTAAGGCAAAAGTGTATAAGTTCAAGAAGCCTTGATAAAAGATTATCAAAGCACTAAGTATTAGAAACATGAACTTAAGAAATTCAATAAGTATTGTTTTTCTGAAAGTTAAGATGTTTATGAATACATGTCGAAGCTAGTGGGAGCATAAAAATTATGTTTTATAATAATCATCATGATAGTGGGAGCATAAATGTTATGATTGTATGATTATTAAGGCAAGTATTGCATAGTTGGCAATATTAATTATAGAAAACAAGAGTCATACTTTGCAAAGTTGTAAGAGTTGAAAGGTTGTTTTGCTATAATTAAAGGAGAGAATATTATGCTTCATTTCAAATCTAAAGGATTAGGTTGTGAAATGTTGATAAATTTAGTCAAAGGTACATAGTGTGTTCTTAAAGTTTCGATTATGATTACGGCATTCCTCTTCACAATTCGAATTTTGAGAACATAGAAAATAAAACATTGTGCGTCGTGTCCCATATGCTTCGGGTATAGGATCGATTGCAAATGCTTTAATGTTTGACCATTCTAAAATTTTCCAAATGTCCAACGCATTTAGAAGGAAAAGGGACTAGAATTGGTTCTGACTAAAATAATTAAACAACTATCAAAGGACGATTCGAAGTTCGACAAGAATTGGTCGCTTGTGAGTAGTTGGAAGTATAGTATTGGAAATTATGGAAATGTTTCCATATTGGATGGACAATATCGACATCATTACGAATAGATAAGATTCTATTAAGAAATTAGTTGTCATATGGAAGCGTGTCCATATTGGGAAGTAAATATTGAAAATCTATGACTAGATTAGAAACCTTTATGCAAAAGGATGTTCAAAGGAATGTGCTTTGAGTGAGAGACATCGTATCTAAGGAATTGTCTTGTAACAATCTCCGATAGAGGACTTTGTAATATCATTGGCAATAGTCTTTGAGACTTTGGTGCAGTGACATTACAAAAGGATCGTTGCATAAAGTGTTAGAATCTAGTATATTCTATAAGTAACAAGAATTTGATATTCTTACACTTAAGAAAATGGATTTGGAGTTGTAAAATGAGAATGATTGGAAATGTGTTCAATTTGTCTACTTCACAAAAGTAAGAACCATAGGTAAACATTGTGTGCATGCTAAGAGCATGGGACAAGTGTTGGAATTCAAGTAAGAAGTTGATTACCCGAAACGACAAATAATGAGTAATCGATATGGTGATAAATAAAACGTGTTTTGTTTATACTCAAAGGTTTGAGGCCATATGGGATTAGTATTATTCTTGTGTTTCACCTTGCATGTTTTGACTTCCAGAATAATTGAGTTTATTAAGAATAATCGGATTATTCAAATGGGCCACAGTCGTTCATATGTTGGAAGTAGATATGAATGAAGATTGTCGTGAATTGGTGTATGGATTGTCTAAAAGAGTATTAGACATAAGCAAATGTTTGCTGCAACGTTCATGAGTGCTTATGAATATGATTTGAGCATTGGATTAAACCCACGCTCACTTGGATCACTATCTCGAGTGATTAGTGAGACGATAACATCTTATATTCTTGAAACCGAGATGTGTGAGTTGTATCTTGCGAATCGGTTGCACATTGATAATATGTAAACGCACTAGTAACTTGGTGTTATAAAACATATTGTTGTGTGCAATTCGGTGAGTGAGTGCAAGCGAGCATTGTATCAAAGTTTATCCGTTCCTTTTATCCAAAGTAGGATAAAAGCGATATCTTTGGGCCCCTCGATGGTTTAGTGATGACAAACGTAAATGCTCGGCCGGGCTAGGGCTAATTTGATTTGTTTAATTAGTCTGTCGTCATAAATCGGAAATCGAGATATAGTACAAAGAGAATGATTTGAAATCATATCTCATACGATATCTAGAATGGAGGAATATATGATCCCTTATCTAAGGACACACGTATCTGATATGATCAGAGTTGACAGCGGCTTTGGAAAGCTACGATTGCAGATCAGGATCTGAAGTCATATGCAGAATAGTTGTTAGACTTATCCAAGTGGGAGACTATTGGATTAGTGTCTAAGTCCATAACTATTTTGGTATGTACTTGACCCGATGGTGCATGGTCCTTTTGGGTTGCCTTTACCAAAGCAACTTGATTGGAGAAATGAATAAAGAGAGAGAGGATAATATGATTTATTAATATGTTATAAGAATAATATATTAAAGGAGAAATCATATTTGTTTAATTAATATTGGTCAATAATTAATTAAGAATTAGTTTTGTGATCAAATGTAATTAATTAAACTAGAGGGGCTGATTTGTAATTATGTGATAGTTACAAAATAAGGTAAGGATTATCTTATTTATATGGAGGACGAATTTAAGGTTGGAAAGCCTTAGAATTCGAGTATGATAAGGATTCAAGGATTATCTTATTGGTTGCTTAATGGATAATCAACTAGATAAGGATAATGACTGAAACCCTATCTCTACACCTATATAAACACCCCTAGGGTCATGAATTCGGGAATCCCTTCCCAAGAGGTCCTAGATACGAATTCTAACCTCTCACCTCTCTCTTTATACCTTCTCCATTTGCTTATGGTGTTTGTGAGCCATTAGAGGAGTGACACTTGTGACTCTAAGCATTCCAAAGTCAATTCAAGGAGGAATTGGGATTGTTATTGCTACATAACAATCAAGGTTTGATCTTAAACCTAATTACATATTAATATGATTACTTGTATGTTAGAATTAGGGTTTATAGTCTTGGATTCAAAGCATGTACAATAGAGAAACCTAGATCCAAGCATTAGGGTTTGTATGAGCACATAGGATGTCTTATGACCAAAACCCATCAATAAATTCCCTATTTTTTTGCCTAGAGCTTTACACCGAGTGTAGATCAGTATGCTATGATGAACGTAGGTCATCTAAGGGTTGACCATCAACTGCCTCACCAATTTGACTTTTGGCTTACTGAGTTGGGACTTAGTCTTGTAAGGAAAAAATGGTTTTTACCTAAGGATAGATCATTGTAAACCAAGACTCTTACAGAGATAATAATTACCTTAACTTTTACTTAGGGTTTTTATTATGTGCATGAGGGGACTCGATATCACTAGTTTTCTGATCTTGTGAGTTGAGGTGTAGACTATTGTGATTTGAGAGGTGTGTCTTCTCACTATATTATGTAGAACGGTAGATTGTATTTGTGACTCTTGCATATATGATTGGGGGACCCGTTATGTATATTGGGTAGGGCATGTTATGTATGTTGGGTTAAGCCTATTATGCATGTTGGGTGGGGCCCATTATGTATGTTGGTGGGGCCCGTATTGGTATGTAGTATTTTAGGGAACACACTAGGCATCGTACACACAGTTTAAAGTTTATAGTTTCAAGTACTTCTAGTAGCAAGGGGAAAGAGCGATCTTGATTGCATTGCATTCATCGATGCTTTCAGTATCGTATGATGTTGGGATTACTCTGATGTTTTGGATATTTGATTATATGATTATCACATAATGGTTTTAATTATTTTAAAAACGAAAAAAATTGCCTGGTATTTCTAGAGCATTTCAGGAGAGCTTACACTTCTAGGTTGGGACATATAAAGTATTCATCCTAGACATGTGTCTGGTTCTACAGTTGACGAAGTCGATGTTTAACTTCTACATAGTTCCTTTCATAAGATGTATCTACAGATACATGATGTAAAGGAATTACCTATGTGACTGTGAAGTGTAGCCGCATTTCAAGAGGTTGGAGAATTGGCCTTAATACAATTATAAGTGGACTAGGGCACACACCTTAATAATATCGTTAAGTTGTATTTACTAGAAATTTCAATAAACTATTATGAATTTTATTTTCAGGTATTCATTTTGGTTGAAGGGTTCAATTCTTAGAACATCCTGATTCTTGAGTATTTGAATTGTAAGATACTAAGATGGGAATTTAATTGTTTCAACATTTTCATTTATATATTGGTTTGGTTTGTTTAAATTAATTTTATGTTACTTTATGTGTTACCTTTAAATAAGAGAGGATTGTTGGTGATTTTAGTATCGCTAGGTGTTTTCTGTAATTGTAATTAATACGTGAACTAAAGGGATTATAATTTGTACTCTATATTATATGTTTGGTGAGTGCAAAGTGAACACATATATAAGATTGAATGATAAGGCAGTACGATAAAATTATGGGGTCAAAGGTCCGCATCTCCTTGCAGCATCCTAGGGTCAATGCCCTAAACAGTCTTTGGAAATTTTAATTAGTATCATAGAAGATAATCCGAATGCTAGTGGTGATTATGGTAAAATGGACAAATCTTATCAGTTTTGAAACCATTGATAATTCCATTAGTTTTGTGATCTGCTTAACTAATTTAGATTATAGAAACCCTAATTTTCAAGTATAAATAAGATTATTCTCTCGAGCCATATCACACCCTTCGTAGCTATGATTCTTCTAAAAAATCTTAGAACTCCTTTTGGAATTTGGCTCATGCTTCTGTGCCTAGATTCATTAGTGTCCTTTTGGATTATCCTAGATTGGATTTCTTATAAGCTGGGAATATGGTAGAAATATCAATTCAAAAAGCGACCTTACGCAATCCATTAGGAATCTGGTTCTTCATAACAACCCTTGTTATCTATTACATATGTCACACCTAGAACAACACTTAAGATCCAAAATTAATATAAAAATTATCTAATTCAATTCTAACACTTGCACATCAATTCTTAATTATCCTAAATGTGTAGTAAAACCTTATTACTTCTTTTAAATCTTAAGAACATATTAATTATACAAAGTCAATGGTTTATATGTTATGATTTAATGATTTGGATCTCCCAAACACTTGATTATGATGATAAGTGTTCTTAATGATTTATAATCTTCAAATAAAATCTAAGTCATCACCACACATGAAGAAAAGATAAGTTTTACTTAAACTTCAAAATGATTTGTAACTTCAGATAAAATCTAAATCATCTCCATACATGAAGAAATTAAATTTTACAAGTTATATTTATAGCACTATATGAAGTTCTAACTTTCAAATTACTAGTACATGCCATTGTACAAACTTAAAACTTCATTGATGTTCTTCAGTAAGCTTAAAATCTCAAACAAACTTCATAGATAATCATGACTACAATTTCTAGTTTTATTAAATAAAATGAGTTTTGGAACTCATTATAATGCTAGTTTAAGTATCAATTACATCTATTATCACTCAAATTTGAATTCACCATTGTTATGGTTTAGAGCTTCAAATTGATCTTTAAGCTCTAATCAAACAATATAAGGATGATTTCAGTGTAGATTCATAAATATATAGTAAATACAAAGATATTAACTCATTCCAATGCTGTTAATTAGCATCAACATCAAATTTTGGTAAATCATCATGTAAAATGTGAAATGAGCATTTAGAGAATTCACAAGGAGCATTTGAATTGAATGGAGCACTTGGAACTCAATGGAGCACGTGGGGTTTATAGAGCATACGATAAACGAACAGGTCATTTGAGAAGGAAATGGATCATCTAACAAAGGAAAAGATCAAGTGATAAAGGAACATTTCTTCTAAAATGGGTTATAAAGCAAGTGGGACTGGAATAGTGCATCTCGGTGCATGGATGATCCATCCAATACTTGGATGCACCCCTTCGGAGCCAATGTGTGCCCCTTAGAAGCAAGTTTCACCGCCCTAGGATGAAAGTGTACCATTTGTGGGTGTGCTAAGTAGAAAGAAGATGTGCCAAGTTGAAGGAAGGTGTGACATTTGTGAAGAATGAGTGCCAACTTGGAGGTAGGTGTTCCATCTTGGAGAATGACACACCACCCTTTTAAAAGGTGAGACATTCCTTGCACAAGATGTTCTATTGTTGGGTCTAAAATTATGGTTTATACTTTGCTTTTCTAGGCATTTATAGTTTTCGGTCTAGGACCGAAAACAGTCTGGGGTTTTATTGTAGCTAGGACTATAATCTCATGTGATTTCGGTCACGCCATTGGGTTTTCGGCTTGGATTTTCAGTTCATATATATATATATATGGGGATTAGACAATGTTTAGGGGTGTCCAAAGGAGTAGAAGGCGTTCTTGAGGAGCTATCGATGTCATAATTGTGTTCTAGAGAGAGAAAGTAGATAAAAGTGTGTGAAACTTGTGTATTGTTCATCAATCAATTCGTTGATACATTAAAGATTCATCTTGTTGTTGTTGTTCTTCTCCATTCTATCTTGCATCATTCACTTGATTGAGATTCCGCACCATCAAGTGGATCAGATTGATACATCAAAGCGATTTGGGGACTTACATCTATCTTGGTGCAAGTATGCCACTTGTGTTCCTTGATGTACCATGGTTTTGCTTGATGTGCCACTTATGTTGTGATGCTCACTATGATGCTCAAGATTATCTAAGGATACTTAGAAGTTGAAGACACTCAAGGATTATTATATGATGTGACACAATGATGGTTGATGTGCCTTGATGATCTTGATATGCCACATTTGCATCATCATGGCCACTATGGATCATGATGCTCCAACATATATGTTGTTGATGCTCTTGCAATGCATATCAAGGATGAATGTTCCGGAAGCTACTACATGGCAGATGAATGTGCCACTCTTACATCAGTATGTGCCACTGTGTCTTTGTGTGCTTTTGGTTTTGTGTGTTATCTGTAATACTTTCTAACAAGGGTCATAAGAACTTGGCAAGTGGCATCATATTTTTTTGGGTCTTGATGAGTATCATATATTTACCTAACAAGTCGTATCAGAGTTGCAGTTGGTGTTCTGTTGATAGAAGATGACGTCTCACAAATTCTATTTGGAGAAGTTCCATGGTTCGAATGATTTCACTTTGTAGAAGGTGAAGATGAAGGCTCTTCTGATTTAACGACAATGGAAAGAGAAGCAAAACTGCCAAATGACATTGCAGCTGAAAGGATAGTAGATATTCTGGAAAGAGCACATAATACTATTCTATTGAGTTTGATAGACGAAGGATTGAGAGACGTCGTGGATCAAACAAGTGCAGCCTCTCGTATGTCCTTGGTATTGCAGTGACTAGGGATAAATCCGATTTTGTTCCTATCCCATCGCATATATGCCCCCGAGTTACTTCAGCATGCCAAGAAATCAGATTGCAATCCTTGCTGGGCACCAACTAATACTTAGTCAATGCTAGATCTCTCGGCTTCTCCAATTAGACCCCTTTTATACTTAGTTGGCTGATGAACTTCAACATTTAACCTTCACCCCACCATAAATTGCCTTTGTGGTTTAGAAGATATGTCTCTACATACACGAAGCCTAAGAACCTCACCTCCATGCTCTCAAACAGATCCTTAGATACGTCTGAGGTACTCTTGAGTATGGCCTTTAGATTCACCCATCGACTGCTTATTGCTTGAGTGGTTATTCTGATGTCCACTGGGATGGCTACAACGCTTCCAAACGATCTACTAGCGGTTATTATGTTTACCTCAATGACAAACTTATATATGTTCATCTAAATGTCAAGCTATGGTCTCCTGTTATATAGGGTCGCTAAAGCTTGTTACCTTTGGAATCATTTACGTTAGCTTCATTTCCCTCTCTCAAAAGCAACCATTATTTATCGTGACAAAGTCAATGCAGTGTATCAACAAAATGGAGCATAACGAGATTGAAATTTATTTTGTTCGGGACAAAGTTTTCATTGGTTAGGTTATAGTTGTACGCGTCCCTTTGACTCTTCAGTACATTGGCATTTTCATGAAAGGGATTCCGTCTTCACTCTTCACAAACTTTCGTTCTAGTTTGAGTACTGTTTGTCTTCATACTCTCGCTCCAACTGTGGGACGTATTAGACTATATTGTATATTTAGCCAATGTATTTATTTGTCTTCATACTCTCGCTCCTCTTTGTATAGTGCCACTGTATCTTTGTATTGTATGATATAACAAAAATGTTTTTTCAACATTTTTTGATGTATATATGTATTGTATGATATAACAAAAATGTTTTTTCTACATTTTTTGATACAAAATACAATATGCAGAACTTAACACATTATGCCTATTAAAGGAATCATTTTAAAAGATTTGTGAAATGACATTGAAACTTGATGGTTCAAAAAAAATTATCCTCGTCGTACCACTATGAAATGACATTAAATTTTTTGGGAAAAGTATGACCTTTTTAATAAAACGACGGCAACTAGACCGCTTACAAGAGGATTGAGACACGTCTTTTCTTGGCTCGGAGCTTTAATCTTATGCGATTTTACTAAGAACGTGAAATATGAAAACCACCACATGCTTTAAACATCAAATTATATAGGAGATGTATCATAATACGTAAATAAGATAAGTGAATAAACATCAAATTATGTAGTAAATGTATCATAATTTTTGAATAAGATAAGATAATTAACACCGAGGAATAATAAGAATATGCTATATAAAAACATGTTTGAGGGATAATAAAAAAGCAAATACCATAAAAGTCACTATATTTTTATGTGTTTTTGAAAAAAAAAAAAAAAGCTTTTTTTGATTGGCTCTGTACAAATTGGATATAGAGTTACCATTCTAATTCGTTTAACGATTTTCATGGTTAGTTCTGTTAAATTTTTTACAAAATCAGTCCTAAAAATTTAATTTGGTCCCTCTAGTTTGCAAAATTTTACACAACATGTCCAAAACTCGGCTTTATGTTTTTTAACTTCTTTATTTTCATTTATTTTTTTTACTTTTAATTAAAGATAAACTTGCTTTTATATTGTTTAACTTTTTTTATATATTTTTATATTTTTCGTTCTTATTTAATTTTTTTGGTTTTTTTTTTTTGCATTTTTTATTTTTTTAACTTCTTTTTTTTGTTTTTTGTATTCATTTATTTTTCATATATTTTTTTATATTTTTTTTTGTTTTTTTTTTGTTTTTTCTTTATTTTCCTTTTTTCATTTTTTTAGAAAACCAAAAAAACTCAAACACCAAGAATACAATATACTCTAAATATATTCATACACTTTATATTTTCTAAAGAAATATCAAAAGAAATTATCAAATTGATGGAAAACAAAACGTAACAAAAATACGAAAAATATAAAAATATATTCTTACACTTTAAAATTTTTGATAAATATCAAAAGAAGTTATTAAATTGACAAAAAAAAACATAAATTTATTTTATGAAAAATAAAAAGAAACTAAAAAACGAAAATAAAGAAAAAACGAAAAAACGAAAAAAATATGAAAAATAAATGAACATAAAAAAAACAAAAAAAGAAGTTAAAAAATAGAAATATATATAAAAAAACAAAAAAAAGTACGAAAAACATAAAAAAATTTTAAAAATATAAAAGCAAGTTTAGCTTTGATGAAAAAATATAAAAAATAAATGAAAATAGAAAAGTTCAAAAAAAAAAAAAAAGAATTTTGGACATGTGTAAATTTTTGCAAATTACAGGGATCAAATTTGATCTTTTAGGACAAATTTTGAAAAAAAAAAATGAATAGAGTTACCCATGAAAATTGTTTAATTTGTTAGGGTGGTAACTCTTTGTTCAATTTTTAGTTAGAACCAATCAATAAAAAAATTGAGGCTTTTCTCAAAAACACATGAAAATATAGTGATTTTTATGTCATTTAAATAAAACAATTAAAGCAACAAAAACCTTTATATTTGAATACACTAATACTTTAGCAAGCAAACTATACCTTTCAATGTTAATACTATCATACTTCTAGCGTCGAACTCATACACCTCAAATCTACTACTATTAAACTATACATTTGTCTTACACAAATTTTTTAACTAATTCAGGGACACTTTTCCAACTTTGAATAGTGACTGTGACTGTTGACTATGAACGTTTTGGTTAATACCATGAGTTCACATGTGCCCAACGAATTTCATAGAATATGAAAAAAGAAATCAATAGCTTGGGTTCAATGGAAGAAAAAGTAGACAGTAACAACACTACTAAAGCCTGTTAATTGTTGCATAAATGCCGTTCTAAAAAAAATCGTTGCATAAACACTTTACATAAAAGCGACCCATACAAGTTTCGCATCCCAAATATTCCAATGCTTACAAATCTTATCTTACGTACCATCATACACCATATTCTTCAAAGATCAATTCAATTATCAAGACAGAATCCTTGAGATAGATTATATATAAATCCCACCATGCAAACACTGGTTAAGCAGGTACATGTATGTATGTATGTATGTATGTATGTATGTATACTGCATATTTTACTTACAGCAAATGGAATAGGCAACTTAAAATATTCATAATCTCCACTTGGACCATCTATATATGTTAAAGTCGCTCAACGTACGCTAACACCATGTGATAAGCACATCAAAAAGTGGATTCTATTTGGGCAACATGTTACAAGAACAAAATTTTGGGGTTAGCATCTAATGCTATCCCAACCTCAAACTAAAACCCACCCACAGAAAAAGATATTGATGAGTAAATAATACCCAATTAAAGTCGTAATAACTCTATTATAGAAATAAATAAATAAATAAATAAATAACTCATATTTATAGCGACTTTCCCTTTTTGACCAATATAAGGTTAAAATAATCTAAGCCCCTTTCATGTTTTTAAATTGTTATATTAATTTTCATCTACAATATTTTCTTTAATTTCAAATGAAAAATTTCAGAGAAAAGGCATTGTATTTTTTTAAAAAATTTACCTCAAAAGATATTTTACTTTTATTCCATCATAGCAATTACATTTTGAAAGTCTTGAAAAAGCAACTAATGATTTGCTATAACCTATTATTATCTCTAAATATTATAAAAAGAGAAATTTTATGACATTAATAAAAACAATCTGGATCGTTGATTGTGTTTTCTTTATAAGTTTTACACCCTTAGATTAATTTGCTTACGTTACTTTGATCAAACAAGAAGTCAATCCGTTATATTAGGAAATTAATTGTAGGAATTGAATGAAAATTATACTTGAATTCTTTCCAAACTTACAACTACAAAATTGATTCCTTATTAATGCAAACATTAAATTTAGGCTCTATTTCTATTCAAAATTACTTTCCAAATACATTATATGTTGAAATCTCGGAAACTATTAATTTCAAATTTCAAAAGTTTCGGATATTTTTATGAACCAATACACTTTCAAGCATGATATCTTCTATTTTAAGTTTAAATGAGATTTCAATTGATTACCTGTTAATTTTCATCATATTGACTTGTATATATATTTCAAACTTTTTTAATAATCGATTTACACAAACATTATATCCTAATTTCCACGTAGAAAACAAATGCAAAAAAACTTCAACCTTCCTATCAGTCTGATTAGTAGAATAAATGTATGTATTTCTTCCTTAAATCATTTTAATTTATAAGTTTGATATTGTTTTCGAAATTATATGTTTTTACTCATTCGTATGGTTCTTTGTTGAATACTTATAATTTTGATGTATAATGTTGTTTTTGAATTTTTTTTTTTTGTTGTGTTCGGTTCTTGGTTCCATCTTTTTAATCGGTAACTATGATCCTATTTTCGAAAACAGTAAACTCAATGCTAAAATTGGATGTTATATATAATGAAATTATGATGTTACATGTATGTATACCTTTGTAAAAAATCAATAGACAAGACAAGAGATGACATGACATAATATAACAGACGGGTTGTACAAAAGACATGAACGCCCTCATTAGAAAGTTTTTTTTATGTCTCCGATAGTAACAAAATAAGAATAAGAAATATATCTTCTCAACAATTGATGTGAGCTTTAAAGTTAAATATAAGTATGTTGTGAAAGATGAAAATAGGCTCCTGTATTGTTTTTTCAAAAAGAATCGGTACTATACATGGGCAGGTAAGAATGCACGGTATAATAGAAGTGTGCACTCAACTAGAGTCAGCATTTGACCTTGAAATACCAAAAACGCCCCTCAGAACCTTCTGGAAAAAAAATCAGGTATACTCAAGGACCAAAAATGTAATCTACTCTAAACTTAAGTAAAATATATATATATATATATATATATATATATATATATATATATATATATATATATATATATATAAATTTTGTTGTTATGCTATATGTTTTTTAGTTTTGTTTCAAAGGCAAAATGGTGATTTAAAAAAAAAAACTAATAGCTAGGCTGTTAACTTAGGCAATCATAAAAGTTTTATGAAACAATGAAACAAGGTCCAAAAACTACAACCTGATTCTTTTAGGGACCAAAACAAAAAAAATCAACTAAACACAGGGACCAAATATGTAAATCACTAAAAATAAATGAAAAAACTTTTGTTTATACTGATCCCCCCCCCCCCTGCACCCCCGTTTTGAGGTCATGGTGGTAGATTGAGCTTCATCACTTCTGCCCCTAATTTGTTCTTTGCTTTATAGTAAGGAATGTTCTTTACTACCACTAGATCATTTCTTGCACGTTTAGGATCCATTGATATAATCCATGTTGTATTTCAAATTCAATAACAAAATTTTAATTAATTAATTTCTCATTGAAGTTAATAAATTATAAATTTATCTCACTTCCTGCTCATCCAAGTTTTCTCATTGCTATAGCATCACGAAGTTGATCATATCGCATATTTTTCTAAATAAGAAACACTAATATCAACAAAATAAGCTATTTAATTTCGTAATGAAGTTGAATTAAAAAATAAGTAAATAAATAAATAAGAAATAGAATAACCTTGTATTACCACCATATTATATGTTTGACATCATCACCATATTTACATCATTGCATAATTTGAGGCATTGTGATTAACCAAAATACAACAATGCTTGGATCTTTCATGCTATCAATAATATGCTGAAACACAAAAGTAGATGTTTTGAAGTGAGATAATTGTTACAAGAGAAAAAGGGGTAGAATCATAATTGATATTTACCTCATAAGGGTTTTTTTGATTTTTTTTTTCATTATGTTGTAAGTTTTGCATGGAGGCTCGATAATTTGCAAAGTAAATAAAACTAGAGGGGTGTTTTTTTTTTCCTTTGTTAAACTCTATAGTTAATGACTATATGGATAAAGTGTTCTATACATAAGGATTGTAGATAAAGATGGAAAATAAAACGCAATGGATTATGATAAATCACAAAAAATAAGAACCAAACCTAGGAACCTACATTGAACAAAAACCTTACTTTCTTTACTTCAAAAACAATCAACATACCTCCACATACTCAAAACCGTAGAAAGAATTTCACAAAAAAAAATGTTATTTCATAAAAAAAGGAGTCTGAAAAAAAAGATGGTGGTAAACCAAAGAAGGCATCTCAAAATCAAAAAAAAAAAAAAAAAAAAAAAAACGAACATATAAACATAAATGTTTTATGTCATATTATCCCTAAAATAAAAAAGAAGCCATCAATGAATCTTAACATTGTCGATGATAGTGACAATAACTTAGATTAAGAAAAAAAGATCTAATATTAGAGATGAAGTGGAGGGAGATGATTAGCTTCGTTGCAGATTTATCGGTTATAGTTTCTTTATATTTAATACTGTAGGGGGTTTTATGTGGTTCATTTTGAAGGAACATAAATAAGTTGTTATTTTTTGAAATAAACAGTTATATTTCGCAACATAGCCATAAAATAACAATGTATTTTGAAAGTACATTGTTAAATGTTGGATTATACTTGTGTAGACCCATTTACACGCATAGTTGGCTATATATAGTTGTTTTCCGTGTCACAAGTAAAAAATGTTTGAAGGTACTTATATGTGACAAACAAGGTCATTGAACTAATAAAACAAAAAATGTTGTGTATAAAGAGGTCCTTTAACGCTATATATATTTACCTATTTTAGTGTAATTTCTACACATTTCAATAATACCAATAACCCTACTTTTTTTATAATTATTTTGTAATATCTATATAAATTTGCATTTTGTTTATGTGTTCCTCGCGTTTAACGCGGGTCATAATCTAGTTAGGTCAACATTAGATATCGAACATCTCCGGTTGTAAAAAAACAAATACTCTCCATGGTTTTGTTTAGCAAAACAAATCGACTATCTTTAATTTTATAGAAAATTAGTGAAATTGTCTTTGTGATTTGTAAAATTTATAGGTTTGATCAATAATTCTTTTTTCATTTTGGTCTTCCTTATTATTATTATTATTATTATTAATAAAGAAATGAAATTTAGGAATAGTAAACTTGCTTTTTTTTTTTTTTTTTTTTTTTGCAAAATTGGTCCCTATAATATTGTTGGGCTTTAAAATTATGAATAGTAAATTTATATGTTTTTTGGCAACTTTACTCTTCATTCTTTAGCCATTTTGACACTTTTGGTCTTTGCACTCAATATTTTTTCACTTTTTAGGAACCTTTTAATATTTAAAGTTTGGCCACAAAACTTTAATGGTTTGACAACTTTAATCCCTTTTCTAAAAAGTTGCTAACTCCTACTCCTTTAATTTTTTAGCCATTTTGACACTTCTGGTCCTTGTAGTCAAAACTTTTATATTTTTTCGTAAAACATGAAAAAAACAGTCCGGGGAAAGGCTTGGGCTTTTCATCCTTGAATTATCTACGACTGTCATATTTATCGATTCAAAAACAACATTGAAAGTTTTTGACCCTCGCGTAGCGGGGGTAACCTTTCTAGTTATTATTATTATTACTATTATTAGTTTTTTTTTTTTTTTTTTTTTTTTTTTTTTTTTTTTTTTTCGTTTTTCGTCTCTGTCTAACATGAAATGACTTTTTTGTCCTTTTGTTTTTTCTTGTTAACTTTTGTTTTCTTATTTATAAATTAAAAACAATGTAAATTATATATATATATATATATATATATATATATATATATATGTGTGTGTGTGTGTGTGTGTGTGTGTCTGTGTGGAACCCACTCAAACTCCAACGACCATTAGTGCCACCCGACAACAACCAATAGTCATCGGTGACCACCATCAACCACTAGCAACCAACATAAACTACAAGCGACCATCTCCGAAAACCACCAAAAATCCGAAATCATCTGGTTCGCAAACACCATCAAGAACATCACTATCATCAATTGCCATCTCCTTCACCTTTTCCGTCAAACACCATCGCTACCACCACTTCAACAACCACCAGAGAAACCTAAAATACAACCTACAACCAACACATCTATGTGAAGAAAATTAGTAATTGAGAACCACCACCAACATCACCCCCCTTGATGCTAATATCGATGTAAATAATCCAAATTCGGAGAAACATATTTGGAGAGAGAAGAATAAGAACCAGTTAAAGACTGAAGGCTATGGGACATGGATTTGCCTAAAAGGGGACAATGAGACAGATCGGGAGACAATGGGGAAGGAATTGAAGAGGGTATCATGCCCAACAACGTTTATGGCATACGATTCTAAAGACGATGAAGAAGCAGATCTTGAGAAAGAAGAATAAGAACCGAACAGAAGCATTAAAAGTATTGATTCACGTCGTTGGATAATCTTCTGCTTTAGCTTCTCTGGAAGTGGTTGTAACGCCCGTAGATCCGGGCTAGTCAATTTAGAGACGATAGGCGTCAAAAATGATTTTTTGATGAAAGATTATTTAGAATGAATAATCTTAACTAAGTTATAGTATATGTTACAAGGTTTCCGTGCATATAAAGAACGCCGAAATCCGAGTTATAACGAAGAAGTTATGACCCGTCGAAGTTTCGCGACAGAACCGGTGTGACGCAGAATGACGTAAAAAGTGAATTTACGTTAGAGTGATATTTAGCCTTAACAAACTAAACGAAAGTCATAGAGTTCATTAAACCATGAGCGTGCATAAAAAGAACGTCCAAATCTGACTTCGTATGAGGAAGTTATGATTTTTTCTAAGTTTCGACCTAACGGTATACAACCCGAATACTCAATTTGAGATCGAGCGGTTTTTAGCCAAAACAATCTAAACGAGAATCGAAGATCTCGTTAATTGTAGTGAAACGATGAAAAGATAGGCGAAAACGGACGTCGGATAAAGAAGTTATGATTTTATAACAGAGTTTTCCTGTCCCAGCCTACTAAAAATAAATAATAAAAATAAAGTCAAAATTAGCCAACAGAGTCTAAACGAAAGTTGTAGAGTGTAGTCTCACATACGTGGAGATATAAAGAACGTCAAAAACGAAATTCGTATGAGGAAGATACGAATTTTTGAAGTTTATTTAATAATTTCGGTATTTAAATTTAATTAAAAATATCCGATATTATCCAGGGGGGGGGGGGGGGTCAACGTTCTTATCCCCATTATGCCCAGCGTAATGTAGATTTACGCCCAACGTAAATGGGCTTCCAGCCCCCTATAAAAGGGTGTCGAGGGCAACCGACTTCTTTGCTCATTTCTTCCTATTTTCTTGCGTTATTGCATCGTTTTTCGTGCAAGAAATATCCTGAAGCCCCGGTATCATTCCCGAGTCCCAAAGAAAGTCCCGAGGCCCCGAAGATCCCGAGAAGTGCGATTTCCGAACCGAATCTCTGCCTGCGAGGAGCCCGGTTTTTGTGAAGATCTTCCAGATCTACCGAAGAATACTACTTCTACAAGTCGTAGTGCTGTCCGATCATCTTCTAATCAAGTGAGTGTGTGGTTACTTTCTTCTAACGCATAATTATGAAGTATTTTATACGAAATACGTGTTATGTGTATAATTTTGTTGTTATGTGTGTGAATGTATATTCACTTTCTTCTATCTCATAGATCCGATTTATTCTCTATGAAATACGTGTTATGTGGGTGTGCCTCATATGTTATGTGGAATAGATATTGAATGAGAATGCTATACAGGTTTTAAACTATGTATAAAAATATATATTTTTATCTACTAATATGTTGGGTAGAAAATGGGTAGATAGTTGATGTGTGATAAACAGATGAGATGCCCCGATGTTGTTGTTGTTGATCTAGTTATTCAGCGGAGTATGGATTAGACCAAGAGTTTAGTTTTAGATCCGGGAGTATGGATCAGGTAAAGAGATAAAACTTGTTATTAGTCCGGGAGTATGGATTAAGACTAAGTTAATTGTCCCTAGTCCGAGAGTATGGATTGGGCACAGTTATTGATCCAGGAGTATGGATCAGATCAGCATTAAGGTATAGTTAATTGTCCTTATTCCAGGAGTATGGATTGGGTACAATTATTGATCCGGGAGTATGGATCAGATCAGGAGGTTAGTTTTAGATCCGTGAGTATGGATCAGGTAGTTTTAGATCCTTGAGTATGGATAAGGTGAATAAGGTTAGTTTTAGATCCGTGAGTATGGATCGGTAAAGAGGATAGTTTTAGATCCGTGAGTAGGGATCAGGTAAGGAGGAAAATTTTAGATATGAGAGTTTAGATCGTGTCGTTGTGAGGATCGATGGGGTGGGATAAGAGTTGCCTTTATATGGTGAAATTGTACAAGTTTGAATGTTCTATATTTATAAATATATGATATAACATTATGGGATGAAAACCCTATATGCTCACCAGGCTCCCAAGCCTGACCCACTCAGTTTTCTTTGTATCACAGGTATCGATACGAAGACATATTTCACAGAGAGATTTAAAGGAGATATAAATCATTAGTGTAATTGAATGTAAGTTCTATTTATGCTTATATATCTGTATCGGAACATGACATCCCGAGGTTTTATTATTAAATGAAAATACATTCTCTTTGAGAAATGTTTTGATAAGTTATTATCATATCTTGTTTCGGGAACAAATTCCGCAACCGTTTTCTTTAAATGATTACTCTGATTTTATAAAACAAAGAATAAACAAATCGGTCTTTTCTGGCTGTGAAAATGGGGATGTCACAGTTGGTATCAGAGCATTAGTTTAAGCGAACTAGGAATTTGTAGGAAATTTCTAGACTTAAACTTAGAATGCTAAGTAATGATTGTGAGCAGTGCGTCTAAAATATGTTAGGTAGTACACCTAAATTGACACAAACACTAGTTTATTTTAGGAATGATGCCTAAAATGATTTTATGTGCTAAATGTTTTTTGTGATAGCTATATTGGTGCTATTATTTGTTCGGATCTATGGTCTGTTGCCGACCGGATCTGGAAACCTTATGTGTTTAGGATTCTAAGCGTATGGCTACGATATTAGGACTAGCATATAAACATTTCAGAGTGATAAGGATGATTTGAATACATATATCGTGAATGAGGATCTAATTTCACCTTATTCGGTGTGTAGATCAAAAAATGGTGAGAACAAGAAGTGGAGTTGGAAATCCTGATGAAAACAGGAATCAACCACCAGTGATTGAGCAAATACCTGTCGTAGCAACAACACCTGAGCCGATAACAATGGTTGGTGTACAATTGATGATTCAAACGTTGTTGGATCATCAAATGGAGGAGACTAGGCGGTTGCTTCAACATAATCATGAAGAATTGTCAATTCGTGTCGAAGATCTTGAATTAAATGAAGGGCACTCGAAAGGTGGAAACTTCAGTGGGTTTGTTGGTTAAGCTAACCCACCGATAGTTAGGCAACACAACCATGATGGAAGGAATGATGGAATGGGATGCAAGTACAAGGACTTTCTAACTTGCAAACCATCGACCTTCAATGGAAAGGAAGATCCGATTGGAGTTATTGATTGGATCTCAGAAATGGAGTTAGCCTTCATGACTTGTGGTTGCAGAGGCAGGTTGCAGACTATCAATGTAGTGCGTCAATTCCGAGGTGGAGCCGTTCGATGGTGGAACACTCTACGGAAGATCCTAAACCCTAATGAGCCACTGCAACTGACTTGGGCAGAGTTCTTGGTGCAATTCAAGCGCAAGTTCTGCTCGGCCCAAAACCTACTAGAGTTGGAGAACAAATTTCTGATATTGAAGAAAGGCAGCATGTCAATGGATGAATACACTAATGCCTTTACAGAAAAGATGAAGTTTGCTTTGCGCATCGTCCCATATGAACTGACAAAAGTCGACCGGTACGCAAAGGGACTCCCTTGGGAGTATGCGATGCCAGTGCGTCAGGCACCTACTCTAGAGGCAGCTATTTGGGCTGCCAAGTCTGTTGAGAATATGATCAAGGGAAGGACTGACAGTAAGGTTGAAGTTGTCGAGAAGAGAAAGTTAGAAGGAACTTCAGGTTCTAATGAGAAAAGAAAATTTTCGAAGTCTGATTCGAAGAAGCTCGAAGAAGGAGCACAATGGTGTGACAAGTGCAAAAGGAAGCACATTGGGGAATACTCTAAAGAAATGACCTGCTTCAAATGCGGGAAGACTGGTCATTACACCAGCAAATGCCCAAACAAAAGAGAAGCCTGCTTTAAGTGTGGTGAAGAAGGACACTTCAAGCAAAACTGCCCAAGAAGAGAAGATGCTATAAAGCCAAATGCACCACCAAAGCCAAGAGCATTCCACATGATCCTCGACGAAGCAGAAAACAATGCGAGGATTCAAGGATGAAGACTTCATGTCAATATATAAAGTCTGTATCAGGAAGTGTAGCCTACTAGAGGTGTAGTATAGGGTGAACTTGAACCTTTGTGTAATCGTTTCAAGGAATTAATATAAACCCTAGTTTTGCTAACTGATGTGTTGAATGATTGTCTGATTTTCTTGTATGGTGACTTGGTCGACTCGGGACAATACTTGGAACGAGTATGAGTAGGTGTGAAAGGTAGTAGATGCATATACTACCGGAAGCACAAGACTCGCACTTGGATCAGGGAAAGTCACAAGGTTACCAAGAAGCTAGTAATTGATTCCACTTTATTCTGGTATGTCATTACCATTGTTTCGGTAATGACTAGTAATATGGTTCTTGTTCCGACCCTAGTGGTCATATTTAAATTTGAGTTCGACTACGAGGAGTATGTTACGTGGTCTAGAGGACCAAGTTAGATGTAACATCTAACTTAAGTCAGAAGGTTGAAGTTAATGCGATTGATAGTGTCGCGCTCGTTGTTAAAAGAAATTTGCAGGTAGAAATGCTACGTGCTGAAATGTGATTATATCACATTAGAATATGAAGAAAGGTATATTTCATTCTGGAATTTAACTTCATTAAAGACCGAGTGTAAGCGTTGCATCGTGCGATAAGAGGTCAATAGAGCACGACCCATCGATTTGTTACAATAGATAAATGAAAGTAATTATCCTGAGAAGAAGAAGGAGTCCAAAATAAGGATTTATTTGGTAACTTGAAGGTTGCGATTGAAAGTACAACATAGTACGATAAGCAGATGCAAGATTGGGCATCTTCTGCGATCAAGAAAGCCATAGAATTAAATACTCTTTCGAGGAAACATAGAAGTTACGGTTATTACCTAGGATGAATAAATAACATGTGGAATCATTATACAAGTCCTATTTCGTTGATGATTCCGGGATGTAATCATCCTAAGGGGGAGATAATTGTAACGCCCGTAGATTCGGGCTAGTCAATTTAGAGACGATAGGCGTCAAAAATGAATTTTTGATGAAAGATTATTTAGAATTAATAATTTTAACTAAGTTATAGTATATGTTACAAGGTTTCCGTGCATATAAAGAACACCAAAATCCGAGTTATAACGAATAAGTTATGACCTGTCGAAGTTTCGCGACAGAACCGGCACGACGTAGAATGACGTAAAAAGTGAATTTATGTTAGAGTGATATTTAGCCTTAGCAATCTAAACTAAAGTCGTATAGTTCTTTAAACCATGAGCGTGCATAAAAAGAACGTCCAAATCTGACTTCGTATGAGGAAGTTATGATTTTTCTAAGTTTCGACTTAGCGGTATGCAGCCCGAATACTCGATTTGAGATCAAGCGGTTTTTAGACGAAACAATCTAAACGAGAATCGAAGATCTCGTTAATTGTAGTGAAACGATGAAAAGATAGGTGAAAACGGACGTCGGATAAAGAAGTTATGATTTTATAACAGAGTTTTCCTGTCCCGGCCTACTAAAAATAAATAATAAAAATAAATTCAAAATTAGCCAATGGAGTCTAAACGAAAGTTGTAGAGCGTAGCCTCACCTACGCGGGGATATAAAGAACGTCGAAAACGGAGTTCGTATGAGGAAGATATGAATTTTTGAAATTTATTTAATAATTTCGGTATTTAAATTTAATTAAAAATATCCGATATTATCAAGGGGGGGAGTCAGCATTCTTATCCCCATTACGCCCAGCGTAATGTAGATTTACGCCCAGCGTAAATGGGCTTCTAGCCCCCTATAAAAGGGTGTCGAGGGCAACCGACTTCTTTGCTCATTTCTTCCCTTTTTCTTGCGTTTTTGCATCGTTTTTCGTGCAGGAAATATCCCGAAGCCCCGGTATCATTCCCGAGCCCCGAAGCATGTCCCGAGGCCCAGAAGATCCCGAGAAGTGCGATTTCCGAGCCGAAGCTCTGCCTGCGAGGAGCCCGGTTTTTGTGAAGATCTTCTAGATCTACCGAAGAATATTACTTCTACAAATCGTAGTGTTGTCCGATCATCTTCTAATCAAGTGAGTGTGTGGTTATTTTCTTCTAACGCATAATTATGAAGTTTTTTATACGAAATACGTGTTATGTGTATAATTTTGTTGTTATGTGTGTGAATGTATATTCACTTTCTTCTATCTCATAGATCTGATTTATTTTCTATGAAATACGTGTTATGTGGGTGTGCCTCATATGTTATGTGGAATAGATATTAAATGAGAATGCTATACAGGTTTTAAACTATGTATAAAAATATATATTTTTATCTACTAATATGTTGGGTAGAACATGGGTAGATAGTTGATGTGTGATAAACAGATGAGAGGCCCCGATGTTGTTGTTGTTGTTGATCTAGTTATTCAACGGAGTATGGATTAGACCAAGAGTTTAGTTTTAGATCCGGGAGTATGGATCAGGTAAAGAGATAAAACTTGTTATTAATTAAGACTAAGTTAATTGTCCCTAGTCCGGGAGTATGGATTGGGCACAGTTATTGATCCAGGAGTATGGATCAGATCAGCATTAAGGTATAGTTAATTGTCCTTATTCCAGGAGTATGGATTGGGTACAATTATTGATCCGGGAGTATGGATCAGATCAGGAGGTTAGTTTTAGATCCGTGAGTATGGATCAGGTAGTTTTAGATCCGTGAGTATGGATCAGGTGAATAAGGTTAGTTTTAGATCCGTGAGTATGGATCGGTGAAGAGGATAGTTTTAGATCCGTGAGTAGGGATCAGGTAAGGAGGAAAATTTTAGATTCGAGAGTTTAGATCATGTGGTTGTGAGGATCGATGGGGTGGGATAAGAGTTGCCTTTATATGGTGAAATTGTACAAGTTTGAATGTTCTATATTTATAAATATATGATATAACATTATGGGATGAAAACCCTATATGCTCACCAGGCTCCCAAGCCTAACCCACTCAGTTTTCTTTGTATCACAGGTATCGATACGAAGATATATTTCACAGAGAGATTTAAAGGAGATATAAATCATTAGTGTAATTGAATGTAAGTTCTATTTATGCTTATATGTCTGTATCGGAACATGACATCCCGAGGTTTTATTAATAAATGAAAATACATTCTCTTTGAGAAATGTTTTGATAAGTTATTATCATATCTTGTTTCGGGAACAAATTCTGCAACCGTTTTCTTTAAAAGATTACTCTGATTTTATAAAATAAAGCATAAACAAATCGGTCTTTTCTGGCTGTGAAAATGGGGATGTCATAGTGGTGGCCAATAATTTTTCCAGAGAAGGTAGTAGAGTGGCGAAGGGATGTGGTTCAGGTAATAGATAGGCGGTGGTGGGTGGTTTCCGGTGATAGTAGGTTTTGACTATGGTAAGTGTCTTCCAAAGTTAGTAGGCGGTTATCAGTAATGATGTGTGGTTTCCAGTGATAGTGAATAGAATATTTGGTTTTCTAAGATGAATGAGAGAGAGAGGGAGAGAGGGAAAGGAGAGAGGGAGAGAGAGAGAGAGTATGTGTATGTATATGTGTGATATATATATATATATACAGAGAGAGAGAGAGAGAAAGAGAGAGAGAGAGAGAGATAGAGAGAGAGAGAGAGAGAAAGAGAGAGCTAGTGAAAATGTTGAATCTGGTTTAGAATCGGGGTAAGGGGGTGTAGTGAGTATATTTTATTTTTATAAATTTAATAACATAAACAATTAATAATGAAAATTAAAAAATATAACGGGCAATATAGTCTTTTTATATATGCAAAAGACCATAAACATAACAAAAACAAACTATATGGATGGTCTGAGTACAAAAGAAAATGGAGAAAATATAAATTTTTTTGCAAACCGTAGGAGCGATTTTAGTAATTTGCTCTTAATTCTATTATAAATTAACCTCTGCTCTTTATCGATGCACTAAAATGATCACATCTTTGGTTCGGGTAAACCAAAGAAATCGACTCTTTTAATTATATTGTAACTCAATCGTATTTTTTTTTCATTGATACTTACAAATAAAAGTTAATTAGGGTGCTTGGCTTTGTGATGCAATAAACTTTATCTCTTATTTATAATTTATCAATTTACCTTCTTGTTAATAGTAATACATTTTCCATTCTTAGAAAACCACATTAAACTTCATACATATTTTTGGGATATTTTTCGAGTTTGAATGAAATTTTTATTCATTAGTAAACCTTAGATAAGTTACCGAACCAGTAATAAGGTGTTACTATACATTGTTGGTATGAGATTCTCACATGCAAAATGTATCCTTTACAATTTTGGAATGGGATTCTCACATTCTTACTATGAAGAACCATTCAAAACATGAAGAACTGTCTTGTAGCATCCAAAAATTGAACACCCGGTCTCAGGTATGCATTTAAATTCAAGTCAAACTTCATATTTTACTCTTGGACTCGGCGAGTTTGGGGATCAACTCGACGAGTAAGATCAACTCCAGGTCTGAGTGAAACCCTAGCCTCCATCACCCCCAAGTCCTGTCCTCGAAACCCTAAGCAGTTGTGAGCATCTTTGAGCTACTTTGTGCCATTTTGAGTAATCTTGTGTAATTTGGAACTTGTGTGAAGAAGAGGAAGAAGGAAGGCTTCAAGAGGAGGTTGCAGATCCAGGAACAACATCATCTTCCCCTCACTTTCTGGTAATAAAGCTTCACACTTGACTTGTGGTTTCTTAGATCTCCTTATGGTTATTTTAAGGAGTTTTGGGCCAAGAAGCTTCATTCTTGGGACTTGGACGTCCCAAGTTGATACACCTTCAAATCTGGAACCTTGAAGGGTCCTCATGCCATAAAGGTGCCATCTTTATGGCCATGAGAAGCCCATGCATGTAATAAACCCCCATTTTTGGCCCTTTGAGCACAAATGTCCCATGCATGCACGTAAAGTTCATGACTTTACGTGTTATATCGACTTTAGGAGCCAAGATCTACCTTTTGGATGAGATTTGCACATCAGAAATTGAGTTATAGACTTGGACATTAGTCTACTCGATGACTCGTTCTTGGGGCTCGACGATTCGGGGGCTTGGTTCCCCAACCTTTTATGATTCGGAGGAATCCAGTTGAGTTTAGAAGGGATTTAGATAAGTCCATAAGAAGGCCTCAACGAAGTAGACGAAGTTAAGGACCTGGAAACCATGGGACTTGGAGAGTGTATGAACACACTCGGCGAGTCCAAGGCAATCTCCTAACCCATGAAGACGGACTCAACGAGTTGTTCATACAACTCGGTGAGTCCCAGACTAGACACGCTCATATGATGAAGACGGACTCAACGAGTTTAAGGAGGAACTCGGCAAGTCAGTTGAAGATTGTCCTAATGTTATGATTGAAGGGGAGCTCGTCGAGTTCTTGCTAGACTCGACGAGTAGAGTTGGGTTGGAGACAGATGCAAGAATGGGGACTCGACAAGTTGGCAGACCAACTCAGCGATTCGAGTCAATTGGATGTTGACTTTGACTAGGATGTTGACTTTAGCTGGGGGTAAAATGGTCATTTTAACCTAAGATTAGTTATCAGTTTTTGACTAAGTGTCTTTATGGAAATTATAGTCGGGCATTTTCCAGAGAAGCAGGTAGAGATTCCTTACACATAGTTTCAGCAGTCAGACACACGAGGTGAGTTTTCCTTGAGTAGAAATGGGTCTAAGGCACCAATGCCGGCCCGTTTATATAGTAGAGTATGTCGGGGTGATCCCGATGTCAGGGTTAGCCCGATGCAGTTTATATGTTTCCGGACTTCGGTCCGATGTCAGGGAGGTCCTGAGAAGTAGTTAAGTATGCATCATGTCTTTATGATTCATGCATGTTATATGATATGTGCTATGTGTTATGGACTTCGGTTCGATGTCAGGGCAAGCCCGATGTATGTTAGTTTACATGTTATATGATATATGTTTCGGGGTAACCCGATACCGTGGAAAGCCTGATGTATGTTGGATATTATGCTATGTATTATGTGTTCTGGGGCAAGCCCGATGTAGATTATATGATTATGTTATGTGTTTATGATATATGTTATGTTGTGTATGTGTTGGGGTAAGCCCGATGCCGAGATGAGCCCGATGCCCGATTCGGTCGGATGCCGGGGTGAGCCCGATGTCGGATAGGAGTCTGATCCCGGGTAAGCCGATGTCGGGATTCGTCCCAATGCAGTTGGGAAGAGTCCCAAAGTTATGTTATTTGTTATATGTGCTTATATGGTATGTGGTAGTTTGGGGGAGCTCACTAAGCTTCTTGCTTACAGTTTTAGTTTTGGTTTCAGGTACTTCAGCTAGCAAAGGGAAGGACTCGAGTTAATAGCATGGCATACACCACAATTTATTATCCTGAGAGCTTACTCTTATATTTTAGATGAGACAATTATATGTTGACAGATTTTATAAGATTTTGATATACATGTTTGATGATTTTATCTTATGGTGATAACATTATGTTTGATAAATGATTTTAGAAATAAAATTTTTGGCTTGTATTTTTGGATGTTACAAAAAATACCGAGTAAAATTTTCATATTTTAAAAAAGCAAAAAACCATTCATTCATTATCTCAAAATGCAACATAATGAAATGCAACACTTGGATATGGGATTTCTACTTCATCTGCAAACATTTTAAGGTAAAAAGATTGCAACTTTATCCCTTTAGCATAAATCTAGTATTGGATGTATTTATGGAGCATTTTGCTCCTAAAATGTTTGATCTTGAATATGGCATGTTCTTGACCTTTGAGTTATCCTTTCAGACCCTAGGATGGGTCTTAAGTCACAAAAATGGGTTCCAAATGGTTGGTTTTGCTTCATCCACCATTTAGAAGGTCTTAATGGAATAATACCTTGTGTTAAACACTTATTGGACATGATAGGTCATAAAGTTGGAGACTTTATGACTCCTAAGAGTATTTTAGCTGTGGATCTGAAGTTTGGACGTAAGAGTTTAAGCCATTAAGCTCTTATTGGAATTTTTAGGTTTACGAGGGTACCCCCCGTGTACATAGACTTTGTGTACGGGGTTAACCACCCTGATGGTGGTCAACCTGCGAGGCTTCGTGCACACTTAGCATACCTATGGAGTACGTCCTACGTATGTACCCTGATTTGACTCGGTCGAGTTTACTAGGTTAGGTTGACTTGACTGTGTTAACTTAGTTGACCTAGTTGGTTTAACCAGTTGACTTTGAACAAGTTTGACCTTGAGGGTATTTTGATGGAAATTGGTCATTTGGTGGGAATAGTTGTCGGTTAGAGAGCTAAGATTCGAAGTCAATACCTCATCAGCTTATGTTAAGTTTGCGAGGTGAGTTTTCCTCATTGTACTTTCGGGTCGAAGGCACCAAGGCTGGCCCATTAGATTGTTATCCTAGTTTATCGAATGTTGTTATTCTATAGTGATCTGTTAGATCTGTATCCTCGTATATAGGATGATGTTATGCTTAGTGATCTGTAAGATTTATTTGATTGTTTGTTGATTGGTTATATGTATGCTTTTCAATTATGTATATGTCAACATGGATTTTGTGTGGTTAGGTTGAGGTGGACTAGTGTAGACTAAAGGCCAAGAGACCCAGGGCTTCCAAGATAGACTGTAGGCCTGAGGGGCGTACTAGTTAGGCCTAAGGCCCAGAGAATGTTCCTGATAGGCTGAAGGCCTGTTGGGGCGTACCAGTCATGCTGAAGGTTTAGTGATCATATCGGATAGACTGTACGCTGGTAGGGCATTCCAGTCAGACTAACGACTTTGTATGCATGCTGTCTGTATTATGCTTATGTTATGTGGTGGTACTTTGGAGGAAACTCACCAGGCGTTGGCTTATAGTTTTGGGTTATGTTTCATGTACTTTGGATGATCGCGGGAAGGCGAATGCATGACCATACACATCCTCATGTTTTTGGCTTATGATTTTAGGAGACTCTGATGTTGAATATGTTTTGAAAACTTTAACTGAAAACAATTTGTGAAATTGGTTGGTTTTAAAAAGTTTAAATTTATCATGATTTTTATGAATGTTACAGTAACTTGTAATTTTAATTATCTTAATTAAACAAAATATTTGGTTGTTACATACATGGACCATCATCATAAAAAAGATTATGGACCAAATCTGTTTTTCGTAAAGCACGATACCGTTTATGTGCTTTTGTCTTAGGTGGTGTTTGTTTGTTTTTTTTTTTTTTAAAAACCACTTCTGACCGCTTATTGCTACGTGGTGCTGTAAACACGCAACACTTGGCCATTCGCAGTTGTTTGTTTTTTAAAAGACTTCTAACTTAAAAATTGTTGCGTGTGTGTTGCGTGACGCAACACTAGACCATCTGCTTCAAACCTTGTTACACCTTACTTTAACTTATTGTAGCAGTTTGCAGATGTTAAAAAACAAACATACTTTTTATTACATGTTGCATCCGTTTGGTCTAATTCTTCTACTACAGAGGGTTGCAGAGGTGGTCAGCAAACTTCATGTATTTTCATTTCGAAAAAACAAACAACATCTTATATTGACTTTAGTGAAAACAAAATTAATATAATGTTTTTATAGATAAAACTTTAAGTAAATAGTAAGTTTTCTAAATTTTCCATAATTGAAAAACTAAAATGGAACTTTTACTAAGGACGCCCTTAACGAATCATTACTTATGGCGAATGCTGGTACGTTAGGTAATTGAAAAAATTTATTATAAAATTTATAGTTGCTATCTTTTTGTGATGGTGGGATTAAACAATAAATAAATAATTAAACAATGAAAGGTCATATAGAATAGGAATGTTAAAAAGGTAAACAAGAACATATGCATAGAATCAGTTGGCATCTGCAGGGGTGAAAAGTCGCTATTCATTTCAAAGGTTCCCTGTTCAACTTTACATGATTAATAAAGGTTAATTAATTTTATACGTACCATCATAAATGTTTCGTGTATGCCTGTGTGAGTGTATGAGTTTGTGTGTCTTTATAATTTTTTTTTTTTTAATTTTTATTATCTGTCGATTTAATAATTTCAAATTTTAAAAAAGCCAACCTACTCCTTTTCCCTTCCCCCCGTTTACACCCCTAGCACATCCCCAAATTACAAGAAACATGGTTGTTGTCAAAAACCTTGATCAGAAAACCCTCCACCATCATCGATGTGTCTACACTTGCTTTACATTGTCGGCAATCTCCGCCATCCACTCTTTCCTCCCCTTTTAACCCATCGATGCGTTCTCTTCCCAATGTTATCGATGAGTGCAGAGTTACAATCGTTGAACGATGATTCTCCATCTTTTTTGCCAATATGAACTCGATGACAAAGGTTAATGGTGGTGGATCTGAATTTGTGAAGCAAAATCGATTCACCATTGTGTAAAGCTAATTCATCATCTTCTTCGCCAATTCTTCATTTGCAAAATCTGATTTTGATCGAAGAATCGATTTTTAGAACCATTTTCAATTTTGGATCTGGAGGCGATGGTTTTTGGACGTGGAAACATTTTTCAAGTTTTATATTGGTTGCAGGTTCTATTTTTGTTCTTCATTTTGGTTTGGCGTTGATTATGGTGTGGTTTGGTGTTGAATTTCAGTTTGATCGACGCGTTGAGGTTGACCGACTGTCTTCTCCGGTGATGTTCATTATGTACATAAATCTGAAGAGAGAGAGAGAGAGAGAGAGAGAGAGAGAGAGAGGAGAGGAGAGGAGGTAATCGGGATATGGTGGGTCAAATTGGCAGATTTAGTGTTGGTGGTCTGATGACGGTAATAATCTGACATGATGACGAAGGTAATCTAACAGGCAACACAGACGACAGTGTCCGATAGATGGTGGTGGTTCGACAGGTGGTGGTGTCGACTGCAATGAAGTAAGATAGAGAGATGGAGTCAATGCAAGGAGTAGGAGAGTTAGTAGGAGGTGGGGTGGTGAGATTTTTCTTATTTATTTATTTATTAATTAAAATCATAAGAAAACAATTAAAAGAAACCAAAAAAAGAAATATTTAAAGGTATATTCATCATTTCAAATGGAATATTGATTAAAACTATTAAAAAAAAAAAAAAAATACCAACCATAAGAACCGAAATTACAAGCTATTCAAAATTAAACAACTTAACTAAGAAAACCATTTTTGCAATTTTGTATTTACTTTAATGCATTGCTATTATTAGGACAGCATAAATGCCCCTCCATGTGGATGGCCCCTAAAAACTCATTTGACATAATCAAATTAATCAATTTTTTAATCATGTCAATAATATATGATTTATTTTATATATCAATTGATATAATAAAAGGGGTTTTGACCTAGCGGTAAGGAGTGGCTCTCTTAAATGAGAAGTTATGGGTTAAGTCTCAGTAAAAAAACATTGGTGGTATTTAAGATTAGATTAGGAATATGATAGTTTGCGGTTTAAAAAAAAAAATGATATTATAAAATTTGCTTTAGTTACAAGGGGAGATTTTTTCGGGATTCTTTATATTCGTACTATGATTTTCACTTATTCATGATCCAAACATCACCTTCAAAGGTGTCATCCTGGGATGTGAAAAGCAGATGGAAAAGCAAAATTTATGGATCTTCTATTAAAGACGGTAGAATATAACAAAGTTTAACTGCTGCATATTGTATACAATCCAATTGAAGGAGATAATGATTAATAGGAAATTAAAATTAGGTAATTAAACAATGAGTTTTTTTAAGGAAAATAATATGTTTTTTTAGTTTTTGAAAAATAACCACGTTTTCTACTTTCGGATTACTGTTCATATTCCGGGTTTTTTTTTTTTTTTTTTTTTTTCAAAATATATTTTTACTTATATCTGAAATGTTTAATGTTACCGTTTTTCTTTAAAATACCTGATTTTATATACTAAGATTGTATATACCTAGTATATATAGTATATTTTACTTTTTGTTAGAATTAAATAAAAAACAGTTTTTTCTGAAATCCTAGAACTATTCATCGGATTTCGGACTTGTTCTTGAAATTATGGAGTTTTTTTTTTCCGAAGTCTGAAATTTTAGTTTGGAATCCAGAATGTCAGCCTGAATTTTTTTTTTTTTAGAAAAAAATATTTTTCATCGTTCAGAATGTACATTCCAGACCAAATGGTTATTCTTGGTAAAAACATTTTTTTGGTTATTATTTATGAAAATCATACAAATTATGGTTTGATTACTGAATTTCTCATGATTATTTAGCCGGAAAATTTTAACGTCAGTCATGTCATCCAAAATTGATTTCTTAACAGTTTTGTTTTGTTTGTACTATTTTCAAGAAGTCATTTGAATCTAGACCAGACGACAGAGCGGGTTTTGACCCTGATCCGCTCCAAACTCTGTGCGAAGTTAATAGGTTTGGATCATATTTAATGATTTGTTTACCCGTATCCCTTTTATTGAAAGGGTCAAGTATTGATCACTATCGATCCGATCCGTTTTTGAACTGTCCCATCTAAAATTTTAAAATATAAATTTATTATTTATAAGTTATACATCTTATCACCAAAACAATGTTTTGTACATGACTTGAGGAGTGCGATCATTCCACTTCCACTTCCACTTCCGAGTTCCTAATGATCGAATTCCAATCGACTCCCCGTACAAAAAATATATGAAGTTTGTATTACAGTCACAGTCGACATCTAAGAACAAGAAGAAAATGATTCAATCTATCTCGTTATGTAGAAGGGTTTTCTGCAATGGACACTCCAAAACCAAGTTTGTTCGTTATGATTCAATCTATTATAATCAATTAATATCATCTTCTCTACTCCAATCGTGCATTATTGAAATTGTCACCTGTTAAAATCTTTTTGTTGATGCCATGTTGGTTATTATAAATCTTGTGCTACTATGTTAAAATCACTGACTTAAAATCGGAGGACTCATTGAAATTCTGCCTTATTGAAATCATGTCTTACTGAAATCCACTCAAATTATGCGTCATTTTCTCATGCATGTTTGCAATAGTAGACATTTGTTTTGTTTTGGAAATGTTATTTATTAAGTAATAATTGAAGTTTGTTTTGGAATGAATGTTTTCTAGTTTTGACGATTCTTGTTATATGTGTTGTAATGTATAATTATACCATAATCTTAATATCGTAAATGGGTCAGTTAAAAGGGTTCACTACTAGAAAAATACCCTTTGATGACAAAAATTGCATGTCATAAAAGGGTACAAATGACATGCAGACGCGTGTCAAGGAAGGTCATGTTGTAAAGGAAGACGACACACATTTGCATGTCGTAACCTTACAACGCTCATTTACACTACGCAATGCGTGTCATTAAAGCCACTGTCAACGAAGGTCATATCATAAATGAAAACGACACACATTTTTACATATCGCAATTTTAAATGTTTAAAAATATATTATTTATAGATTTACTAATTTTCAAATTAAATTTGCATTTAATGTCTCATAATAGAAAAATAAAATATCATATATAAAAAACAATTCACTGCACAAAATTTAATGTTATACAAATAACCGTTAAAATGGTAGACAAATGTAATACATCAAATGTGAAAGAGATGTAAGTCATCAACAAATAATAGTTGAACTACAAGAACTTGTTGCCCACATTCACAACATCTAAGCTACTTTGCTTGACACCACAAAGATCGACATGATCTGCAAATTTGAATCATGCAATTAATGAAGTTCTCAACGAAAACACATCATTCGTCTCTTTCCAAATGCAACCTAGTGCGGTCAATAGTAAAATAAAAAATTTATGTGTTGCCAAAGGTTTAGGGTGCGGTTGACAAAATGTTGCCAAAGGTTTAGGGTGCGGTTGACAAAATGTGTAGATTTGAGACTAGTGTACAAACACTTCGTCCACCATTAAAAAAAAACCATTCCTTTACACAAAAATTGATGTCACTTCTAAAAGCATTCCTATCAAATTGTTATGGGTATGGTTATATGTGCACTCAAAATACTAATGAGCTACAACATATAATTCATGTAAAAAACTGTTAATTAAAATTTTAGGTCATTTAAAAATAATAGGAAAGGTTCGAAGAATCTTGCATAAAAAAGTATTGAATTTTTTAAAGGGAAAATACCATAAAAATCACTACATTTTCATGCGTTTTTGAGAAAAACCCTATTAATTTTTTTTCTTGGCTCTGACCACAAATTGGAAATAGAGTTATCACTCTACATATTTAACGGTTTTCATGGTTAACACTGTTAATTTTTTTTTTCAAAATCAGTCCTAAAAGTTTAGATTTGGCCCCTATAGTTTCCAAAAATTTACACAACATGTCCAAAACTCGGTTTTATGTTTTTTAACTTCTTTATTTTCATTTATTTTTTATTTTTTAATCAAAGCTAAACTTGCTTTTATATTTTTTTTAAAGTTTTGGACATGTTGTGTAATTTAGGACTGATTTTGCAAAATATTTGATAGAATTAACCATGAAAATTATTAAATGGGCTAGAGTGATAACCCTATATCCAATTTCTGGCCAGAGCCAACCAAAAAATAATAATAGGGTTTTTTCTTAAAAACGCATGAAAATGTAATGGCTTTTATGGTATTTGCCATTTCTTAAAACCTTGAATTTCATCCCAACTAAGTAAAATTGCAGGTTTTAGTTTATCCTAACTAATTAAAATCACAGGTTTTGGCTATTCTCAAGATACAAACAAGCAAAACAAGCTTCAATGTTAAACAATAAAAGTAACTAAAGTTTCAAAGAATTAACGGGCGAGAATCAAATGTGGGTTGCAGGATACATCAATATAATTGCATCAAAAAAATGTGAACCTGTTTGTTCATCTCTTTAAAAATCCTGTTGCTTGCACCTTCTGCTAAAACTTCATCCAAATAACTTTGTTCTGACATGATCTCCTCATACCGAATCTGCAAAAACAATTATAAAATTTTTAAAAACCTTTGAAGCATAACGTAAAGAGGAAAGCTAGGAATGGAATAGGAACTTGGATTGGATGGAGATGATCAATTAAAGCATCAGTAAGAACAAGTTTAAAAATGCCCCAGTTCATATCATGTCATTCCTATGCACAACAAGTTTAAAAATGCCCCAGTTCATGTCATGTCATTCCTATGCAACTTTCTGCAACACAAAATCATTAACAAACATAATATATATTATTTTTATTAAATTAAGTGAAAATTGAAGTGTCTACTACCTCCTTTTCCTATTTGTAATGATTTGGGATATGGAAAGAAGATTATTGCATTTTGGCCTATCACCATCGTCAAACTCCAACCTACATTACCATGGAAGAGAAACAAGATATTTTTACTTCACATATCCAATTTTTTTTAAATGTATTTTTTCTTAAAGAAGATCTAAATCCCCTCACCCAGGAAAAGAATATGTCTTACAACGCTTAATATTGTCTGCAATTTCCTATTAAAAGATCAAAACCAAAAATTATTTAATAAAACATTACTATTTTCTAATTAACAACTGTAGCAATAAAGTCTGATCACTCACATCCTTTGAGTCGAGTAAATTAATTTGAGATTGATCTGAGATCAATGAGAGCCTCAAATTTGTGGAAGAACCTGTAGAGATCATGGACCAAGAGGTCAAGCAAACAAAGCAAAGCCGTATCCCGATAGTGAAGGTTTGCTGGAACGCCAAGCGAGGACCAAAACTCACTTGGGAGCGCGAACATCAAATGAAACTAAAATATCCTCATCTTTTCGCTTAATTATTTGTAACTATTTATTTCTTAAACTTTAATTTTGGGATGAAATTCTCTCTAATGGGGGGATGATGTGACGGCTCAAAATTTCTATCTTGTACAAAACCTACATTTCAATCAAAGTCAAACTTGTTTCTGCTAACTTTTAGCACTTTTGGATTCCGTTTGAGCATTCTGAGCTTAAATACATCAAAGGAATTCATCCTACAACTAAAAGCTCCTTCGAGTGTATGGAAACTAAAGAAGAGGTCATTACTGCTTCCGAACATGAAGAAGATCGAATTCATCCCGTTGCAATCGTGGCTGAGGAACATGATCAAATGAAAAATGTGGAAGTTCAAAGTGATTACAAAGCAGAGGGTGATGATGGTGATGATGATGATGATATTGATGAGCAGGTTGATTTTGGTAGTGACATGTCTGGCCTTGACGGTGTCCCACTATTTGATTTTGAGAAGATTCTTAATGAGTACTGTCCAATGAATGAGGAGCTCAACTCCTTCTTTAATGATGTCAATGATATTGTGCAACACACAACGAAGACAGGGGGATTTGATGATGTTTTAAAGGCAACGCCTCCTACTTCAAATCAGACGTTCGACGCTTCAAATCTTATGGATTCGACTTCAAGGATTCCTCCCCTTAATGTTTAAATTGAAACATCATTGGCATATGAGCGTGTTTCTGTGATGACCCTTGCCTCCCAACCTCCACTGAAAAGAAGACGAGCTGACTCGAGGCCGGGAGTGCTTATTCGGGAACAGGCCTCGCCTACACAACCTGCAACAACTAACATTGCCGCTACACCTTCAATACCAACCAAAGAAGGAGCTAGTGCTTTTCGATATTCATTTGAAGCAGAGAGCTCTTCAGATCTTGGGGGTTCCTCCCCTGCAAGGCCTACACATGATGTTGCCTCTGTGAGGGTCGCCAGGTTCTTGGAAGAATAAGACTCAAACCTTCCTGCTCGTGAAAACGATATATCTATTGGGTAAGGTAACTCAGGGGGAGTGGACCGATCTGCTCCAGAGCTAAGGGAGGAGACACTATCCTTAAACAGAAGATCATTGTAAAAGACATTCAGATTGGGAATCTCGATATTCGAGTTTCCAATCTTGAAATAGAAAACTCTTAGAAGACTGATAAGATCTCCGACCTCTAGCTAGAAAATTCTCCAAAGACAAAAAATATCTGATTTACAAACACATTTTGGAGCTCTAACTGCCTGTTACTTCAACCATCTAAAACAAACTTGCAGAAGAATTTGGTGACATATTCTAATCCTCTGTCGAAGATTTCAGTGGAGGTCAAACTTCTCAACAAGCCCTTGTCCATTCATCTCAGCCATATCAACTTAAAAATCCACCACCTGTGAGAACCACAAGTATTGTTGATCAATTTGAACCTGTACTAGTTCAAGCCCCTCTAAGAGTAACACTGAGAAGTGCTCAGAAACCGTCTGCTCCCAAGAAAAGAAGAACTAGCTTTTCATGAAGTGTTACGACCAGAATCTTCGTGCGAACCAACCAAAACTGACGGTGACTAGTCTTGAAAAGGGGAGGTTTTGTGACAAATTTGGCAACGGATCAGGAATCCTGATTTGGGGATTTCATGAAAAACTAAATCTCTTGTTGGTGAAAAGAAAAATTGGTGAGCCGGAGTACTATAAAGACAAACATGATATTTGTTCTTAGAAAAAAGTAAACCTTACTGAACTCTCCAAATCTCCATTTCATAATCCATCTCATGATCCTCAAGCGACTGACTTTCAATTGTTCCTGGAAAATCAAGTCAAGAGGAATTTTGATCAAATGAAGAATACAGAATCCTTTATACGGAGTAACAAAGATGTGCTTGACCCTAATACCAACGAGTTGATGAAGATCGTGATGTGGCATCCTATGAAGAAACTGAAAGAGATTCCTATTGTCCAACACTTTCATGATGGATCACTAGATAATATGGAAATTTGGATGTTCGATGAATCCACGACCACTACTATGATCACGTTTCCAACGGGTACTTATCGCCTTGTTACGACAAGAGATCTTCTGAAGTTTGTGGAATGGGACATTCACACTTTGTATCGCCATCAAATTGTCTTCAAGAGGAAGCATATGGAGACGGTTGCCAAAGAATTTACAAGCATGTTTGCTACGATCATTGATACGAAAATGTGGCTTGGGGCTATGGGTAGTACTAAAGTGATGTTGATTGAAAAGGACTAAAGATATGCTAGCTCAAACCAAGGGGGAGATTGTTAGATCATTATTATGTGGTTTGTGCTAGGCAACTATATGTATAGGTCTGAATAGGGTTTTGGTCGTATTTGGTGTTTGCGGTTAGGATTGGTTCACGGTTGTAAGGTCTTCACAGCCGTGAAACCGTGTGCGGTTGGTAGTGTCCTATATATAGGGTATGCCATATCAGTGAACAGTAGTAGTCGAGTTTACGGTATTTGTGTGTGTTTCTCAAGGTGTACCTGAAATTTGAGCTAATAAACGTGTGCATTTCTTGATTAATTTCTTCTCCTACTCCATTATTGTTATTGCTTGATTGTTCATTGTTTGATAACTGGTTTGGTTCCTTGGATTTGGGACTTTACACCAGCTTTCAGACCGACAGAGATAATTTCGGCTCTCTGTCGGGCTGGGTATTTACCCTGAATGGAGAAGTAATAACTTGGAAAAGTTCCGAACAGGAGACTGTAATTGATTCAACGTGCGAATAAGAGTATATAGCAGCAAGCGAAGCATCGAAGGAGGTGATATGGCTGAAGAACATCATCAGAGACCTTGGAGTTGTACCAACTGTAAAGGAGCCTATGGAGATTTTCTTTGACAACGAGGGTGCGGTCACCTTAACCAAGGAACCAATGGATCATTGCAGATCCAGTAACATCGATAGAAAATATCACTTCATAGGACATCGGGTAGAAGAAGGAATCCTCGTAGTAAAGAGAGTATCATCAGAGGAGAACGCAGAAGATCCCCCTACGAAGGGACTGAACAAGGTCAAGCACTTGTAGCATGCGAGGAGCATTGGGTTGAAGGACGATATTAGTTTTAATGATTAGATAGTTGTTTAGATACTTGTAATAGATAAAATGTAATTGACATTTGATGTTTACATAAAAGGAGTTTAATTTATGAGTAAAGTTAATATCTTGTGTTAGTTGTTTACTATTGTTTCATTTTGCATGTTTTGACTTCCAGAATAATAAGATTATTCAAAATATCCACAGTCGATCATACTTTGGAAGTAGGTATTAAGGCAAGACTGTCATGAATTTGGCTTGTAGATTGTCTAAAGTGTTTAGACATAACAAAAGTTTGCTACAACATTCATGAATGCTCCTGAAATAAGATTTAATTATTAGATTAAACCCACCCTCATGTGAATCACTTCGTGGAATTTATGACGAGTGATTATGAGATGATAATATTGTATAGTCTTCAAACCAAGATATATGAGTTGTTGACTAAAAGTTGGTTGTGCATTTAAAATAAGAAAACGCATCAGTAACTTGGTGTTATAAAACGTGTTATTGTGTATGATTTAACGAGTAGTTAGTACAAGCATATAAGTTGAAGTTTATCTGCTGGTTTTAATCATTGGAGGATTGAAAGTGATATCTTGGGCCACTTGATGATTTTGTCTTGATCTATGTGTCGGGCTCGGTCAGGACTCAATTGATGTGTTCAGTTAAGTCCTATGTCAAACAAACCGGAAATCGGGAAACAAACTGTTGGACAATAAGTATGACTATGCTCCATGTATATTTCCGCATGATATCTTGAAGAACAGAGGATTATATGATCTCTTGTCTAGAGGACGCGTCAGAGTTCGGCAATGAATTTTGAGAGCTACGATTGCTAATCGGTTTTACTTACATTTATAGTTATTAGTCTATCAAATTGGGAGACTGTTGGATTAGGTGTCTAAGCCCATAACTATAATAAGTATGTACTTAACCTGATAGTCGCATGGTCATTTTGGGTTGCCTTCACCAGAAAAATCTGATAGGATGGATATTTGAGAAAGAGGTTATTTGTGATTTATTAATATATTTAAGTATAATATATTAATGGAGAAATTATATTATTTAATTAGTATTCATCAAGAATTAATTTGGAATTAATTTAGTGATCAAAAGAGAGTAATAAATTAATGGGGACCAATTAGGTAAATTGGTGGTACATATGGTTTGCGCTATTGATCCATGATGGACTAAGTTTATATGAGAGTCCATTAAGAGTTAGTCCATATGGGTTATTGGATCATAATCCTAAGTGTAAGAATAAGGTTTACATACGACTTTTGGAATTCTACACTATATATATGTAACCCCTTGGCCAAAATCGGACACAACAGTATTGTAGCAAGAATATAGCCGAGTTTAAGGGCATGCAAGATCTATCTCATTGTCCTCCAATTGTTGGTGGTGTTTGTGACTTATTAGAGGCATCACACTTGAGGTGTTAAATTCTTAAAAGGCTAAATTCAACAAGCTATAAGAATATGTAATCTTCTAAATAGTTTTTATGATTCGTATATCAAGTTGTATGCTAGATAGGCTTTATGCTTTGGAAAAAATAAATTTGCATGTACAACTAAAGAAAACTTAGATCCAAAGCGTTAGTGTTGTATGTGCACCATAGGGAGGCTATAGTGCTCAAACCCCTTGAGGAAGCACCTCCTAGGCTCACTACCTCACCGAACCGTCCCACTAAACTCACTGGAGCATATCCTAGGCTTTCCTAGGTTCCCAACCCCGCCCTGCCATTAGCTGTTGAAGCACTCCTCATGATGCCAACCATCCACCTCCTGAATATCATCATATTCACTTAGTAGCTGACTCCCATCATTCAAGAGTTCCACAAAGCACAAAGCAAGAAGCATTTGTGCAGTAGCACTCCAATCCAAAGTACTATCATAGGACCTTCAATCCACACACCGCAACTCATGCTATCCACATCTACTCTTGCTACTGACTGCCTTATGCATGCAAATTATACACTGAACAGGATCTAATAGACTTTCGAATAAGAAACTCTAGCTTAGGACCACAACCATACAAGGAACATGAAATAAGGCCAAATCAGTCATTCTAAGGCTATAAGATCATAACCGTACACAAATTTGAAAACATACACTTAGCAGTTACCAATACCAATAATCCTTCACATTCAATAATGGCATCTAGTATCCCTAAGGCTACAAGCACCACATGTCAGGCCAATCTATCGCTCACTACTCAGCACTAGCATGCAAGTCTACCAGCTCATACAACATATAAAGGCGCCTCTCCTAGCCCTAACTAGCATGCGATTCTCATATTCATAAATAAAAAATAACTGATAACATAGATGGGTATTCTGGGGAAAACTTACTTGAGCTTGATTGATAGCATGCACCACACCCTTTCTTGTCTTAAAAATCCCTTTCCTCGAAAACCTTTTTCTTTGAAAATTTTACAGATCCTCAGTTTGATTTCAAACACACCTAAAAGTATGTCTGAACCCCTCAAACCATGGCTCAGATACCAACTTGTAACGACCCAAAAATCAAGGGTAAAAATTTCATTTTTATTATAGTAAAATACAATTGTTACTTAATCCAACCATTGAAAAACATTGCTTAATTAAAACATTTATTAGAGTTACTTCCCAAAATCATATAATGCGAAAAACACAGTGTGTGCGCTGCGATCAAGCCGAACCCTTTCTTTCCAAACCGATGATACCTAAAACCATAAACAAAATTGTATACATGAGGCTTAGTGAGTTTCCTAGAGCATACTCCACACAATCCACATAACCACATAATCCATATTAGCTATATCAGCTACATAAACCATATCAATCATATAAGTCATACATATAAACATATAGGGATGCCCTGGACACCCTTTAGGCTCTTACTCCAGGATGCGATGGGCATCCCCACATGGTCTTACACCTATGTTCCATGGGCACCCCAATGGTATTACGTGGAATGCCATGGGTACCTCCATATGGTTTTATTACCAAGTACCATGGGTAGCCCCATGGTCTTTATCTGGAATGCCATGGGCACTCACACATGCTATGACATCCAAGTGTCGTGGGACCCCCATGGCCTTTACCTAGAATGCCATGTGCTCCCCTACATGGTCTGACATCCAAGTGTCACGGGCTCCCCTGGGTCTTCCCAGCAAGTATCACAAAGACAACTAGCATATCACATAACATATAAACAACTAGTATACGACATATCACTACATCAACTGGTGTACCACATATGTGTACCACATATGCGAATATGGGCCGACCTTGGTGCCTTCCACGCATCAGTATGGTGAGGAGACTCACCTCAAATGCAGAAGCTTCCCGAATGACATCCTTAGCTACAGCCCCGCTGACTTCCCAAGCTATCAATACCAATCACTATACCTAATTAGCAATTAAGTTCCATATTATAATCCTTAATCCATACATGGGGGTAAAATGACCAGTCTACCCCTAGCCCATTATGATCCAAAACTGAGGCCTAAGCCCAAAACAATAGCCCAATACTATAATGTCCATAGTCAATCAACGGCTTAATTTTCCAAATTAGGCTCCAACTGCTTATGGGCCTTACTCTAATCCCATAATCACCTTCATTATAATTTGGTTTACTCCAAGCACCCCTTGGGACTAAATTGCCCGAAGTCGAAGGTCAAAGCCAAAGTCAACGGTCAAGGTCAATAGTCCATGTTGACCCAACTCGTCGACTACATCTAGCAACTAGTCGAGTTCCTTCAGTTTTCAGAAAATCAGCAAGGACCCTAGCCAACTCATCGAGTTATCTCATCGACTCGCCGAGTTTGCTTAGTATCCAGAAAGCGGGAAAACCCGGCCCAACTCGTCGAGTTGCTAGGGAAACACGTCGAGTTTCCCCTATCTCAACATATTTAGCCCCTTTCCAGTCGAATCTAAAGCCCCAAATTACAGATCTGGCCACCTAGGGTTAAGATACCACTTAAAGTTTCTAACTTTACATCCATGCAAGGCATCAAAGGCTAAAACACTTAATCAAAGCTCGTCAAGGGACTTAGAGCATGAAGGAGGGCCAAGACTTGATAAAGTTGGCAACTTTAAGTCCCCAAAGCCTCTGAGATATTAAGATCTAAAACCATGTCTTCATATCATGCTCAAAACCAAGCATGGTACCAAACTAGGCTAATAATAGCCATAAACTTTCATAGAAGAAGATCTAAGAAATTGAAGGTCAAAGTTTCGACTTCATACCTTAAAATGATTTCCATAGCAGAGTAAACACTGGATCTACAGCCTCTCCCTTCAATTATGCACCAACCATCTCAAGCTTCTTCACAAGAACACCAAAAGGCACTCCATAACCTCTTATGCACTCAAAATGGGAGATGAGACATGATTTAGTGTTTCTATGGACAAAGGGGGTGCTAAGGGAGGTTACAAGTGAGGTTTAAGGCCTTTAAATAGGGTACAAACCCTGAAAATTAGGATTTTCCCTTCCAGTGTCTACTCGTCGAGTTGGGGTCTTCTAATTCGTCGAGTTGACTCTTCATTCCGCATCCAAAATGATCTCTACTCGATGAGTTGGAACTCCTCAACTTGTTGAGTTCCAGACCAAAAGTCTAAAAATGCTGAAAACTGAATAACACGTGAACAAAGCATTACAAATCGAACTGCTAGTATGCCTCATTCACGAAGCCAATCTATAATGGGGTATAAGGAAGTTGCCTATAAAATGGCATTTGAATGGGTGTCCATTCTCACCGACCACTTCTTTGGTTGGTGGAGGGTCGCTAGCTGAACGGGTTCGATAGGACAACCTAATCCTCATTAATAAGTATAATGAATGATGTTAGGTGCATTTCATGTACCCATTTTGTAGCTTTATTTCATAAAAATACATTGCATATAGGCTTAAACTCATGCATTTTGCATGTTTTTCGGGATTTTTCATGAGGCAATTTCATTCAAATACTTTTGTGATATTTTAGGGACTTTTGGAGGAAGGATATTGTTGGAGGAGGTAAATAAAAGTTGTGGACAAAATTTCAGGACTTGCGGAGCACCGAGGAGCAAGATATCAAAGAAATGAGAATTTTGGCTTTACAAACGTTTACACGGCCGTGTAAATGGAAGCCTTGCGTTTACGCGGGCCGTGTAAATGTAGATTTCTACGCAGTATATTTTTGCGTTTACGCGGGCCGTGTAAACGTAAATGCGGGTTTTAAAGCAGTTTTTCACCATTTTTAAAGGGGGGAACCGACTTTTTACTTAGGGGGTCGACTTTTGGAGTAGAGAAGGCAAATTTCTTGAGGATTTTGAAGTTGATTAACAATTGGGAACATTAGATTTCATTTTGTAAGAACTTTAATTTCATTTTCCAGATTTGTGATCTTGTTCTAGCCATGATTGGCTAGAACCCTAAATTCTCCAACTTTATGTCTTGACATTTGGATGTGATTTCAATCATATGACTTGATGTTTGCTTTCAATTTTCTATCTAGTGAATTTGATTTTGTCTCAATTGAATGTTTGATTCTAATTGTGATTCTTATTGGCCATTTGGATTAGGGTTAGATCATTCAAGTTATCTAATTGCAAAATCCGTAATTGTTTTGTAAATTGGACTAGGTAACAAGCACTAATCTGATTTCTATTGAATGAAATTAGTGTAAATCTATTCACACATTCTTATGCTCCCGAGCTTATGAGGAGTATTGATTATTGTTGAGAACATTCACATAAAGTTTAATGCAATCTTTCAACCTAATTTTAAGAGCTTGTTTAGAATAGATTGGTAAGGTTAGGATTAATCAAAGAGCTTTTTTTGGTTAATTATTGTGGTGAATGGGAAGTGTTAGAGCTTGTTAACACTTTCAAGTACCAACTTAGATAGAATTAAACAAATATCTTGTCATCCATGGAATCACATTGCTAATTTGTCTTGCATAGAGTTGGAGTTCTCACAAATCCTAAATTTGTTTCATTTAATTGATCATTTACTTATTGCTTTATTCTTTTGTTTAAATCATTGCATACCAACCCCCCATTTATGTGACCATTATTGTACCTTCCGCAAAAAGGTATAAACATTTGTTCCGTGTCTCTGTGGATCGAATCTACTTACCTTGTAATACATTTCTAGTACAAAGTAGTAGTGTTTAAGGAGTTATTTTACCCCTTAATTTGTTGGGTTTGACACGCTTAACAAATTGGTGCCGTTGCCGGGGACACGGTGTTACTAATTGTTTATGCCAAACATTTTGTGAGCAGGTGCTTTCAAAAAAAAAAGGTCAGGTAGAAGATAAGTTTTCAGTTGAAGGAATTGGTGAGAAGGTTAATGTGTTGTAAAGGCCCACCTACTTAGAACAAAGCACATTCAGGGGCCAAGTCGAGCCAACGACTTAAAACAAGGGCAGCTAACCGGGAGGCAACCCGGGGTTTTTTTTTTCCTTTCTGTTAAAACTTCTTAGTCTTTGGTAAATTTCAATTGTTTTTTAATGTCCCAAATGGTTTTGAACTTGTTTTTTATGCCTAGAAAATGAATCTCCGACTCCAAAAATACTTCACGGATAGCATGGGGAGGATGAAGAGGAGGTTCGCACCACAATCGTGAGGCACCAAGAACGATTTGGTAAATTCTTTCCATATCTTTAATCGTTCATATTTTACTTAAAATTCAATTTGTGTGCATTTGTGACTGTTTTGGACCCATTCCCAAATCAGCTACCATCCTCCACCATCTGACTCTCAATAGGCCGACTATACCTCTCTCCAAGCATCGAGGACGATGCTTATTTTAAGCTTGGGGAGGGGCATCCATCCATGCATTATCCCGTTGCATGTAAATTTTGTACATATTGCATTGCATTGCATTATTTTTCTTTGTCATTTTTTAGAAAAAATTTCAAAAACCAAAAAGATTTTCTTTCTACTCTATTTTTATTATACTTTTTTCATTTTGCATCTAAATTTTTGCATTTTCATTTAACTTGAAAAAAAAGAAGTAAATTTTTTTTTGATCCAATTTCAAGCAGCCAAATCTTCTCAAAACAGTTGAGATGGTAAGTGAGTTGTGTGCCTTGAGATTTTACTTGCTATTTTTATTAAAAAAAAAATCTAAAAGCAATTTAATCACACGAGCACATCTCCCGAAGCTACTTGTGCAAAACAGAAAATGAGAAGATTGTCAACACTGGAGCATAACAACAGGTATGAGTCGATTCTTTGGGACATATGACCGGTCTTATGAGTAGTAATGCTCAATTGAACTTAAAATGCTAAATTCAAAAGTTCATAAAAAGAATGCAAAATCTCAATGTACCGCCTTCCAGCGCTCTTAAAAGTCCTTTCTACTCATTCCCTTTTATATACCCTGCTTCAGGACATAGATTTCAAATATACTTACGGGTTTTTGCATGTTAACATTTAGTCCCCTGAAAAATGTCTTAGAAGTCCTCACAGTAATAGACCGTGAGATGTCCCACAATAGAAAAGTCAATGACGGAAATATAAAGAAATTGGCCAAATAAATAAATTAATAAGAGTGTTATGTGTTAACTTAGTTATTTGTATATGTGTTACATGAAAAAAAAAACTATTATTAAGTTAATCTGTGACCTTTGGGATTCGAACAAGTAAACTCTGAGGGGTGTTTTACACCTAATCGCCTAAAGCTAAATTGTTTGGGACTGATTGAGTTGAAAATTCGTTACACGGGTTCCATAAAAAGTCATGAACTTAATAATAGCAAATAAAGCTAATCTGTGGCCTTTGAGGTTCGGGCAAGTAAACCCGAGGGATCTCTTTAAATCTAACACACTAAGGTCATTTGATTTGGATGTGTTGGTTGAAAGCCTGTTACACGGATTTCAAAGAAAACCATGAGCTTTATTTGTAAAAAAAATGTAATTAGAAAGTTTGTACATAGTTGTGTTTATAGTTTAATTAGATGTTGTGTTTAGGAAAAATACTTGGCTGTCAAAAGATTCCCTTGGACTTGGATTTGAATTTATAACATTGGACAGAATGTTAATTACTTCGACTGGTGTAAGTGGTTTGAAGTTTGTAACCAATCTGGATAAATATTAAGGAATTTTTAGAAAATATTTTTCAGAAAAAGATTGTTGTTAACCAACAAATAGCTGGAATCAGACATTGTTATATTTTATGAAACAAAGATGGTTGAGCATGTTTTGTCACATATAATTTCACGAGAGTAAGACCATAATTTGTTCCAAGAATTGACTTGATGATACGAAAAGGAATAAGTGTTGTGATCTTTGATTCTGTTGAGTTGTACTAGGGAGTGGCTAAAATCTTGTCTCTATTATCATATAATATTTCGAGATTAAAGCCAAGTTAACTCAAGGCATGACAAGTATATTCTCAACTATGGTACAAAACAGGTTTAATTGGGTTGGATATATTTTTTCATGTTTGTTTTGATTTCTTGCATCAAGTTTCCAAAAAAAAAAGTTTAACTTTGATTTTCTTTTCTTCTCTTTTATTTTACTTTCTCCGGTTTAAATTTTCTTGTTCTTTCTTGAGGACAAGAAAGGTTTAAGCTTGGGGAGATTTGTTAGGTGCATTTCATGTACCCATTTTGTAGCTTTATTTCATAAAAATACATTGCATATAGGCTTAAACTCATGCATTTTGCATGTTTTTCGGGATTTTTCATGAGGCAATTTCATTCAAATACTTTTGTGATATTTTAGGGACTTTTGGAGGAAGGATATTGTTGGAGGAGGTAAATAAAAGTTGTGGACAAAATTTCAGGACTTGCGGAGCACCGAGGAGCAAGATATCAAAGAAATGAGAATTTTGGCTTTACAGACGTTTACACGGCCGTGTAAATGGAAGCCTTGCGTTTACGCGGGCCGTGTAAATGACAGTGTTAATTTACGTGGGCCGTGTAAACGTAAATGCGGGTTTTAAAGCAGTTTTTCACCATTTTTAAAGGGGGGAACCAACTTTTTACTTAGGGGGTCGACTTTTGGAGTAGAGAAGGCGAATTTCTTGAGGATTTTGAAGTTGATTAACAATTGGGAACATTTGATTTCATTTTGTAAGAACTTTAATTTCATTTTCCAGATTTGTGATCTTGTTCTAGCCATGATTGGCTAGAACCCTAAATTCTCCAACTTTATGTCTTGACATTTGGATGTGATTTCAATCATATGACTTGATGTTTGCTTTCAATTTTCTATCTAGTGAATTTGATTTTGTCTCAATTGAATGTTTGATTCTAATTGTGATTCTTATTGGCCATTTGGATTAGGGTTAGATCATTCAAGTTATCTAATTGCAAAATCCGTAATTGTTTTGTAAATTGGACTAGGTAACAAGCACTAATCTGATTTCTATTGAATGAAATTAGTGTAAATCTATTCACACATTCTTATGCTCCCGAGCTTATGAGGAGTATTGATTATTGTTGGGAACATTCACATAAAGTTTAATGCAATCTTTCAACCTAATTCTAAGAGCTTGTTTAGAATAGATTGGTAAGGTTAGGATTAATCAAAGAGCTTTTTTTTGGTTAATTATTGTGGTGAATGGGAAGTGTTAGAGCTTGTTAACACTTTCAAGTACCAACTTAGATAGAATTAAACAAATATCTTGTCATCCATGGAATCACATTGCTAATTTGTCTTGCATAAAGTTGGAGTTCTCACAAATCCTAAATTTGTTTCATTTAATTGATCATTTACTTATTGCTTTATTCTTTTGTTTAAATCATTGCATACCAACCCCCCATTTATGTGACCATTATTGTACCTTCCGCAAAAAGGTATAAACATTTGTTCCGTGTCTCTGTGGATCGACCCTACTTACCTTGTAATACATTTCTAGTACAAAGTAGTAGCGTTTAAGGAGTTATTTTACCCCTTAATTTGTTGGGTTTGACACGCTTAACAAATGATGAGTCATTAGTGGAGTGTGTGTGGTTAATTGTCACACTAATAGGGATGCATAAAGAGTGGCAATAGGTATCTCGTAAATTATCATCGATTAATGGTGCGCGTATAGCTAACCACGGCATTAAAATGAGATGATAAATGACATAAAGAGTACCAAGTTAACTTGCATTGTTATTCACATCTTGTTTGTGATCCTCGGTATCCTAGTCACAAATGGAATTGCATAATCGAGATTAAACACGCCATTGAAAAGTTCAATGCTTCTCAGCATATCTAGGAATTTCATTTTAAAACAAAATTCATTAAAATTTCATTTTCAATGGTGAAATTGGTAAATCATCATTTACATACCTTCATATAATTACAATTATATTATGACATCCCTTTTCTAAGTTGTGAAATATTTAGTTGGATCCTAGCCTTGATATTTCATTTGGGTGTTATATTATGGATTGTTCTTATGTAACTAAAACTTTCCTTTCTACTCTTTCAGATGTCTACTCCAACTGATTCTTCTAGTTCCTCATCCTCCAAGAACAATAACAACTTTTCTCAACAATAACAATTTCTCTTCATTGAACATCTGCTCGAAGGTGAAATTAGATGCCACCGACTACAACGACTGGATGTGTAACATCAAAATGGTTGTTCGTTTTGAGCATAAGGAGTATGTCCTCAAGAAACCACTCGATGAGATCAATAAAATGAAGGCCACTCATGAAGATCTCTTCCTATGAAAAATACTATAAGGATGCAAAAAAAGTTTCTTGCATCATGGTAGCCATGAGGACTTTGGAATTATAGATATACTATGAGGATTACTGGTCGTACGAGATGAAAAAGGACCTTATGGAAAAGTACCATAAGCGAGCTCGTCAAGAAAATTACGAGGTGGTAAAGTCCCTCATTTCAAACAAGATGAAGGATGGTGAGTCTGTAAGGAATCATGTTTCTAGAATGCAACGATACATGGTTAGGCTTATCAAGCTGAATGTGAATTTTGATGAAGAGTTGGCAATCGACATAGTGTTGAACTCTATGCATAGTTGTTATGGCCATTTCATATTGACTTATCATTTGAACAACAATGAAACTACTTTGTCACAATTGCACAACCTCCTGCAAACAACTACAATAGGAATGAAGGGAAGGGGTGTTACCTCTATTCCAGATACTACTCCCGTTTTGGCCATTGGTCAATGGAAAGGGAAAATTAGGATAGGTCGTCCTAAGCTAAACTAGAAGGGAAAGTCCCAAGATGGGTCATCTAGTAGTGAACTCGAAGGAAAGTCCAGTTCCGATGCTCCCCTATTTCCAACCCAATGGAGGTCACTTGCTTTTAGTGCAACGACAAGGGGAATTGGAAACAGACTTGCCAGAAATACTTGCACGATATCAAATATGGCAAGCTGAAGCCAACCTTGGCAAGTATTTACACTATCTTGTCTAATAACTCACCATATTCTCATTAGTGGGTCCTTGATATAGGATGTGTGTTTCACATTTGTTCTGATTTCAGGGTCTTATCCAATAACTCACCATATCATGGATAATAGGCGGTCTTCACATGTTACCAAGATTGGAGTTTATAGCTTAGTGCTTAATAGTGGGTTACGGTTAGATTTATTGAATTATTGCTACTCGTTAGAGATGATACAAAACATCATTTCATTTCATGCTTTATTTAAACAAGGTTTTAGATATTCTTTTGATGATAACAATGGTTGTATTTTTGCTTATAAAAATGTTGTGTTTTATTTGAAGCTTTACCTTGTGAGGTGTGCATGAAACAGTGATGATTGTAGACAATTTAGGAAATAGTGTTTTTCATATTGATTCGTCTAATGATATAGAACAAGTGTGCTTGTGGCATTGTTTTCTAGGACATGTTAACAATAAATGCATCACCTAACTCCAAAAGGATGGGGTGTTGGAATCATTTGACTTAAGGTCAGATGATACATGCGAGTCTTGTTTGTTAGGTAAGATGACAAAATCATCTTTCACCGATTCTTATGAAATAGGTGAAGGATTATTGGATCTCGTATATACAGATGTGTGTGTGCCCTTTAGATCCACCACAAGGGATGCAAATAGATTCTCTGTTACTTCTACTGATGATTATAGTAGATATGGGTATATCTATTTAAATCAAGCACAAGGCAGAAACCGTTGAAAAGTTCAAAGAGTTTAAACAAGAAGTAAAGAATCAATTGGGCAGGAAGATAAAGATACACAGATCCGATAGAGGCGGTGAGTATCTTTGTATCAAGTTCCATGAGTACCTCAAGTAATGTGGAATAGTTCACAACTGACAACTCCTAGGACACCAAAAATTAATGGCGTGGATGAGAGGCATAATCAGACCTTTTTGGACGTGGTTCATTCCATGATGAGTCGAGCTTCTTTTCCAATCTCATTATGGAGGTATGCCTTAGAGACTGTCACCCTCATTCTTAATCTTATCCCAACTAAGAAGGTTTCCAAAACACCTCATGAAATGTGGACATGGAAGATTCCCTCGTTAGCAGATATCAAGGTTTAGGGTTGTGAAGCTTTTGTTAGACAAGAGACTCATGGTAAGCTCGAACCTCGAGGTGAGAGATGTATTTTCATCGGCTACCTACAAAAGTCCTTTGTATATTTTCTCTACAAACCTAGTGAGAACGTAATCTTTGTAGGTTGGATGTGGTTCATTCCATGATGAGTCGAGCTTCTTTTGCAATATCGTTCTGGGGGTATGCCATAGAGATTGCCGTCCTCATTCTTAATCTTTTCTTAACTAAGAAGGTTTCCAAAACACCTCACGAAATGTGGACACGGAAGCTTCCCTCGTTAGCATATATCAAGATTTGGGGTTGTGAAGCTTTCATTAGATGAGAGACTCACGGTAAGCTCGATCCTTGAAGTGAGAGTTTTATTTTTCATCAGATAACCACATAATTCCTTTGTATATTTGTTCTACAGACTTAGTGAGAACATGGTCTTTGTAGCATGAAGGGGAGTTTCGTGAGGAGGGCTTATATGCAAAGAGGACAGTGGGATTACCATTGATTTTGAAGAAATTCAAGTGTCAAATGATGAAGGAACTTCTGAAATTACTAGCATTCAACCTGATGAAAATATTCCAGTTGAACCAATTGACGAGTCATTACCTCTTAGATATTCTAACAGAGTTAGAATGTCGTCTGAGTTCTATAGTTTCCATATTACTACAGATGGTGATACATTTATAGTGATAGTATACCGGTAAATTTAGATGAACCGGCTTACTACAAGGAAGCAATGGCATGCCCTGAGTCAGCCAAGTGGAAAGAGGTTATAGACAGCGAGATCAAGTCTATGTATGACAACAAAGTTTGGAATTCAATTGACAATGTACCGGGTCGTAATACTTTTGGTTACAAATGGATTTTCGACATCGATGGAAAGGTACACACTTTCAAAGTTGGACTTGTTGCGAAAGGATTTACTCAAACCCCGAGGGTTGACTATGACGAGACCTACTCGCCAATAGCTAAGATTAATTCTTTTAGGGTAATTCTATCCATAGTTGCATTTCATGACTATGAAATTTGGCAAATAGTTGTCAAAACTGCTTTTCTAAATAGAAAGTTGGCTAAGGATGTTTACATGAGTTAGCTAGAGGGTTTTGTGGATGAAAATTATTCGTATAAAGTGTGTAAGCTTGAGAAATCAATCTATAAAATTGAAGCAGTCTTCGCACATATGGAATCTTTGCTTTGACGAGAAGGTCAAAGTGTTTGGCTTCTCTGGAAGTGAATATGAATCTTGTGTATATGTCAAAACTAGTGGGAGTATGGTAACCTTCCTGGTTTTGTATGTTGATGACATACTTCTTATAGGAAACGACATTCCAACCTTGCAAGAGGTTAAGTACTGGCTTGGCAAGTGTTTCGCTATGAAGGATTTGGGAGTGGCTTCTTATATTTTAGGGATAAGAATTTTGAGAGATAAGAGTAAAAGGCTAATTGGACTGCCTATACGGAGTACTACCAAACTGAGTAAGACCCAGAGCACGATGACTGATGAAGAGCTAGCAAAAATGAGTAGAGTTCCATATGATTCCGCCATTGGATATATCATGTATGCTATGACATGTACTATCCCTGATGTGGCTTTTTCTTTGAGCATGGTTGGTCGTTATCAGGGAAATCCGAGTAGAGCTCATTGGATAGCAGTCAAAAATATTCTTAAGTATTTGTAAAGAATTAAGGACTGGGTCCTTGTGCTTAGTGGTAGTGACAACTTTAGAGTAATCGTGTATAGTGATGCCAACTTTCAGACTGACAGAGACAACTTCTGTTCTCAATCTGGTTGGGTGTTTACATTGAATGGACGAGCAATAAGCTAGAAAATTTCCAAAGAGGAGACAATGATTGATGCTACTTGTGAAATAGAGTACATAACAAAAAGCATAGCATCAAATGAGGCTATTTGGTTGAAGAACTTCATCAGAGACCTTGGAGTTGTTCCAGCAATCAAAGAGCCAATGGAGATTTTTTGTGATAATAAAGGGGCAGTTGCCTTAACATAGGAACAAGGAGATCATGGTAGACCAATGCATATTGACAGAAAATACCATTTCATTAGAGATAAAGCAGAAGAAGGTCACCGTCATCGTGAAGAGGGTATCGTTAGAAAAGAATCTAGCACATCTCGTCATAAAGGGTCTGAGTCGGATAAAGCACGTTCATCATATTAGGAGCATTGGTCTGAAGAATAATATTAGTTTTAGTAGTTAGATAGTTATTTAGAAACTTGTAACAGAATAAATGTAATTAACTCTTGATGATTAAGTAATTGAGAATCATTTATGAGTATTGTTTACTATCTTTTACCATTTGTTAATTATTATGTTTCATTTTGCATGTTTTAATGGGTTTTAAGCATTACAACATACTTATGTGCACGTGTAACCCTAATTTCTTTGGATGTAGGTTTTTCCTAAGTTATACATACATATTAACTTTCCAAAGCAAGTCTCTAATCTAGCATAATAAAATCAAAATTTAATCATATTAGGGTTAGAAGAATATCATTCATGTTGCTAGCTTGATCTTGACCTTCAAGCGATTAGTGACTCAAACGTTGCACCTCTAATGGATTCACAAACACCACCTAGCAAAGGATGAACAACAGAGAGAGGATGGAAGCTTCCAATTTCGGCTAGGATTCTCTATGAAAGCATAGGGGCCGAAAATCGGTAGCTAAGGGATCCTTATATGGTTGAGCTGCTAGGGGTTTAGATGGAAACCCTAATTCTCTTCTTAGGCCTTAAGCAATCCATGTGATCCTTCTAGAAAGCCCCTTAGATGAAATCCCTATGGGATTCCATATATATCATCCACTCTTTACATTAGGAGTTCATTAGCCCAACTTGCAACTATCGATGATTTGGAATATCAGTCCCTTTACTTTTAATCAGTCTCTTTTGATCACTAAATTAATTCTAATTTAATTTTTGATCAATAATAATTAAATAATATGATTTCTCAATTAATATATTAATACTATAATATATTAATAAATCATACGTCAACCTCTTTCTCCATAATTCATCCTATCACATTGTTGTAGTGAAGGCAACCCAAAAGGACCATGCTACTATCAGATCAAGTACATCCCAATTATATTTATACGTTTAGACACCTAATCCAACAGTCTCCCAGTTGGATAAGTCTAATAACTGTAACTGCCAATGCAACTTCAGAATTTGATTAGCAACTGTAGCTCTCAAAAGTTGTTGTCAAACTTTGACCTAGCCATTGATGCATCGTTCAAATAAGTGATTATATAATCCTCCATTATGAAAGATATCATGTGGACAAAGACATGGAACATAATCATTCTCAATGTCCAAAAATTTGTTTCCCGACTTATAACTTGTATGACATAGAACTTAATTGAACACATCAATTCAGTCTTGATCGGGACCGTCACATAAGTCAACACAAAATCATAGAGGGGCCCAAGATATCACTTTTACCCTCTTAGGATAAAAGGAACAAATAAAATTTGACTTATATGCTCGTATTATTTACTTACTTGTCACACCCCCCAAACTGGAATGGCGGAAAATTTCGGGGGCGGAGGACGTCATGTAAAGTATCACAACAATTGCATAATAGTAATCAAAGTATAACCACCATGTATTGAAAAAGTATAAGTTTTTACATATTATTTCAAATCATTGTATATTGACACCAAAATGTATAATAAAAGTTAAAAGTCATGAGTCTATGGAGCTCCGTCTTCTTAAAAACCCGTGGATGTACCAGTCTACTGATTTCCTGAGAATACAAGTAGTTTTGAAAAGAGTATCAACAATTAAGCTGGTGAGTTCATAAGCATGTTTCTAATTGAAATATGATGCTTGTTATTTGAAAATTTATGTGTGTTTTCCCAGAAAATCCTATATTTTTTGTTGTAATGTATTGTACTCAAAAATTGTAAATGTTATTATAACCGAGATAGTGAAATGTAGTTTTAGTTTACATGAAACCGTGAAAAGTATGTTTTCTCTGTACAGTAATCGTAGTTTGTATTTGTACTCGTATGAAAACGGTGTAATTGTAACTGCCTGAATTTACCAACTATACTTGTAAAATATTTTAGTGTAGTTTTATTATTAATAAAAGTATATGAAGTTGTTTACTTATTCATATAGTAATTGTATTGTTAAATACCAAATTATGAGTTATTGTAACCTAGCTTGATGACCTAAGATAGCCTGAACATGATGTTCTTCAAGAGTTGCAATCGGTATGCCATTTGTTACCTCAGGCCTGTCGGCCTAGCTGTTGCAAGCAGCTCAGGTGTGGGATTGTCAGTCCCATATAGATCTATACACAAGTGTTATGCTCTTCCTCCAGGAGACTCTGGTTATAATTTCAGGACTTGGTTAGTACTTAGATAAGTACTTGAAGTGTGTCTCACAAATGCCATGTTGACGATTACTTGTAGAAAAATGAAAAGTTACTTTGTAATGAATAAACTATAAGTATATCTCATAAACTATATTTAATACAGTTTATATGTTTGTTTTCCGTAATGTATTCTGATTATGTAAAGTAGTGTACGGGATTCATAAACTATACCTATTATAGTTTATGTGTTTGTTATCCGTATTGTAATCTGAACTTTGAAAGCAATATGTAAGTTTCATTAACTATACTTATTATAGTTTATATGTTTGTGTTTTACTACCTTGAAATTCAATATTTATGTCCAAATAGTACTAAAACAGTTTGCAAAAATTATATTTTTGTTTAACAATTTTGAAATCATTTTATAATTATATGAATATAATATTTATACAATTATGATTAAATATACATTCAAATAAATAATACCATATGCCCACAACCAAACAATGAACATGAAATGCAACCAAATTATCGATTCTAGGTTCGTTGAACTGTAATTATATAATTTATACATATATAAGTATATATTTTTAACAATGGAAACAGTTAATAAAATATTGAAAACATTTAGATATTAACAGGAATTTTATTGTGTTACACTTGTATTCCTCCCTAAAAGAGTGAAAATTATGAAAACGTAGGGGTATGAACTCACTTTTTTTGTGATAACGATTTTGTTAACTGGTAGGAAATGATAACTTAGGGCTAGGACATGGGAAGGATATCGTTATCCTAATGGTTTTAATCACATAATAAAGTGTGATTAAAATGATACAATAATTATATATGTTTGTATAATCATAAGTTTTATAATTAAAACTTACCAAAACTTGAAATAGAATGGAAGCAAAATACTTCTTGAAGTTGTTTTTGTTCTTGGAAGTGAAAGAAAATGGGTTAATATTTGAGAGAAAAGTGAAGGAAGCTCTTTTATTGCATGTAAGAAATGAGAAGAATCACTTTTTGGTTGCTTAAGTATGAAGGAAAACATATGGCGACTTAAGGATTTTCGGCCGAGAACTTACCCCGAGGAAGGTGATTTCGGCTGAGAACTCTGTGTTGGCTTCGCATGTTTTCGGTGGAGAACAAGGGGTTTGCGTTGCGAGGACATTTGTGGCCGAGAATGGAGCTTGTGGTTCGAGGCAAATGGCTAATCCGAAGGTTTTCGGTTCTTATGATTTCATTTTCAGTTTTTGCTACACTTTAATAATAAAGGGTTTATATACATCAAAATTATTAATTTAGTCTTATTAAAATAACAATTCAAAATTTTTGACTTTTATTTAGTAGTTTGAATTTTGTTGATTTTGTTTGACTTTTGTTGACTCTTACAAATTTGAAATTAACGGGTTGTCACATTATCCCACCGTTTGAGGGAATTTTGTCCAAAAATTGTTTCTAAAGTGGTACTTATAAACTTGGGAAAAGATGTGGATACTTTTGTTTCATTTGATCTTCCCGTTCCCAAGTGAATTCAGGTCCCTTCTTAGCATTCCATCAAACCTTCACTATTGGTATACGACTTTGTTTTGCTCTTTTGATTTCCCTATCCATGACTTCCACTGGTTCTTCTACGAAGTATAGACTATCATTTAACTCGATTTCGTCGAGTGGGATTACAAGAGTCTCATAAAACAGACACTTCTTGAGGTTAGACAGATGAAAAGTGGGATGAATATTACTGAGTTCATGTGGTAGATTGAGTTTATAAGCAACCGGACCGATTCTACCAAGAATATCGAATGGCCTGATGTACCTTGGATTTAGTTTCCTATGGTTTCCAAAGAGTATCATGCCCTTCTAGGGTGAGACTTTGAATAGAACACGGTCATCAATGTGGAATTCCAAGGGTTTTCATCATTTGTACGCATAACTCTTCTATCTGTCTCTAGAAGATTTCAGTCGTTCCTGGATTTGGATTATGTTTTCTGTTGTTTCTCAAATGATCTCGGGACCGGTTAGAGTACTGTAGGGTACTTGGTTCTTGGCTAGTTGTGTATCACCCACTTCAGCCCAACACAGAGGATATCTACACTTGTGGCCATAGAGGGCTTCAAAGGGTGCAACTTTGATGCTTGTGTGATAGCTGTTGTTGTATGGAAATTCAACTAATGGTAAATGGATATCCCAAGCTTTACCAAAATCTATCACATAAGCTCTCAACAAGTCTTCCCGCATTTGTTTGGTTCTCTCGCTTTTCCCATTTGTCTGAGTGGTACGATGTACTCATGTTAAGATTTGTTCCCAAGGACTTTTGCAATGATTGCAAAAACCATGAAGTAAATCTACTATCTTGTTCAGAGATAATGGATATTGGCACACCATGCAATCGTACTATCTATGTAATGTACGTCCTTGTCAACTTCTCCATTTTATGAGTTTCTTTTATAGGCAGGAAGTGTATGGATTTGGTTAGTCTGTCGACGATCACCCAAATGGTTTCATGACCACATATTGTCCTGGGTAGCTTGGTTATGAAATCCATTGTAATCCACTCCCACTTCCACTCATGTATTTCTGGTTATTGTAGTAAACCCAAGGGCTTTTGATATTCTACCTTAAATTTGTCACAAGTTAGACACGTGCTCACATAGGTCGCAATTTCGACTTTCATGTTCGGCCACCAATAGAGTTTCTTATGTTCCAGAAACATCTTGTCTGAACCTAGATGAATGGAGTATCGAGTTTTATAGGCTTCATTCATGACAATGTCTCTGTAACCACCAAACTTTGGTGTCCGTATCCAATTCATGAGATAACGAACTCCATCACCCTTGATTTCCATGTTCTTTTCCATTCCGCTTAAGGCTTCACCCATCATGTTCTCAGGTTTAAGGGCGTCCAACTAAGCCTCCTTGATCTGTGTGGACAGGTGGGAATGGATATTCGTAGTTAGATACTTTACTCGGTGGCCTGAGTACTCTTTTCGACTAAGGGTATCTGCTACTACATTGGCTTTGCAAAGATGATAATGAATCTCGTATTTGTAATCATTGAGTAGTTCCACCCATCATCGTTATCTCATGTTAAGTTCCTTCTGATTGAATATGTGCTAGAGGCTTTGTGATTAGTAAAGACTATGCATTTCGTAACATACATGTAATTCCTCCAGATCATTAGAGCAAAAACCACTGCTCCCAGTTCTAGGTCGTATGTGGTATAATTGAATTCATGGTTCTTAAGGTGTCTTGAGGTGTAGGATGACTTTTCCTTCCTGCATAAGAATACAACCTAGACCTTGCTTTGATGCATCACAGTAAACTACAAAATCTTTTATCCCTTCTGGAAGGGATAAGATCGGTACGCTGTAGAGGGCTCGCTTTAATGTGAAGTTCTCAAAGTTTCTTGCTTCACGATCTTTGAGAAGTTTTGGATGAACCATCTGTAATAGCCAGCGAGACCTAGAAACTGACAAATCTCTGTTGGGGTTCAGGGGGTCGCCTGGTTTTCTATAGCTTTGATCTTGGAAGGATCTACATGTATCCCTTCCTTGCTGACTACATTACTTAGGAACTCCATGTTTCGAATCCAAAATTCACACTTTGAGAAATTTAAATACAATTTCTCTTCCCTTAACATTTCCAAGACTTATCGTAAGTCTTGACTGTGTTCTTCTTTACTTCGGGAATAGACTAGTATATCGCCGATGAAAACTATAACGAACTTGTCTAAGTAAGTTTGACACACACGATTCATCAGGTCCATGAATATTGTGGGAGCATTCGTTAGACCAATGGACATCACTACGAATTCATAGTGACCGTGGTGAGTTTGAAAAGTGGTCTTTGGAATATCAGCCTCCTGGACTCGTAGCTGATGGTATCCTGATCCTAGGTTGATCTTGGAGAAGAAACTTGCCGTTTGTAGTTGGTCGAAGAGGTCGTCTATCCGTGGTAGAGGGTATCGGTTCTTAACGGTAAGCTCGTTTAGTTCACGGTAATCTATGCAAATTCGGAACAATCCATCTGTAACATCCGGATTTTTACCAGGTATCTTGTAAGTTTTAACTTCGTTATATTGTGTGAGGGACTCGGCAAGTTGGGGCTCAGACTCGCCGAGTAGGGACGCGGAACTGATCGATGGTGCGCGCTTGGACTCGGCGAGTCCAAGGTATGGACTCGACGAGTCTGCGCTGTGTAATGAAACCCTAAATCTCCGGGTTTGTGGCCTATTTAAAGGGCCTTATGGCCGTCATTTGCGCTCATCCAACCCCCAGAGTGTGTCCCTAGAGTTCTTGAGCGTTTGGTGAAGGATTGAGAGCAAATCTTGACCTTGTGGGTGTTGTTTAGCAAGAAGAAGGAGGCTCTAGGCAAGAGGAAGCAAAGGAGGTTGCTATTTCGTGGATTTGGAGCTTGGATCATCACTTTAGAGGTAATATTATCGGACCATTTTCTGTTTGGTGAAACTTGATGCAAGTTAGGGCTTGATATGATCATTTATGGGGTGATTTGGTGCCCTTTTGTTCCCTCTTTGAGTTGAGACCATGGATCTGGACCCATAGAGGTCTAGAGGGCCTCACTCATCAAGCTTTATGAGTGGAAATGGAGTCCTTGGCCTTGTGTTGAAGTAATAGAGTCAAAAACATCATTTGTGATCATATGGAGGTTATTTATGCATCAAGATTGTGACTTTACATGCTAAATAAGCATGGAGGGACTGGATCTAGGGATTAGTGGACTGGATCTGACCTTTAGAGCAAGATTGAGTCAGTGCATGGCACGGACTCGCCGAGTCCGAAGAACAGACTCGGCGAGTAGCATGAATGTTGCGCGACCACTCAGCGAGTGGCCTCGCCGAGTTGGGAAAGGTGAACTCAGTGGGTCAAGGGAGAGTCAGGATGGACAGGTGGACCGAGTCAAACTGGACTCGTCGAGTTGTTCTTGAGACTCGGCGAGTTGAGTTGTGGTGGCCCCACAACTCGTGCCAGGTGGAGCTCGTCGAGTTGGGGGAAATACTCGACGTGTCAAGGGAGGGTTCCAGGGAAATTGGTGCATGCGCACGGACTCGCCGAGTCGCCATAGTGCACTCGCCGAGTCCGGTCAGAGTTGACCGTTGACCAGCGTTGACCAAGAGTGATTTGTTATAGTGTGATCAACCCTAGTTGGGAGAGTGTTAATTAGAGATGTATTGTGCTATAGGGGGACTACAGCTCGGCGGATCGAGTGTTTAGTGATTTCAGGGTTACGAGTTACCGAGACACACGAGGTGAGTCTCCTCACTATACTTTACCTTGAGTAGGTAACCAGGGTTATGTGATAGAGTATTTGTATGCTATGTATGTTATGTGTTGTACTGCATGACTTATATGTGATTTATGTGGTGCATGTTTATCAGAGCTAGAACCTGAGGGTTCACAGAGTTTGGGTGCACGGACCCACAGAGTTATAGCCTCGAGTGGCTAATATGTGTTTTATGTGGTATTTTGGGGAACTCACTAAGCTTTGTGCTTACAGTGTTGATGTTATTTGTTTCAGGTGTTAGTGACGACCGCGGGAAGGCGCCGGCTTGATCCGTACACACACGTTTGGAGTTTTACATGTTGATCTTGGGATTTTGTACTGTTCGATGAACAAGTAAAATGGGTGTTTTTATGAATATTAGTGGAATTATGTTTTATATAACAATCGAAAATTTTGTTTGAAAAAAAAAATCAGTGTTACACCATCCTTCTTCTTCACGAACAAGACCGGTGCTCCCCAGGGGGAGAAGCTCGGTCTAATGAATCCTTTGTTAGTAGTTCGTTTAGCTGACTGGATAGTTCTTGCATATCTGATGGTGCAAGATAATACGTGGATTTAGCTACAGGGTAGCTTCGAGAATCAAGTCGATTTAAAATTCGACTTGGCGTTCAGGAGGAACTCCTAAGAGATAGTTGACGAATACATCAGGAAAATCATACACTTTAGGGATATCCTTGATACTTTTCACTTCTTGTGTTTTATCAACTACGTGAGATAAGAAGGCACGATAATCTTTGTGAAGATACTTCTAGGCATTGATGAAAGAAATTATTTGAAGATTTGCACCAGGTTTTGTCGCCATAGATAACGAGAGATTCCTTACTTGTCAGATTAAGATGGATGGCTTTTTCATAACATACGATATCAGCACAATGAAGACTTAGCCAATCAATGCAGATTATCATGTCAAAGATTTTAATTAATACCGGCATAAGGTTAATTTGAAATGAATAGTTGTTTAGAGTAAGCGTGCATCCTATGTATGTGTTGTTTGTACTCTCGGTCTTCCCATTTGCCATATCGATAGTAAATGTGTCTTTTAATGTTTGGGAATTTTGTTTTAGTAGATGTAACATCCGAATTCCTAGGTATATTATTTTACTCATTTATTTTGGAGTTTGTAGAGGGACTCGACGAGTTGGTGCTTGGACTCGCCGAGTAGGGTCGTGGATTCTCATCCGGGTTCATGACCGGACTCGGCGAGTCCACACTGTTTAATGAAACCCTAATTTCCCGGGTTTGGCACCTATTTAAAGGCCCTTAGGGCCGTCATTTGCGGTTACCAAACCCCAGAGAGAGACCCTAAGAGATCTAGAGCGTTTGTGAGGGAGGAGAGACCACTTTTGATCATTTTGTTGGTGTGATTGTGAAAGAACCTTAGATCAATCGATTTATCAAAAAATAACTAATAATAAGAAGAGAACAATGAAGTATCACAAAGAGCTTTTACTAAGAATGATAATCTCACAAAGAGATTATTGTTCGCACAAAGCGGCTATTAGGGTTTGTGAAAGACAACCTCTTCACAAACCCGTACAAAAGACTATATAGAACTATTATATACAATCCCTACAAATCAGGGATGTTTCAGCTAACTAATATATGATAACTATGGAAACAAGATAAATACTAAATCTGTTACATCTAAGACAATATATGTACTAAACAACTTGTATGCTGACGCTGATGCTGATGCTGACGCTGATTACATGCTGATGCTGAGGGATCAGTTTCAAACATCATCATATTATACGGTTCGACCTTTCAATCTCCGCCAATATGATGATGTTCAAAACAACAGCTATACGAGAACACCTCTGGACAAAAATTCTTCATACTCAGCTTCAACTTCTATTTTCACAGGCCAGTAAGGACTATCCAGCAGTACCTGTCTTCTATTCAGAAACTCCATAGCAATCAGTATGTGAAACTCTCCAAATACTTGATGACTCATGCACATTTGTCATAAGCCAACAAGATGTGCTGTTGGAGCTCTCAAGACAAAAGATTCCATGTTCAGGAACAGAGATGAACTTATGTTGAACCGGCTCAACACCGATAGGAAGAGAGTTGTTTATTCCTTCAGCACCAAAATTTAGAACCAACACATCTTCACTATCAACTTGAAATCTAGTCCTTCTGATTCTTGGAACTGAGGAACTTTGACCTTGCTGCTGAGAACGCTGCATAGGAACAAGATCTAGACGCTGAACTTTCTTTATCAGTAAATGGAGAGCATATGTCAGTTCTGAAGAGAGAGCCAAAGTTTGCTTGGATGCTAATTTGAGCAACTCCATCCATTCAGAATATTCGTATCTGATCAGCTCATCCCTCTTGACAACTTCAGTGTATGGATGTTGAGGACCTTGACGAGTGATCAGCAAAGTAAGAATTTTCTTGTTACGAGGTTTAGAAGCTTTAACCTTTATGATCTTATCACTGCTCACTCGTGGTTTAAGAACATCTTGAAACCTCTTGCGATCAATCCTGTCGAGAACATTTTCAGTCCTTGACATGCTGCTACTAGGAGGAGGCTGGGAAGATTTGGATTTGGACTGATATTCTAAGAACTTTTGCATTTGAGCTTCAAAGGATCCTTTGGCCTGAAGTTTATGCTGAATGAGAGATTCATCAACTTGAGCAATATTCTTTAGAAGCTGAGCTTGATTGGCTTCATCAAGAATATGCTTAACTTGATCAGGAGACATGTTCCATTCAGCTGCCAAGTTGGATATGCTGACGATGGACTTAGGTTTCTTGCTAGGCAGAGAAGTATCAGTGTGTGAAGAAGCCAATTCAGTATCTGCTGTCTTGCGCTTGCAAGATAGAGGTTGAGTATCCTCACTAGCTACATCTGAATCTTCTCCTTGAACTGGCATAATGGGATCAATGAATTTCATATCTAGCATTTGACATTCATCATCATGTTCATCTTCATTATCATTTGAGGCTTCTCCTGGAACTGAAATAGTGGGATCAATGAAGTTAATGTCCAGCATTTGACACTCATCATCATATTCATCATCATGCTCACTATCTTCAGAAAGCTTTTCAGTATCTGCTGGTCTATCAGACTCGTCAGCAGCTGGTCTATCAGACTCGTGCACTGGCTGTGGTGGCTCAGTCTGGTTTAAAATGTTATCCTCAGATCCGAGCTCAACAGATTCAGTTTCTCCCTCGTTTTGATCATCATCAGTTTCTCCGCCTTTTTGATCATCATCATGTTGTGGGCCAGGGGAAGGAGTTGGCAAGAGAACTCCCTTCAGCTGATGGACATCCGCCTCAATTCGTAAAAGACGCTGACTCATGTCCCGAGTCAGTGTCAAAAGCTCATTAAATGTTGAGGCCGGTATATGAAGGAATTGAGTACCTGGAACTTCTTGAGAGCGATGTTGCTCCCCCGGAGAAGGTTGCTCCCCCTGGGATGGTTGCTCCCCCTGAGATGGTTGCTCCCCTTGAGCTGAGTGAACTCTCTCAGTGACAGAGAGAGTATGATGAGAAAGTTAAGGGGAAAGATGACCACCGTCCTGTGATTCAGCTTGTTGATCAGCATGATCTTCGTTGTTACCAGCAGCTCCTTCATCAGTATCAGCGGTTAGTGAAGGAACAGTATATGGATTCACGATCCATTCTCTCATTCGATTAGAGATGCCGATGTCAGTTTCCATTGGATCATCCTGATACATTCACACTGACATGCGTGGGCATTGGATGGGGTTTCCAAAGTGGGAGTAGTAAGCTTAAGTGAAAATTTTATCTAGCACAAGAGCAATCCAGCGTGGAAAGGGAACATGATCAGCGCGTACATTTGCACGAAGAATTTGGACAAGCTGATCAAAAAAGAAAGCCCCATAATCAAGTCGTTTGTTTAGAAGAAGGGAACAGACAACTTGTTGGTCATAAGTGCTCATTTGATCACCACTGCGAGATTTGTGACCCACACATTTGCACAGAGCCCCGGTGAAGAACTTCCATCCTGGAGTCATACATTGACGCAGAATGAGAGCTGATCGAGCACCAGCCTTTGAGTGATCATAGCCCAGTTGATCAAAGAGGCATCGACAGGGTTCAATAATTGGAAGCTCAGAGAATGGTTCAAGGATTGGTAACCTGAGTGGAGCACTAAGGAGGTCAGCGGTGATAAAAACAGAGTGTCTGCCACGCCCAATAGTCTCGGAGATGACGTTGTTCTGATGATTAATCGTTGCAGTGTAGTAGAACTCACATACTTGTTCGGGAAAGAAATCTGATGGAACGTCACTGATTGCGTATCGAAGTCGACAGGAGACTAAGAAATTTACAAAATCATCAAGTCCAAGACCTCGATGAACATCTGGTATATCAGGATTGAAAACGACGTTTGTGGCTTTGATGTATATGGGAAGAGGAGGAGAGTTTGGAGCTGGGACGACTCTTCTTGAAGTGGAGGATAAGGTGAACAGTGATGCCGCCATTGAAGAAGTTTAGGATTCTAGGGTTTTCCTTTTTGTTTTTTTGTAAAGAGAGAGAGAGAATTTTGGAGGAAGGTAAAAAGGTTTTGGGAAGAGGTGAAAAGGTTTAAATAGGGAATGAAACAGTTTAAAAAAGGTAATGATTATCTTTATCGAAAATAACTGCGTATCTTGACAGACTGTCAAATAAAAAAAATAGCCGTTGGGTAAATAGAGCCGTTGTACTAAAGAGGAAACGACAATCAGTGACTACGGAAGCGCTGAGATTATTATCACGGAAAGTTACATGCTGAAAGATAGTTTGTCATCAATTCAAGGTACAACTTGCTTGTTTAGGGTTAGCAAGGTGATTGGTGCGTGTGATAGATACTAGTTTAATTATCTAACCATCGGCACAGAGTGTCGAGTCTTTATCAGTGAGTGGTATTTCTTACTGAATCATTAGACACTGAGTGAGAAGAAGGTGAAGAGAGGATTGTTGCATGTGATAGACCTTGGTGTTTTGGTCTAACCATCGGCAAAGACTGTTAGATTCTCATCAGCATGTGTTTTGTCATGCTGAATCACAAAATCAGTGTAAGATTGGTAAGAGGGGATAGTTGCGTGTGATAGAACTTGGTGTTTTGTCTAACCATCAGCAAAGATTTTTAGATTCTCATCAGTATGTGTTTTGTCACACCGAATCACAGAATCAGTGGAAGATTTGTAAGAGGGGATAGTTGCGTGTGATAGAGCTTGGTGTTTTGTCTAACCATCGGCAAAGAGTTTCAAGTTGTTATCAGTGTATGGTTTAATACAGTGAATCATTCAACTTTAGTTTAGAAGATTTAAGAAGATATAGAGATAAGAGATCATACAATGTACTCAGCATGCTAAACATCATCAACGTATCATCATCAGCACAAAAAAAAAAACATTAGTTTATAATACAATAACAAACATTAGTAAAACAATTTTTCAATCGAGAGTGATCATTCCAAGTTCGCCAATGATGTGGGCATTAGTTTGAGTATCCAGGGCCTTAGTGAAATGGTCACCTAGTTGATCGGAAGTCTTGACATGTGTTAAAACAACCTTGCCCTTCTCAACATTGTCTCTGATGAAGTGATGTGTGATCTCTATATGCTTTTTCTTTGAGTGTTGAACCGGATTCTGTGTGATCTGAATGGCACTGGTGTTATCATAGAATATAGGAGTCTTTGTGAATTTAAGCCCATAGTCTAAAAGTTGATTTTGAATCCATATAATTTGAGCACAACATCTCCCAGCTGCAACATACTCAGCTTCTGCAGTGGAGATAACTACTGAGGTTTATTTCTTGCTGGACCAGCTGATTAGTCGATTTCCAAGGAAATAACATCCACCTAACGTGCTCTTCTTGTCTAAGTTGCAACCCGCATAGTCGGAATCAGTGTATCCAAAGAGTTCAAGCGCTGAGTCACGAGGGTACCACAGTGCCAAGTTCTGAGTGGCCTTTAAGTATCGAAAGATGCGTTTGACTGCAATGAGATGAGACTCCTTGGGATTAGCTTGGAATGTAGCATAGAGAATGGTTCCAAACATGATATCAGGGCGACTTGTAGTGAGGTAGAGAAGAGATCCAATCATTCCTCGATAAAGAGAGTGATTAACATCAGCGCCGGTGGGATCAGCGTGTAGCTTATCAGTCTTGGACACCGGAGTAGAAGCTGCTTTGCAGTCGTTGAGAGAATACTTAACTAGCATGTCAGTAATGTATTTACTTTGACAAATTGAAATACCTGATTTTTGTTGCTAAACCTCAAGACCTAAGAAGAAAGTCATCTTCCCCATCATGCTCATTTCGAACCTTTGAGACATGATCTTAATGAATTCTTTGCTCAGCTTCTCATTTGGAGATCCAAAGATGATGTCATCGACATAGATTTGAACAAGAATCATTTCTGAGCCTTTCTGTTTGACGAAGAGAGTATTATCAATTGCTCCTCTTCTGTAGCCATTTTCAAGAAGATATGATGTCAGTGTCTCATACCAGGCCCTGGGAGCTTGCTTCAGTCCATATACGACTTTATCTAGTTGGTACACATAGTCAGAGTGCTCTTTGTCTTCAAAGCCTGGGGGCTGTTTGAGAAATACTTCTTCTTGTAACTCACCATGAAGAAATGTCGTTTTGACATCCATTTGGTAGACAATGAAGTTCATGTATGAAGCGTATGCGAGAAACAGTCTGATTGCTTCAATGCGGGCAACTGGAGCAAAAGTCTCCCCGTAGTCGATGGATTCAATTTGAGTGAACCCCTGAGCAACAAGTCTTGCTTTGTTGCAAGTAATAATACCAACTTTATCAACCTTGTTGCGGTAGACCCAGCGTGTTCCGGTGATGGTCTGGGAACAAGCGTCCAAACCCTGTGCCTTTTGAACTCGTTCAGCTCATCTTGCATGGCCTTAATCCAGTCAGCGTCTTGAACAGCTGAGTGTATCTTGTCAGGTAAAATCATTGAAACGAAATTAACGTACATGAAAAAGTTATTAGATACACGAGATCTGGTTCGGACACCATCATGAAGATTCCCAATAATTTGCTTAACAGGGTGATCTCGATGTCCAGAAGCTGATTCCACTGGATTTGACGTTGAAGTGTTATTGTTGAAGGGAACATCAGTTGCAGGAGAGTCTTCATTCTCAAGAGTTTCATCAGCATCAGACAAATGAGTTGTCGAGCTGACCGCAGTATCTTGATTCAAGGAATTTGGATCTGGAACGATAGGATTAGGAATAGTAGCTTCTTCTTCAGTATGAGAAACTTCATCATATGGGCAAGAGAGAAGCTCTTGAAAAATAGAGGAAGAATGAGCTACTTTTTCATCAGTGTATGATTCCTCATCAAACTTCACATGAATGGATTCTTCAATGCACTGCCTGTTCACATGAAAAGCTTTTGAAATAGATGAGTATCCAACAAAAATACCTTTGTCAGCCTTAGGCTCAAATTTTGATCTTGGATCGCGCTGATTAAGAATATAACAGATGCATCCAAACACGTGAAAGAAGGATACGTCCAGCTTTCGACCTTTCAGCATCTCATATGGTGTCTTCTTGTGAACCATGTGAATTGGAGATCGATTCTAAGTATAACATGTTGTATTAACAGCTTCAGCCCAAAACGACATAGGAAGACCAACATGAATCATTAAGGTCCTTCCTCCCTCAATCAGTGTTCAATTTCTACATTCAGCAACTCCATTTTGTTGAGGTGTGCGAGGAGTTGAAAAGTTCTGCCCAATGCCTTTATAATCACAAAATTCTTCAAGAGTTGAATTCTGAAACTCAGTGCCATGATCACTCCTTAGCTGCTTAACTTTGAGACCAGACAGTGTCTCATTTTTACGAATCAGCGAGATAATTTCCTGTGCAGCATGACTTTTCTTCTTCAAGAAAACCACCCATCTAAATCGAGTAAACTCATCCACAACCACTAGAGTATACTTATTTCCTCCTTGGGAACGAACAGGAATAGGTCCAAACAAGTCTATGTGTAGTAAATGAAGAGGAACAAATATGCTAGAACATGACTTGTGTTTGAATGACGACTTGGTTTGTTTTCCTTGTTCACACGCTGAGCACATCTTATCTTTGACAAAGCTGAGTTTTGGGAGACCTCAAACTAGATATTGATTGGATATTTTGGATAGATTCTTAAAGTTCAAATGAGAGAACCTTTTGTGCTAAATCTAGCTGAGATTGGTTTGAGACTTTGAAAAGAAACATTGCATCAGCGCCTTGTCACTTGAGAACATGTCAAGAACATATATATATATATATATATATATATATATATATATATATATCATCTTTTCTACTCGCTGAGACTACAATGTTCTTGTCAGTGTTAACAACTCTTCCTTTCTTCTTTGTAAAGTGAACTTCATAATCAGCATCACACAATTGGCTGATTGAGATGAGATTGTGTTTGAGACCCTTTACATATGAAACATTTTGAAACACCACATTATTGCACTTGATATTTCCATATCCTTTAGTAAACCCCTTTACATTGTCTTCGTATGTTACTGCAGGACCAGTTTTCTTAACATAGTCTTCTAGAAGAGACTTGGATCCTGTCATATGTCTTGAGCAACCACTATCTAAGTACCAAAGATGCTCCTGACCCTACAGTGTTGACAAACTAGTTAGAACACACTGACCCATTGGAAGATGGGTCATTCACAAAGTTATTTGACAATATATTATAGCACTCTTTGGGAAGACAGTTTAAAGAATTTGATTTAAGAGTCCATTTTTCATTTCTAACTTTGATTTTATCAGCTCTTAATGATGTTTTATCAAACTTGCATTCACTGATTTTGTGAGTCGTGTCACCACACTTGTAGCAAATTCTTGTACCAAAGTTTTTCTTGGTAAACACATTTCTAGATTTAACACATTTATATTTGAAAGATTCACCAAGTGAACTTTGAGTCCTTTTATTTAACATTGAATTACTAAAGAATTCAGTGTCAGAAGAACTACAATCAGTGATGGATGAGGAGCTGACATCAGTATCAGATTTAGACTTATGTACTGAAACACTACAATCAGGATATTGTTTAAGTTGTTCATGAACAGCATGAAACACTCCGTTTGAGATAGGAAATGCGATAATATTTTCAGTAAGAGGAGTTGGTCTCACAAGATGTGTAGGGTAAGAAGTAGGATCAATTTCGGTAATTTCAATATTACACTCAGTAACACCATTAGAATCAGTAACACAGTGTTCATCAATGAGACTCTGATTAATAAAGGTGTTGCTGATAAATGTATTTTTGAAACTATCTTTTAATTCATTCATGGAATAAAATTCAGATTCCTTTTCTTGAGATTTAAAAACCTTTTCAACTTCAACAAAATTTCCCCCAAGGATTTTCTCACAGGAATGAGGTATTTGAGCAGAAATAACATAATTAGCATTTTTGTGAGATTTAGCCCAAAGTTTTAAAACAGTTTGTTCTTTGTTCAAGAGATTTTTAACTTTATCAATTTCAGCAGATAGTGAGGAATTTGATAAATTAGTAACTCTTAGATTTTCCCGAGTAGTGTCAATAATGTTATTTTTTAAGGATAGTTCAGTTTTAAGAAGATCAATTTGATTTTGCATATCTCTTATGGTTTGATTCTTCTTAGAATTAAGAACACCCAAATACTCAAACATTTTGATTTTTTCATTCATTGAATATGAAACAAAGTTTTGAACCTGATACATTGAAGGAGAGTCAGTGTTGTGCTTCCTGGAGTTTTCAACTGCATCAGACATATCAGCATCAAACGAACTGTTGCTGACTTTACATTCATCAGTGTCTTCTATCTTGACCATCAGACACTTAACTTCATCATCTGATGACTCCTCATCAGTCTTCCATTTTTCTTCTTCAGCGACAAGAACTTTATGTTCCAAGTTTTCTGCTTTCAGTTTCTCAACCAACTTGTTGTACTTCTGCTTCCAGTATTCATCCGAGATTTGGGTTCTTTGCTTGCATTCTTTTGCAAAATGATCAGTGCTACCACAGTTAAAGCACTGAGCTTTCCCGTTCCTTTCAGTACCATGTTTTTTGTCAGCATCTGATCTTTTTAAAGATTTCCCACTCATCTTCTTCTGAAACTTTGAGAAATTTCGTCCCGATTTCTCAAAAGTCTTCACAATCAAGGCCGAACTAGCAACAACCTTTTCGAGATCATCAGTGTCACTGTTTGAAGAATCAGTGTCTGAATGGTTTTCAGTGTCTGACTCTGACACTTGCTTTTTGTTTGAGAATAATGCTACTGATGACTCACGCTGAAAATCCTTCATCAGTTCCTTTCTCTGAAGCTTGGATTCCTCATAGTATCGCAGGTTTCCATAGAGACTTTGTAGCTCCATAGTGTTGATTTTCTCACTATTTTTCAGCACATCAACATGATTCTCCCAACCTGCACCCAGAGAATCCAAAAAATTATGCACTAGAATAGTTCGATGCTTCAACTGATCTAGTCTCCGCAGATCATTAAAAAGAGTATTAAACATGTTAAAGGTTTGAGTCAGGGTTTCACCTTTCTTTGCAAAAAAATGTTCATACCTTCTGTTTATATTGTTTATTTGAGTAGCCTTGACTTCTTCAGTGCCTTCAAAAGATACAGTCAACGTGTCCATCATCTCTTTTGCTGAGATGCAATTCTGAACAAGCCCAAAGATATTGTATGGCAAAGCATAGCTGATTGCAGCCCGAGCACGAACGTCAAGACAATTTTTTTTTTGTCATCTGCTGTCTAGTTTTCTCTAGGTGTTTTCTTCATGGCACCATCAGGAACATTGTTTTTCAGGGGCAGATACATCGGAACATATGGACCTTTTTCGATAATGTCCAACATGTTACAAACTCTAATGCATAGAGAGCCTTTATTTTCCACATAGCAAAATTGGTTTCATCAAATGGAGGAATTTTAGCAGAAGGATGATTTGATGAGTTTGAAGAGGAAGACGATGAAGCCATTTGTTTGATAAAAGAAACCCGCTTTGATACCAACTGAAAGAACCTTAGATCAATCGATTTATCAAACAATGACTAATAATAAGAAGAGAACAATGAAGTATCACAAAGAGCTTTCACTAAGAATGATAATCTCACAAAGAGATTATTGTTCGCACAAAGAGGCTATTAGGGTTTGTGAAAGACAACCTCTTCACAAACCCGTACAAAAGACTATATAGAATTATTATAGACAATCCCTACAAATCAGGGATGTTCCAACTAACTAATATATGATAACTCTGGAAACAAGATAAATACTAAATCTGTTACATCTAAGACAATATATATACTGAACAACTTGTATGCTGACGCTGATGCTGATGCTGATTTTGATTACATGCTGATGCTGACGGATCAGTTTCAAACATCATCATATTATAAGGTTCGACCTTACAGATTGCAAATAGAAGGTGACCAAGGAAAGAGGAGGCCAAAGGAGGAGCGGATCTGGTGATTTAAGAGTTCAGAGACTTCATCTTGAGGTATTTATTCAGACCTTCTTCAGTTTTGGTGTTGATTCTTAGAGTTAGGGTTTTCTAACCCCTTTAGAGAATGGATATGTGGAGGAATTGGTCCCTTCTCGAGTTTATGCTTTGGATCTGGACTCAAAGAGGTCCATAGACCTTAACCCTTGGAGCTTTATGGGTTATTTTGCGAGCCATGAACTTAGGAGTTTATTTTTGGGGCTAAATCACCAAGTAGGACCATTTAGATAATGTATGAGTGTCAAGGTATGAACCTTACGTGATTATCATTCTTGGTAAGGTCGGATCTATGGGTTTATGGAACACATCTGACCTCAAGAGGTCAATGGAGTTTTTGCACGGCATGAACTCGCCGAGTCCAAAGATCAGACTCGGCGAGTAGGGTTAGGGTTTCCCGTAAATCACTCAGCGAGTATACTCACCGAATTGGGGAATAACTCAGTGAGTCAGGGAGGGATTAGAGGACTAGAGTTCCAGAACGAACTCACCAAGTTGATCTTAAGACTCGACGAGTAGAGTCGGGGTGGCCCCGCAATTCATGCTAGGTGTGACTCATCGAGCAAGGGGAGGGACTCGACATGTCAAGCGAGACTAGGGAGTTAGTGGACACGTGTGGACTCGCTGAGTTGCCCAAGTGCACTCGACGAGTCGGGTCAAAGTTTGACCATTGACTTTGGTTGACTTTTAGGGTTTGGTTAACAATGAGGGCCTTTGAGCCAAAGGAGGGGTAAAATGGTCTTTTACCCTTATGAGGGTTGCCTAGAGAGGGTTGAGTCTAGTCCTGAGAGTTATATTTATGAGATTATTACTTTATGTGATTAGGTGGAGGCTAGATCATATTTCTACCGAGCCAGAGATTTACCGAGGCATATGAGGTGAGTCTTCTCACTATACTTTACCTTGAGTGGTGATTAGAGTCATGTGACAGAGTTACTATATGCTATTATGTGATGTGTTGCACTGCATTATTTCTATGTGATTTATGTCATGTGTATATCAGAGTATATCAGAGTTAGAACCGGAAGGTTCACAGAGCTAGGACCAGAGGGTTCACAGAGTTAGGGCCCACAGAGTTATAGCCTCGAGTGATTAGTATGTGTTATGTATGGTATTTTGGGGAACTCATTAAGATTTATGCTTATAGTGTTATGTGTTATCTGTTTCAGGTACCAGTGATGAGCGCAGGAAGGCGCCGACATGATTCGTACACACACATGGGTTTTTATGTATTTTGATCTTGGGAAATATTTTGTGAAACAAAGTTATGATACCTTGGGATTTTGTTAATAAATGTGTTTGGAAAAATGTGTTTTAAAATGCAAAAATTTGTTTCAAATTTTACGGTGTTACAGTAGATGTTTAAATTTATGGTTCATGAAGCTTTTCTCAGCACCACTATCAAAAAAGAATGCATGCATAAGAATTGTTGAGAAGAAACGTATCGGTCACCACGGTAGGATCTGCCAACACTTCTTCGTGGCAAATTGCCAAAATTCTCCCCACATGCCCAACATTCTTTGTCTTTGGGCAGTCTCTCTTGAAATGCCCAATTTCACCACACTCATGGCAAGCTTGAATTACTACTGCGGCGGGGACTTGAGAGATGGGATGTGCTGGTGCTTTACAGAAACGAGTGGTGTGCCCCTTTCTGTTGCAGTTTCTGTAGTGCATTTCCCTAAAAACTCCCTTGTGATGGAAGTTGCATTTATTACACTTCGGAAAAGTTCTATCATATCGACTTGGGGTTGCTGGAATAGAAGAAACTGTGGCAGGAATAGGAGTAGGAATAGCAGCTGGAACAACAACATCATGAACTATCAGTCTTTGTTGTTTCTTTGAGGGCTCTTTTGACATTTTCCCCTTTCATTTGTCCCAGAACTTCTTTTTGTTGCCTCCTTCTTTGGGTTTTTCATAAACAACTTGCATGGAGCCTTGACGAACTCCATGATCTACTAGTGTCTGGGCCAGACGTTTGGCACTATCAAAAGTAAGGGGATTGGCATCTATAACGTTTCCTTGAGTTGGGGGACTTAATCCCCAGATATACGTCTCTACCTTCTTACTCTCCGGGGTGTAGCACCCAAAAATTCAATCCAATTTAAAACTTTTTAAAGAATTTAAAAACATTAAGTTATTATAATTTGTTTTCAAAAATAGTTTAAGCATCAGAGTATCCCCAGAATCAAATCATGAAAATATAAGGAGGTGCACGATTACGCCTTCGCCTCCCCGCGATCATCAGAAGTACTTGAAACATAATAAACAACTGTAAGCCCGAAGCTTAGTGAGTTTCCCCAAAATACCAACGACATACAAATATAACAATATCGTATAAACAAATAAGCAACAACATGCATAATGAGCCATTAGTCTGAGTGAACTGACTCCTAGTCATCGGCACGTCTGGAACACTATCTGAGCCCTCGGCACGTCTGGACCGCCCTCCTTGGGGACTTCAGCCTATCCGGACCACTCGTTGGGCCTTCGAACAGAATAGATTTACCCGGCCCGATCCTACAGCCTACCCGGTTCGCCCAGGGTGTCTTGGCCTACTGCACATAGCAGGACCTGCCTCAACCCTTTACCCCAAAACCAACAAACATGTGCACATACATAAAACACATAATCATGTGGATCTAACAGATCGCTAATCATAGAAACCATCCTATGACCAGGATACCGATCTAACCGATCTCCAAATTAGCAACCATCTTATAACTAGAATATTGATCTAACCAATCACTAGCATAACAAACAACCTATAACCAAGATACATATCATAAATCATAACGTGCAATGAACCCATATACAAATCCGAAAAGGGCCGACATTGGTGCCTTTGACGTTGTTAGAATAGTGAGGACAACTCATCTGGCACTGCTGAAGTCCCGCGAATGAAATTCCAGCTGCTGGTTGACAGATTCTCGAACGGCCAACATCAAACGATACCTAATTAAAAATTAGGTTCCAAGCCCAAGGTTCAACTCACACTCCAAAGGCCCAATAGTCAAGTAATAGGCCAAAGCCCAACATATGGCCCAATTTTCCAAATTGGGCCTAGAACTCTACTTGGTATTTCCTTAAGGCCCATCCAATTATTCTGGTCCAAATTCTTGCTATTCCCATGGCCTAATATCACATAATCATAAAGGTCCAATAATGGCCCATTTATGGCGTAATTTTCCAAATTGGTCCCAAGTCCTTCATATTGGCCTTATCCTAAAGCCCATCACTAGCCCAATCACCAAAGCCCAATAAGAAGGCCCAACTCAAGGCCCAAGTGAAAATACGGTTTTCACATGAAATGATAATTAGGGTTAAGTGCTCCTACTTAACCCATTAAGGACTTAATCCATTAAGTACAATATTGCCTTAGGTTAATTTGCAGATGATTATTAATTAATATTTGAAGTTTAATAAATAATTCTCGTGTGTCCCGATCAGTCCTAAAATTAGGGTTTTCCAATCCGTAATTAGGGTTTCCAAACCCCAAAGTAGCCCATTAGTCACATGGTTGGGCTTTTAGGTCAATTACGTCTTCATTGAGCCTATTTGGGTTTCATTGGGCCCACTAGGGTTTCATTGGGCACACTAGGGTTGCATTGGGCCCACTAAGGATTCATTGGGCCCACTAGGGTTTCATGTGACAACTCGAAATTTCTATCTTGTTCAGCCATTCATCTCAATCAAAGTTAGACTCGTTTATGTTATCTTTTAGCATTGTTTAGAGCCCGTTTGAGTGTTCTAAGTCTAATACATTCAAGGATTGGGTGTTTGGAAGTATGTGCTAGAGTTCAATTTGCAACATTCAAGCTGAAAAACTCCATCATCACGGCCGTAAACTAGGGTTTATGGCCGTAAACCCTTGGCTGGCCGTGAACTCCTCCCATAAATGTCATATTCCTTTATTTTTTACCCTTTCTCACACTTCCAAGTCAAGAAACTCAATTTTATCTCAAGTATCGTCAATAACTTTCATCTTGATTTTCAAATATGTAAGTGTTTCTTCCATTTATTAGTTGTTATCCTTCTTGATCTTGTAAAACCCTTTGATTTCATCCATGAAATTCATCTTTTTGGGTTAGATCTTCAAGATCCTCATCTTTCACCAAGAACACCCACTAGTTCTTAGTGGTTGTGAACCCCCCTTCAAGCTTCCAAATCGTAAGTATTGTTTCCATATACTTGGTATTCATTAAAATCTCTTGATTAACATCCTAGAAACAACCATTTTAGCAAGAACATCAAGAGTTTATGGTCGTAAACCCTTGCATGGCCGCAAACCCTTGCGTGGCCGTGAACTTCTTCAAGTCATGGCCATAAACTCCTTGTTGTTGCATATATTGGCCATAAACCCTCATGGTCGTAAACACAGATGGCTGTAAATTCCCTTGGTTGTGAACACATGGCCGTGAGCACCCTCGGGTGGCCGTAAACCCCCTTAGAACAATCATATGTGATTGTAACATTTCAATCCAAGTGTTTCCTAGTCCCTAAGGTGGTTCTCTATCATGATTAGTTGTTATATACACTAATTATATACATATATCTGGCATTATATGCTTAATAGGATCCGTTTGTGCTCAAGGCTTAACTTCACACTTAGCATCCTATAATGATCTTACATTCGAATCACTCACGACAGGTGAGCTCATACTGCTAACTTACCTTTTAAATGATTTTAAATGTTTTTATGGGGGGGGGGGGGAATACTAGTTGAAACATTATAGTTATTATGTCAAACACATATGATTAATAACTATTAAGCAAATGGATTTCTTATACTTCAAACTGTGTTATCAAACAAACTACTTCAAAACATTTTATCAAAGTTATTTATATGCTAAACTCTTTATCAAACTATTTTAAACTTATATATTGTCACAATCATGTCTATAAAGATATAGTTATATAAATAAGGTTGAAAGGGCTTAGGAATGATAACTCGCTTTATTTCCTATTCCTAATTTTGTTGTGGACTTAGGGTATCGGTTGTTTGTCCGAATGTCATTTTGATCTTAGTTATATATATACATAAATATATATACCTATATATATATATATATATATATATGTATGTATAGATATAAAAGTTCTTACATTAGTTCAATGCCTTTGGGTAACAAAGGTGTACAAACATACTCAGTCATTCAAAAAACATTACTAGTAAACTATAACAGGTATAGTTTAGGAGACTACTACTCACTATTTCTTGTAGAATGAAACATACAAGAGTCAGTTCATACATGAGTCAGTTCAAACATACTATAACGAGAAACAGAAAGAACATACTATAATGATAAACAAGGAGGAACATACTAAACAAAGAGAACATACAATACATTAGAATAGATAGAGCATACTATACAAATACAAGAATACTATAACATTAATGTTAGCCACTACTTCATAGCATGGCAATATACTATTGTGTCACATTTTGTAACCAGAGGCTCCTTGAGGGAGAGCGTGAATTTGTGTATAGATCTATAATGGATTGACCATCCTACACCTTGCTGTTAGCTACAGTGGGAACTGCAGGTCTACTGGTGACGAATTTCATACCATTTCTACATCTTCTAACGTCGTGTTTTACTAGTCGATCAAGCATGGTTAAAATCATATCAAATTTTACCTTAATTAACAATTGGTTTAAGGTAGTTAGTACAACAGTATTTTCTATATACAATACTAAAATACATCATTATTTTCCCATTGCATTCACATTGTGATTTTCTCACATAAAGGGAAATGTAAACTATATTTTGGTAATGATAGTCATACTTTGGAAAAACACTCACTTTTACAAATAAACAACATATATAACATTCGGGTCTTGGTAGAAGGCTACATTTCAAGTAGGAAATATAGGATTTTCTAGGAGATACAACATTTACTACAAACACTTACAAACATTTACAAACACTTTCTTCAAACTTATACAACATTTGGCACTAAATAATTATGAACTCACTAGCTTAAATGCTGACCCCATCTGTCAAATTAACTTGTATTCTCAAGTCACCAGTAAGCAGGTACATAAGATAGGTTTTACGAAGACGGAGCACTTTCAGATTCGTCTTTTATTTTGATATATATATTTTTGGTGTCATGAAAATACATTCAGAACACACATGTATAAATTATACTGTTAATGCAATAGATAATGTTGTTTCTTGTTTTACTATTATGCATTGTTATGATACTGTACATGACGTCCTCCACCCCCGATTGTTTCCGCCAATTTGGTTTGGGGTGTTACAGATTAGTATCAAAGCATTATTTATAGTGAATTTATTATATCAACCCATAAAAGATATACAAACTATAAACACATCAGGATTTAAATACTCTAACCAAGAGTTTATACTTTTAAATAATAAAATATTTAACCAAAGTATGCATACCTGCATTCATACTAAAATTAGTGTCATACTAGGACAGAACAAAAGTATTGCAGTTGTTGGACAACACAAGTCGACTTGGGGACATATAATCAAATCTGGGAGTGATATAGCCTGATCAATTATATCTTTCCGAGAAGTGATTAGCATGTGCCTAAGACTGGTTGTGGTGTTGCAGCAAGTGTAAAAACTTACCAACACTATTACAATGAAAACTGTATAACAGAACATAAACTTAAAATACTATAGGAGTATTTTGTATTAGTATAAATACTTATTTTAGAACTAAAAGGTATTTACTAGTAGGTCGATAGTTGATGAGTGGATGCGCTAAGGTTATATGTAACTAAGGTGTCATAGACTTAGAATTTGTGACCATTTCTTTACTTCATGTTCCTTGTTTGGTTGTGGACTTAGAATTAGGGTCACTTATTTGAAGGTCTATTATGTTTCGGTTACATGTGACTGGTATGCACTATCCATGTATTGAAGTAACTGGTAACGATCATTATGCAATTATCTTAAGTAGTATGTCCATTAACTATCTCTTTTATCCTTATTCTCGCGTAGATAACATGGTTGTATTCCATCCCCCTGGCGACCCGTACTTTCCCAACCAAGGCAATGGTAGATGGGTCGACGTAGAGTGAGAAGAGAATCAAACAATCCTATTGGATGATGACTTCGCAGAGAACTTCCCAGAGGATTCTGAATCTGAGCCAGAAGTCAATAATCTACTATTAGTGGCTCAAATCCGAAATCCTAACCCTCGTCTGGCTTTTCAAGGCCCGACGCCTCTATGGGCTGAGAACTTGGGTAGGTGGAGACGTGAGCAAGGTCAACGCTATCACACCCCAAAACCGGAACAGCGGAATCATTCAGGGGTGGAGGACGTCATGTTTAGTATCACGAGATATGTATATGGTAAGCAAGTAATGAACAACCATTTCATTTAGAAAGAAAGTGTTTACAATGTGTGTGTTCACAAAACATAGAATTCATACACAAATAACAAAACAAGACTTGAAGCTATAATGCTTCATCTTCTGAATCCCCAGCACAAGCACCTATCTAATAGTCTCCTAAGAATACAAGTTATTTGAAAGAGTTGATCAACAATTAAGCTGGTGAGTTCATAAGATTTTAGTGATGTGAGTAAGTTGTAAAATGATGTTTGAAAATGTATATGTAAAAGTGGTGTAAGCTGTAAGTTCTGTTTTGAAAAAGGTTTGCTTGTTCCTCCTATAAAATCATATATTTCCTACTTGAATGAAAGTTAAGTAAAGTGACACTACAAGCCTTTCTATGGGTACTAAGTGGATACAAGTTATATAAAACTCAGAGTAAACAAACAATCGATTCGGCGCATCTTCCCTAAGCTCACAACCCAACGGAGAATAGAAAGTGAGGCGGATAGCACACATTCCATTGATTCTTAGATCGTTGTCATATATAACCCTGGTGTATTCACTTGTTATGCATGGAGTTATTTGTAATGGTTCCTTTATATCTAATGAAAAGTTCTTTTAAGAAAACCTGTATTTCTTTAGTAAAATAGTGACCACAGTGACTACTTTTATGATAGCTTAGTTTATACTGCTATATATAATCTGATATCGGATAGAAAATTAATTAGGTGAATCTGCCCTAAGTCCACAACCCAACGGGGAACAGGAGGTAAGGCGGAAAACACACATTTAACTACCTATTGAGTATTAGTTTTATATATAAACATGGAGTATAAACTAAGGTATTATAGAGTTACTCACCTAAAGTCTTTTAAAATTGTATTGACTTAATAAAATGGATTAAGCCCTTATCTGGGAAATCTCTAGTTTTGTATACCAAAAGTACTGACTTTGAAAAGTAAGTTTTGTACTAGAAAAATTGTGCTTCGACTCTGTGTCCTATAACCTGACCCATATCTGGTACTCTTATGATGATTTAATGTATACTAAGCATACATATATATATATATATATATATATATATATATATATATATATATATATATATAGAATCGGATAGATAATAGATTGGGTGAATCTGTTCCAAGCCAACAACCCAACGAGGACAGGAAATGAAGCGAAGAGCACACCTCCTATTAGCTGTCGGAACCTATTGGTATATATGTATCCTGTGATGTATACATTAAGGAATCATAAGACTAGGATTATGGTCCTATCCTTTAATCGTAGCCTTCTACCAAGGCATCTTCTGCTCTGTGCTAGACCCGACTATTCCTTTGTCGATTTGTAAAAAGTAGATTTTCCTTAGTTTATAACTATCTTGACTAGAAAATAGTTCAACTTTCAAGTGGTGTTGTCACTTTAATGTGAATTACACGGCTAGCAAGAATTTGCAGGGGTCGCGTTTGGTTCCCTTAATCTCTTGACAGGGAGAGCATTTAGTAGGGGTTTTAGTCTTCAAATTATGATCGTAATAAAACAAATATGTTTTTAGGTTATTTAGTACATCCGTATGTCATTATAAACGACATCTGTGAACTTACTTTTCCCATTACTTTCACCATCTTTTATAGTTTCAATGCTAGTTAGTCCATCTTGCACAACCAAATTAATGATATGTGCAACACATCGACTATGAAAAAAAACACCATCACAAATTGGTTTATATTTTAGTTTTAGTTGTCCAACCGTGACGGTGTTGTTTGAAGCATTATCAAAAGATATAGAAAAAACCTTTCCTTCAAGTTTATAAGTTTTGATAACACAATCTAAAATTTTAAATAAATTTCTACCGGTGTGCGGGTACTCAAACAATTCAAACGTAATCGTATGCTTTATCATTACCCAATTAGTTGGATTAATCAATGAGCGGTAACACAAAGGTACGCATCCGGTGAACCATGAGGAGCCTTCCAAACATCACAAGTTAAATTCTCACCGATTTCTAAAGATTGAAATCCTAAAATCAATTCGTTTTTTTGCAAGTTTCCACATTTCAATACAATGACGTCTAATAGAAGTATGACTCACATGGCAATATCGTGGTTGGAGAGTATCTTGGATGAGTGAAGTCAATGTTTTGTTGTTGAAGTGGTCAAAAGGCAAGCATTCTTGAATCACGAACTTCGCCATCCTATCCTAAACTTTAGCCATATCGTAACTCCACAATGTTGCATCATTCGCAATTGTTGTTTGATTATATCTCGGCCCAAATTTCACCGCGGGGCATCTTTTGGTCATATGGGTTTTCAATGTCGAATTCCCTTCTTCATTAAAAAAAAGCACCACATTTCTTGCATCGTGCTTTCTTTGTACTGTTTGACATTACACACAAATCTTAGTTGCACCAAATAGCCGGATTTCTATTTGTTTCTTTGATGCTAACAATGGTAAGATTGTTTGATGAATCTCCAACATCAATGGAAGCCGAATCCATTGTTTGAATTAAGAGCGGTTTTTGAACTAAGAGATGTTTGCGGTTTTTGAACTAAGAGAGGTTTTTTGAGGTTTGGTTAAGGTAAATTTGAGACCTAAACATGTAATACATATATATATATATATATATATATATATATATATATATATATATATATATATACTATCAGGAATGGTTAATATGGTCAAAAAGGAGCCAAAATCGAGTCTTGAGCAGCCTCCAATGGCTATATAGCCGTTAGGAAAAGACGAAAAAACGGTAACAAAAAAAAACCGGTTCAAAACTGGTTCACCAACGGCTATTTCGCAAACCGGTCCAAAACCGGTTCACACACCGGTTCAGGGCTAAACTGGTTCCAAACCGGTCTTTTGAGTAAAAAATACGATCTGGTTGCACTCGATGGTTCGGTTCACAATAGGTTCGGCTCAATTGTGAACCGGTTCAGGGCTAAACCGATTTCCGGTTCACCAACTGGTTCGGTCCCTAAACCGGTTTTTTTGCACATGCCTACTTGAGGGTATCGACCATCATGCTAGCTAGTGTAAAGATCCAAGATATGACTCCCTAATATTCTTATTTTCTAAGTCCGGGGGTGGGGGGAGCCCTGGTATCGGTGTGCGGATTTTTTGGGTCTTGGTTATGAATCCTTGGGGGTATCAACCATCACTCTAGCTAGTGTCGTGTTTAGAGACACATTTCCCTGATTTCCTTATGTTCTCAGCCGGAGGGGACTCCCGTTGTATTAGTGTGCGGCTGTTTGTAGGTCGTGGATGTGGATCCTTGGGGGTATCGACTATCACACTAGCTAGAGGGTTCCCTGGTATCAGTGTAAGGCTATCATGGATATGGATCCTTAGGGGTATCAGCTATTGAACTAGCTTGTGTCATTTTTGAGACACTTTTCCCTTATTTTCTTATGTTCTCAACCGGGGAAGTCCCTGGTATCAGTCTGCGGCTATTTGTCGGTCATGGATGTAGATCCTTGGGGGGTATCAGCCATCACAATAGCTGGTGTCATGGTTCAAGACACGCTTCCCAGATTTTATTATGTTCTCGAACAGGGGAGCCATGGTATCAATGTGCGGCTGTTTGTGGGTTATAGATGTGGATCCTTGGGGGTATCGACCATCATGCTAACTAGCATCATGGTCCATCTATGCGGCAGTTTATGGGTCATGGATATGGATCCTTGAGGGTACTGTCCATCACTCTAGCTAGCTAGCTAGCATCATGGTTCAAGACATGGCTCCGTGATTTTCTTATGTTTTCAGACTGGGTCTGCCTTGGTATCAGCGTGTGACAAGTCAAATTAAAAGATAGTGAAGTTGTTTAAGAATATGGATGTTTTATTTTGCTATTTAACTATTTACTTTTCTTTATATATAAAATATCTTACAATTTAATATAACTTAATTATCACAGTACAACGATTAAATGTAGATGTTTTATTTTGTTATTTAATTATTTTGATTTATATATGGAAAAAGATAGTGAACTTGTTTAAGAAATGTAATATTTTGGGGAAACTTTTAAAAAATACTTATGGTAGGTCAAATTAAAAGATAGAAAAAGTCAATATTTGTCTTTTCACTAAAATAGAACACCCTCAAACATGTGTATGTATCATAAAACTTAAAATATATAAATACCCTCAAATATGGGGGAAGATAATACTATAAACAAGGTTAATTTCGTATTTTCAATATATAGATGATATTTCTTCTTACCCTTTTTCAACTCCATTAAAAATATAAATGTGTTTTTTTATATCCACATTATGATTTCATATCTTCAATTAAAATGAGGGATACAAAAGTCAAATCACTTATTTTTATTTGATGTAGATTAGATTACTAGTGAAAACATGATGAACCTATTCAAACCGCCATGCCACCTTTCCTAGGACTTTCATTACTGCTCAACATAGGAAAATGGTTAAAAAATATAAAGTTGAAATTCGTATTGTACCTAGTAAGATGAACTCCGTTACATTTCAATTACACCATTTTTGTGTATAAATGTTTTTATCATGTTAAATACAAATTATAAATCAATATATAAGTTAATTATATATCATGACAACTCCAAAATATAAATATAAATTTAAAATAAACTTAAATGTATGGCAATGTTTTTATTAGAAAGTGTTACATTATTACTAAAAGTCAAAAATTCTTTTTTTTAAATATTATTTTCGGAACGTGAATTAACTAAAAAAAATAAAAAAATAAAAAATAAAAAATAAAAAAAAAATTCTATTTTTTTTTAAAATACGTGAAATATTCTAAATAGAATATTACACTGTACATATTCTAAAAATAATTTTAAAATGCAAAATAAATGGAAAAATCAAAAAATTCTTTTTTTAAATATTATTTTCGGAACATGAATTAACTAAAAAAAATAAAAAATAATAAAAAAAAATAAAAAAATGCGTCTCACGGTCTCACAAAATATAGGTGGTCTCAAATAAACCTAACCATATATATATATATATATATATATATATATATATATATATATATATATATATATATATATATATATATATATATATATATATATATATATATATATATATATATATATATATATATATGTTCAGGTTCATTTGAGACCATTCTAATTTTGTGAAACCGTGAGACCAAATCTAAAAATAATTTTAAAATGCAAAATAAATGGAAAAATCCAAAAATTCTTTTTTTAAATATTATTTTCGGAACTTGAATTAACTAAAAAAAATATAAAAATATATAAAAAAAAATAAAAAAAATTCCGTTTTTTTTTTTTTTTGAAAAATACGTGAAATATTCTAAATAGAATATTACACTGACATATTCTAAAAAATAATTTTAAAATGCAAAATAAATGGAAAAATCTAAAAATTCTTTTTTTAAATATTATTTTCGGAACTTGAATTAACTAAAAAAAATAAAAATAATAAAAAAAAATTCTATTTTTTTTTTTTGAAAAATACATGAAATATTCTAAATAGAATATTACACTGTACATATTCTAAAAATAATTTTAAAATGCAAAATAAATGGAAAAATCAAAAAAATTCTTTTTTAAAATATTATTTTCGGAACATAAATTAACTAAAAATATAAAAAAAATAAAAAAAAATAAAAAAAAATAAAAAAAATGCATCTCACGGTCTCACAAAATATAAGTGGTCTCAAATGAACCTAACCCTATATATATATATATATATATATATATATATATATATATATATATATAATAGTATATTATAAAACATGTTAGTTATATTTTGAATTTTAAGAGGTATAAGGTATAAAGCTTTTTGTACAAATCAGTTATACATAAATAATTCATTAATACTTGCCAAAAGTTTGAAAACTTGAATTAAGAAAAGTAATTAAGAAATTCAATTTTGAACAAATAAAAAATTTAAAATATAAAATTCATGTATATAAATTTATTTATATTTCTTAAAACTATATACAAATATTAATTAATATACATCAATAGCATAAACATACAATATAAATATAAGATATAAACATAAATAATTTATTTAAAAATAGTAATTTTCTAGTACATAATAACTAATATTAAAATTTAATAATTATTTCGATGTAAGAAACTATTCACCAACAAAAACTATCACTACATCTTTGCGTGGACATTTAGTGTGTATGTGTTATATATATATATATATATATATATATATATATATATATATATATATATATATATATATATAATATTTTAATGTGAATTATATTTATGGTGATTAATTTAATACCTTAAAGACTAATTAAACAATGATATCAACTTAAAAGGTTTTGTTAATTAAGTTATAACACTCAATTGATAATTTTGTAATAATAGTGATCATGATTAATGAATTTCTATTGATATACTTAATCATATAATTATATTCTTAATTTCAATGCATGAAACCAATATATTTGCTATTGATATCTTTTTATATTTTTATAGTTACCTTCTTATATAAATATGAATTTTTAAAGTGAATGTAATAATTTAAATGACATTGATCATGTATATTTAGTTACACACAATTAACGACAAATGTGGTGTGTACAACATGAATGTCACCTCATCACCATATACAAAAAATATAATGTTTTATTTAATTAAATATATAAATAGATAGAGATAGAAAAAAATATGATTGAATATAAATAGATACAGATAGAAAAAGATATGATTGGGTCTGGTCAGTTGTGGTGGAAACATCCTTTCACTAGTAGATCATGGGGTAGTTTTCACATTCCACCACATTGTCACATCAACCACATTTGGGTTCACTTGGTTTCTTTTATGAATTATTTATATACTGATTTCTAATAATAATCTTAATTTAAAATATTTCATATTAAAGTATAATATGTTAACTATATGATGATGCATTATGGGACATTTTAGATAATTAAGGATCATTAATTTAAATTCATAGAAAATCTATTAAAAGTTTAACGATTAGAGGGGTCAAATAGGTTAAAGTTATAATAAAACAATTTTCTAAAAAAGGTTGATTGTTGTTTCGTGCAAAATCAAATTTGGACAATATACTATGGATGGAAAAAGATAAATTTCCCTTAAGAGATTGGTGCATGTTGAATTGATGAAATGGATATGCTAGGGTAATTTTGTCTTTTCAACACCCCACCCCGGTAGTTCCGACTTCATGATCGTTGGTAATTAATAGGTTGTAATCATTTTTGTTATTAGTCTTGTAAACATTTTTCCCCAATAAATGTTCGTCTTATTCAAAGTAAACCCTACAAACAAACCTTTTCAAGTTCTTTCGTATTACAATCATCAAAAAAAAAATGATGTTTTATGTTCAATGTCGAAACCAAAGGGCATTAATCCACCTTCCAAGAGAGTTGTGGTAAGAGACTCTAGCACGTGTAGGATCAACTTCTGTAGTTGATCTTTCTAATACCCAACTTGTATAAGTTTTATCTATGTTCAACAATTAAAGTTAGATTATTCCAATGAATCATTACCAGAAACATCCATTTACAATCATGATTGTTTTTTAGGTATTTGACATGTCATTTCTTTTAGTTTGTAGTTATAGGTTTTTCCAAGATGCATCATCTGTTGATGTTGTGTATCAACGTGTTTCAATGGAGATTTCGCAAAAAACTTCATGGACATAAAGTGTAGATAGTCAATACTTTAACTCATTTATGCAGAGATGTTTGGCGATTTGAAATCATGAATTCATATTTTGGGATGGAAGGGTGTTAAAGTGGTTGTTGCAGCCGATTTAAACAAATAAAAACAATCGTTGCTAGTTGCACTACAAATGTAGCATAGGGAAACATGATCAAATCCTCATGGACAGCCTGACGGTCATTGCCTTTTTGCATCAGACACATTCTAGTCAAGAAACAAAAAATATAAAAAGGGGATTTTAATTAATTATCAAAACTAAAATTTGCAGTGATATTAAACTAAACAAATTTCAATAATAAAAATGATTCCAGCTCTATTGCATCTTTCCTAATCACACAACTAGTTCAGATTTGGTTATTCAAAATGTGTTCTATCAAAGCTAGTAATCAGAAAAACTAACAATATCTAATATAACTTATTTTACCTAAAATAGTTAATCAAAACAATCTCTTTGAATTAACCCTTACTTGGTATTGTTCAATTAAACAAGCTCTTATTAAATCAAAAAAGCAGCTTTATGATCTATGTAAAATTCCTAGCCATACCCAATACTTCTCACAAGCTCCAAAGCGTAAATGTATAATTTTTTTACAGTTTATATCAGAGTTAAATCCCAAACATAGAACCAATCTGATACTCGTTACTTTTTACCAGTTGACAATATTAACTGATTAACTACAATGATAAAATCCCTAGCTATGTGATCAGACTAACAATAACCAAAAGTAAAATTCTTATTAAGTTCAAAACGGAAAAATTTGGATAGAAATAGAAAACAAAAACCAGATCTGAAAATGAATCATGTGAAAAGTACTAGTCTATGCAGAATTAAAAACTAAGGTTTAGCCAGACATTGTTACAAACAAACTAAAACCAGATAAAAGAAACATTTAATGATAAATCTAGATAAACTAAACAAATAAGATGATTCACAGTCTTTAGATCTCCAAAAGTTGTTGAAATGTATCAGAAATTGTCTTCAGAAGGGTATTCTGCTGCTAGGAATCGTCTAACCCCCAAATATGATAATGAGCGTCATATTTATATGTGAGACGAAAAATTACAGAGAAAGAAACCCAAAAATGTGAGTGTAAGTTTTGTATATGCGATCATATATTTTTGATGAAAACGCGTATCGAGCCGATCAGATGAAGTACGTTACTAATCTGAGACATTTTGGAAAAGCTACGATCACAGATTTTTGTTTATGCCATCACATTTTTTTTATTTTTTTTCTTATATGAATTTTTGGCCCGAAAAAACCTCAAAGAAAACCTGCGATCGAATACTTTACTTATTGGCTTGTTTCGGACACGATACTTATGTTTAAACACTAATTGTTATTCCTTAGCATCTTCCTTCAGTTCTAACTCCATTTAAGCTCCAAATATGCATCTAACTGTTCCCAAAGTACTGTTCCACTCAAACTATCTGAAATTGACACAAAAATGCTAGCAGTACGGGAATTCTGATAAAACACATGATGTAAACATTATTTAAACAAATTACATGCAAATGTACAAAATATGATGCTAAATTCTATTAAAAACTACCCTAAAATATGCATAAAATGACATCTATCAAATCTCTTCAAGCTTTAACCTTACTTACCATCAAATAAGAAAAATATTAAACATTATAAACAAATGGAAAGATGTAGATGACATAAAAATAATTTAGAATAAAAGGAAGGAAAATAATAATACTTCACTATTTTTTCCCTTCACATGATTAGATTTCACAACAAGGGAGCTTCAATAAAATCACTACCTAGACAACAGTCTCAATTTTTTATCGCATATTGAGAATTCATATTATAAGTCAAACCACGCTTGAGAAAATAATTATTACATTGAATTAAATTTGTGAAAACAATATATTTTTAGAAATAATTTCACAAAAGTTCATTTATACAAACTTAGCTTGACCAACCCGTCCTTTTTGTTCTGAACTCGTCATATAAATGTGGTAAACTCCTTTATGGACATAAAATCCAAGCTTACCCCTATGATCCCATTATAGAGGGATCTATCTTATTATACCACACGTATTCTTTGTCTTAATCAACTCTTCAGATTTAACTTGCTTGTTTATTGATTTCGACTTGAAATTGACTTGGATTTGATTTTGAATTTCAGATTTCTTCAAGTTGTTTGATCTACCATTTCTAACAAATATATATTGATCAGGCATGGATTTTACTTTGAGGCCCACCATATCTTCAATACTTCCAAAAAATGATAATAATTTGTGGATATAACAAGAGTTCCCTCATAACCTCAAAACAGAAACTATAAAGGAAAGATAAGGGTTATCCAATCTAGGTTATTTTTAATGCATTTAAGGAAATTATTTCTGAAATACTATTCATTTTTCCATCCCACACTTCCATTGTAAAATTATTTGACTCTTATGTTGGTTCATATTGAAAACATTTAATGCAATTAGAAAGATAATTCTTAAAATTGATTGTAATGAGACTATTATTTTTGGTAATTATCACACTTCATCTTAACATAGCTATCGAATGTAAAAAGATATCTTCATCTCATGTAAAAAAAGTTAATTTTTTTTGATATTTTTAAATGTAGAAAATAAAAACTAAAAGTAAAATCTTTTTGAGTTTTTTTCTTTTTTAATGCAGAAAAATAAAAAGGAAAATATTTTTCGGATTTTTTATATGCAAATGTGATGCAGAAAATAAAATACAAAAGGAAAAATAAATTTTGAAAATTTTAACCTAAAAAACTGAAATTTTAAAATTTTTAACAAAAAATGCAAATTTTTACACTAACCCCCTCCCCAATCTTAAAAATGATGCATTATCCTTAATGCTAAGAGATGAATGAACGACTCAATAAAGCATATAAAAGCAGAAAGGGTGTAGCTAGGAAAAAATGCACCTGATAAGTTTGTAGTAATTTTATTTTGATGAAGATGTGGCAAAAAGTTTGAATTTCAGCAACTCTATCAATCCTCTGATTTCCCAAGCTTGCTAGGAACTGTGACAATCTCTTTATTGAAAGCCTAAAAAACTAGAAACTACTCCTCGGGTTGCCTCCCAAAAAGCGGCCCATTTTTAAAGTCGTTGGCTCGACGTTGCCCAACTAGATTTGTTAATTGTTGTGATTGTGACTTCTCTGAAGCTCAAATCTCTTCATTGTCACTGCAGATCCCTTAAGACATGGTAAGATTATTGGGACTAGAACTTGTTCAGAAAATTAAAAAGACTTCTGTCTTCAAATCAGTCTTTTAGATGATTTCGTACTTTTCTCGTTTTTTGATCTTCCTTTTCTTTTTAGAAATCTTCTCTTCGAATTCTTTTCTTTTTAGATTTGTATAAAAAATCACCATTTATTCTTTAATCCTTTTCCCAGAAATCTTCTTTTCTTCTAGCTTTTCAGATTCTTGTTCAATCAACAACTCTTCATATTCTTCGTCTTTTTTGTGTGTTTCTTTTACATCTTCTTCTTGTACCAGAACTTCATCGTATTCCTCATCAACTTTGTTTTCCTGGTTCAAATGAGCTCGGGCCTTCATATCTTTTCCCACTTCTCAAGGAAATAGCACTCACATTCTGCTTCGGATTGTTTTCTGTGTGTACCGGTAAGTTTCTTTGAGATTCCATACGACCCACAGAAGTGGAAAGTTAAGACATCTAGTGCTCCAAATTCTTGATACTAGCTCTGGTTTCAGTCTTTAATGATTCTGTGCTCGTGGAAAGACTCTTCACAATACCTTATAAGGCCATGCTGAAACTGTTCGGTTGCTGCTTCGAATTCTGGTTCTGAAAATTCGGGTTCAGGAAGTTTTGCTGTTGTTAATTCTGAAAGTTGGGCTGAAAATGAAAATTTTGTTTAAAGTATATCTGCTAAAAAATCGGTGGTAGCTGAAATTGTTGTCTTTGCTGATAATTGTTCTGATAAAAGTTTGGAGGTTGATTAAAGTTTTATGTAGTTGATATCCTCTAACAGCTTTGACTGTAGCAACATCGTGTTGCAATATTGCACATATATATGTTGGATGTTCATTATTCAAGTAGATACCACATTATTTCTTTGCAACTGTTTTTTCTTTTGTCAAGAGTAGAACAGCTTCTGTTGGTTCAGCAATTCGAGACTCCAAATGGGCATTTCTGACTTCTTTGAGATCCTTTGGCTGATCTTGATACCATTCATCTTCACTACCGAAGGGTTTTGTCTTTATCGACAGCTTCTCGATTAAATCTCGAATTTCTATTGGCATCATATCTCCTAAGGAACGATTACGAGAAACATTTATAAGAAACCTCTCCATGGGTGTCAGACCTTCATAGAAACAACTATAGAATTGGTAATCACTAATCCCATATTGAGGGCACTAAACCAGAAGCTTCTTGAACCTTTCTCAGTAAGTGTGTATAGCTTCTCTTTTTCCTTGTTTGATCTTAAGGATTTCTCTCCTAAAACTGAAAACTCGCATTTCTGGAAAATACTTCTCTAAAAATAACTTCGCGAGTTCTGTCAAAGTGGTGATGGAACCACATGGGAGTTCATATAGCCATTATATTGCAGAATCTTGAAGTGAAAAGGGGAATTCCCTTAGCTTTATCTGCTCTTCAGTTACTGAACAATACAATGAACTCATTGGCATATATGGTCACTTTAAACTGCACGTATGAATATGAATGACTCCATTGTTGTGTTAAGAATGATTGACAAACTTCCTCCATCCTGGAAAGATTTCAAACATAACTTAAAACTTCAAAAGGAGGAACTTCATTTGGTTTAACTTGCTAGTCATATTCGTATCGAATAATCTCTTTATGTAAAGGAAAGTGAAATATCTGATAAACCTAATGGGGAAGTTGAATTTGGCATCCCTCGGTTCATATGGTTGAAAACAATCCAAGAAATTAGAACCACAAAGGACATGGAAAACATATGTAGGAACATCTCCCAAGAAACTCCAACAAAAAAACGAATCTTGTTTTTTGGAGGTGCAATAAGATTTGGCATTACACGCGTGATTGTCATGTGAACATAGGCAACAATGGCGGTGGAAACAGTGGAGCCAATGGAAAGGTGAACCGGTCTTCAGCCCAAGTTAAAGGAGGTTAGTTTTTTACTAACTCTGATAATTCGAATCAGAATTATGTTCACTATGTTTCATTTATACCTAAGTCAGTCAATGTACAATATGATGATGTTTCTTGGTGGATCAACTCCGGGTCAACAAACCATGTATGTAAGGATAAAATGATATTTGAAAAATTAACTCCGTTCGAAGATGGGTCGGTATTGAAAATGGGAGACGCTTCTTTCATTCCTATTTTTTGTGTTCATACCGTGTTTCTTGAATTCTCTTCTAGAAAGACAATTCAACTTTAAAATGTTTTGTTTGTTGTCAGGATTTTCAAGAATCTTGTTAGTTCTAGTTGTTTGAATTTTGATGGTTTTAAACAAGTTATTGAGTCATATAAGTTTACATTATCTAAGGGTGGAATTTTGTTACCTTTGTATATTTGGATAATAGAATCTTTCGCTTGAATATTGTTGACAAATTATTACCTATTCAAAATTATGCATTTGTATCTTCTACTTCAAATGTTGATAAATCTATGCTTTGACATGTAAGATAGGTCATGAGAACTTTAAAAGGATGCATGAGATGTCAAAATATAGATTAATTCCAACCTTTGATATGACTTCTAATAAATGTAAAACATTCATGCTTGCAAAAGTGACAAAACTATCCTTTTCGGGTGTCACTAGAAATTCAGCAGTTTTAGAATTTGTACATAGTGAACTATGTGATTTTCACTCAACTCCTTCTTTGGGGAAAAAATGTATGTAGTCACCTTCATTAATGACTGCATTCGGTTTTGTTATGTGTATTTGTTACATTCTAAGCACGAAACCTTAGAAAAATTCAAAATATACAAAACTAAGGAGGATTTTCAATTTGGCAATCCGGTTAAATATACTATGACTGATAGAGGAGATGAATATATGGATCCCTTATACATCCAATCAGTGAGCATCATTTATGAGACCACGACACTTTACACACCCCAATAAAATGGTATTGCTGAATGAAAAAATCGAGCTTTAAAGGAAATGGTAAACTCAATGTTGTCATACTCGATATTGAGTGATGGATTTTGGGGAGAGACCATACTAATGGCCTGATATTTATTAAATAGGGTTCCGAATAAAAGGAACAAAATAGTCCCATATGTTTGCTTCAAGAAAAAGCCGAATCTGAGTTATTTTCGGGTTTAGGGATGTCGGGCAGTTGTGAAACTCACCGATCCCAAGATGAAATTTTTAGGGACAACATGGAATTGATTATGTATTCATTGGATATGCTGAACATTTCAAGGCATATAGGTTTTATGTAATTGAACCTAATGATTCGATTTCGATTAACACTGTTATCAAATCACAGGATGCAATTTTTTGATGAGATGAGTTTTTTATCGATTCAAAGGCCAAAGGATCTGACTATTGGTAGTAATAAAGTGTAAAATTCAGAAATTCAAGATGGTGGTAATGTGCAAGAACTACAAGAGCTTTGTAGAAGCAAAAGAGACCAAATTGCAAAAAAAAAATCGGATCTGGCTTCCAACTAAATTTGGTGGAAGGTTCAAGGGATGAAATTAATCTTAAATACTATTATTAGTATAGTATTGAAGGTGATACTAAGACATATCAATAGGCCATGGAGTCTCGCGATAGTGCCTTTTGGAAGGAAGCAATTGATGATAAAATGTCATCAATTCTTGAGAACAACACATGGATGTTGTCTGATTTGCCTCCAGGTTCTAAACCACTTGGTTGTAAATGGATTTTCAAAAATAAAACGAATGTTAATGGGACTATTGAAAAATTCAAATCCCGGTTAATCATTCAATGTTTTAGAAATAAACCAGGTGTTGACTATTTTTATACATATTCTCCGGTTGCATGTATTTCTACTATTACATTGTTGATTGCCTTGAAAAGTATCCATCATGTGGTCATTCACCAAATGAATGTGAAAGAAACCTTTTTAAATAGTGATCTTGACAAGGAAGTTTACATGAAAAAACTATAAGGTTTCATTATGCTTGGTAAAGAGCATATGGCTTGTAAACTTGTCAAATCTTTGTATGGGCTGAAATAAGCGCCAAAACAATGGCATCAAAAGTTTGATGAGATTATTTTGTCTTCTAGTTTCATAAAAGCCAATGTGACAAATGTGTTTATGTGGCAACCTGAAATTTCTATTTGTACAAACCCTACAGTCAAGCACTTCAATTAAAAGTCAAACTCATTTCTGCTAATTTTTAGCTCGGTTTAGAGTCTGTTTGGGTGATTTAATCTTAATTCTTCAAAAGAACGAACGAGAGGAAGTACCTTCTAGAGTTTTTGGTGTATCAATCAAAATTAAACACCTTAACATGGTGTTTACGGCCAAACTTGGGGAGTTTGGGTTGTAAACTCCCTTATGGCCGTGAACTCATGCTTAAGGCATGAGTTTACTCCTTTCCTTCCTCATATCTCACTTCCAAGTTCAAGAACATCAACATTCTCTCTCAAGTATCATAACATTTTCCTTCCAATCTTCCAAAAATGTAAGTGTTTCTTCTCTTGATTAGTTGTTATAACACTTCATCTAGTAGTTATACATGATTCCATCCATGAAATCTTCTCTTTTTCTTAGATCTTCAAGTGTTCTTCAAAACACCAAGAACACACACTAGTGTTCTTAGACATTATACACTCTTACAAGCTTCCTATAAGTAAGTACACTCCTCTTAACTAGTTATATGCTTGGATTACTTATTAAACCATTGAAAAACACCAATAATGCCCAAGAACACATGGGCTTACGGCTAAGGCAATCTCCTTGGGCCGTAAACACCATTAGGTATTGCATATATGCCACCATTGCTTCCTAGGGCTTGGATATTGGACTAGAACCCTTCATACTTGAGCTATAGACCTTAAACTTCGAAATGGTAGGAGTTACCATGGGTTTACGGCCATTAACCCACTAGGGTTGTAAACCCTAGGTCGTAAACTCCATGGGAGTTGGTCTTTGGTCCATGAACTCTAAAGCAATGCCTTACACCCCCTTTGACTCAACCCTATGACCCTCTAACACTTAAACCCAAGTGTTTTCCACGTTTTAGGGTGTTTATACTTGCTTAATTGTGGTTATAATCTCTAATTAGATACACATATATGTCTTTATATGTTAAATAGGATCACTGTGTGTGTTCAAGTCTTCACTTGTCACCTAGCACCTTGTCCAACACTTTCATCCAAACCACTCACTACAGGTGAGTTCATACCCCTTAATCAACATTTTAAATGATTTTAAATGCTTTTATAGGGGGATACAAGTTGAACATCATAGTTATTATATCAATCACACGTGACTAATAACTATCAAACATACGAATTTACTATACTTTCAAACTGTTTTACTAAAGAAATGACTTCAAACTACTTATCAAACTCTTTTACATGTTAAACTCTTTACTAAACTCACTTTTATGTATCAAACCTCTTCTATTACAGTTTTCAAACTTATATATTGTTAAAACCATGTCTAATGTGTATATAGTTATATAAGTAAGGATTGAAGAACTTAGGACTGTCGACTCACTTTATTTCCTATTCCTTGTTTGGTTGTTGACTTAAAGTACACTATTTTTTATCCGAGTGTCGTTGGATCCTTAGACATATTTTATGTATATATGTATAGATATAAAGAATTTTATCTCAGTTCAGTACATTCAGTCATACAAACGATTCTACTAGTAACTATAATAGGTATAGTTAGGGATATACTACCCATTACTTCTAGTTCAATGAAGAATACAAAGAGTCAGTTCATTCAAGAGACAATACATACTATTATGAGAAACTATGCAATGATACTATTATGAGAAACTATACAACTATACTATCATGAGAAACATATAGAGAATATTATAACGAGAAACAATACATTCACTACACTAGTACATACATTACATATACAAGTATACAATAACATAAATGTGAACCACTGTTCTGTGGCACCGCATCGCCTACCATGGCTCGATTTATATCCAGAATCTCCTAGAGGGAGAGTGTGACTTTGTGTATAGATCTATACTGGATTGAGTATCATACACCTTGTTGCTAGCTATAGTGGGACCTGCAGGTCTTCGGGTGCCAATTGTCATCACTTCTGATGTCTTTCATCGTCATGTTTATAGTCAATAGTATGGTACAATTAATCACATTGTACCTTAATATAAATCCGGTTTAGGGAAGTTAGTACATCAGTAGTTACTATAATACAACACTACAATACTACATTAATTTACCCTTTGCATTTATTTTTTGATCACTTCACTTAAACAACAATGTACAAATTATATTTTGATAATGATAGTTACACTTGAAAATTATACACTTTTACAAGAAACAAACATACAAAACAATCGTTCCTTGGTAGAAGGCTACTTTTGGTAGAAAATATGGGATTTTCTAGGAGTTACGAACATTTACAAACATTCACATGCTTTTACTACAAACGTTTACAAATTTATATTTCAAAAACTGTTGCAAACATTTTGATACAAACAATGACACTAAAATACTTATGAACTCACCAGCTTTAAAGCTGATAATTTCTTTCAAAATAACTTGTATTCTCAGGTCATTAGTAGACAGGTACCGATGCCAGCTTTTGAGAAGATGGAGCGTGTTCAAGTCTCCTCTTATATTTTGATTTACATTTTTCGTGTCATGTATACTACAAAACACACTTGTATTAAAATACATTATTTAATGCAATGGATGATGTTGTTTGCTTGTTTACTATTATTTTGTGTTTTGATATAGTACATGACGTCCTCCACCCCTGAACGTTTCTGCCATTCCAGTTTTGGGGTGTGGCAGTTTATAGTAGATTTGATGATGCTACTAAAGATGGAGTAATCATTTGCTTATATGTAGATGACATGTTGATTTTTTGTACCGGCCAAAATCAAGTAGATTAAACAAAGAAATTGTTATCCTCTAAGTTTTCCATGAAAGATTTGGGAGAGGCTGATGTAATTCTTGGAATAAGAATTAAAATGATGAAAAAAGGTTTGGTAATGACCTAAAGTCATTATATTAAGAAAATTATCAAGAGGTTTAATTTTACCGATTGTTCTCCTATGAGTACTCCTATGGATCCAAGTGTGAAATTAATGACAAATAATGGCATTCCCATTTCACAATTGGATACTCTAAGGCTATTGGTAGCTTGATGTATGTCATGACACGTACCATACCTGATATTGCTTTTGTTTTGCGTCAGTTGAGCAGGTACACTAGTAATCATAGTGCTCAACATTGGTAAGAAGTGAATAGAGTTTTTAAGTATCTGAAAGGAACCATGGATTATTGTTTGAGTTAATTGAGAAGTGTTTCAGTTTTAGAAGGTCATTCGGATGGATGTAGGATTACAGATATGGAGGACCACTCCTCAGCTTTTGGTTAGGTATTCTTGCTTGAGGGAGTTGTTGTTTCTTGGGCTTCCAAGAAGCAATCTTGCATTACAAACACAACAATGGAATCTGAGTTTGTAGCATTAGCAGCTTCTGGTAAATAAGTAGAGTGGCTAAGGAATTTTTTCTACGAGATCCCTTTGTGGTCTAAACCGATAGAAACTATTTCTATCCTTTCTGATAGTGCAGCCGCTTTGGCCTAGGCATACAACAATGTTTATGAGGGAAAATCTAGACACCTAGGTGTTAGACATAGTATGATTGCAGAACTCATCATGAACGATGTGATTTCGGTTGAGTTTGTGAAATCAAAACAAAATTTGGCGGATCACTTAACTAAAGGTCTGATAAGAGACTTAGTGCACAAGTCTATAAACAGGATGGGATTAAAGTCCATTTAATTCTGTAATGATGAGATATCCAATTCCATCCTAATATAATGTTAGGAGTTGAATTCTATATGGAAAGCTCATACTTATAGATTGGAACACATGAAGTATTGGGAAGTGTAGCCGCATTTTAAGAGGTTGTGGACCTGACCTTGATACGATCATAAGAGGATTGGGACACACAGTTTATAATAGTGTCAAGTTGTATTTTGCTATAAATTCAATAAACTATTATTTATTTTACATTATGGTATTCAAATGGGTTGACGGGTTCAATTCTTAGAAAACCTGATTCTTGAGTATTTGCAAGAGTATGATACTAAATGGAAATTCAATCGTTTCAAGATTTTCATTATGTACTAGTTTGGATTGTTTGTTCAAGGGTTACACTAATATGGGGGAGGATTGTTGGTGATTTTAGTGTCACCATATCATCTTATGTAATTGGAACTAACATGTGAGCTAAGGATCTTCATAATTTGTACTCTAATATATGTATGGGTTTGTACGGAGTGCACGCATGTATAAAATTGAATTAGAAGTCAGTTCCACAACAATTCAAGGGTCTGGGGGAAGTACCCTTGTATCCGGGGTTTCCAAAGGGCCAGCACCACTTTGGCGGGGTCAAGGGGCAGTTATCACAACTAGCAATTTTTGGGCTAGGATTTCTATCTTTGTACTAGATAATTTCTTATGTAACGTTGTAACACTATGATTGGTGTAAATCAAACTTTAATGCTACTAAAGTTCATACTTCCATACATTGATATTTAGGTTGAAAATAACTCATAAAAGCCTGAAACTCAACCCAATAAGTCAACTCCACTCAACTTTGGGCCTTAGTCCAAGAGTTATCAGTCTAAACCTCTTATTGGACTAAAACCTTCTTAATGGGCCTTAATGGGCAAGCAACTCTTCCAATTGGTTTTTTAGGCCGTAGAAACCCTTATTGGGCCGTGAGAATTTATTCCTAAACCATAATGGGTCATACACCTCTATTAGGAAACATCTTGGGCCGAAAGCTCTTCCACATAATCTTATTGGGCCGAAACCCCATATATGGGCTAAAATGGTTCAGAATCCATTTTGGGCCCATTATTGGACCGAAACCCTTCTTGGGCCCAAACCAAGCTGAAAACGCATGTAAACATAAATCATTATTAGGCCTTGGGTGTTCTCGGTTACCCTTCGAAATCAAAGCCTCTATATTGTACAACATGTAACTAATTAGTTATCTTGCATACATCCATGCAAGTTTGTATTAACCAACATGCATTAACACATTAATCCCTCCTCTTTCTTCCCTCATATTCGGCCGATTCCCCATCTCTCAACCCACAATTCATTTCAAATTTAACTCACTTCTCACTTCCTCTCTAACCTTCAAGTGATCTCTTACTCTCTCTTCTCCAAGAAATTCATGAGTGTGTAGTTTGCTTCAAGAAGTCTTCTTCAAGCTTCATAACTTGGTAAGATCCTATCAAACATAAGATATATTATTTACATATTCTACTAAGATTATTCCTCAAACCACTCCATATTCGTGTCTATGATTCCTAGAACCAACTTGACTTCGAAACTTCCTTCAAGAACGCAAGCTTGGACCGAAAATATCCTTCATCTTTCTCTACAAACCGAATAAGCCCCCAAGGTGAGCTTCATACCCCTTCTTTTCGAGTTTTTCCTTCTTTAGGGGGGGGGGGGGGAGGGGAACAAGTCAAAGTCTTGTGTAAATCCTTGGATATTTTGCTTGCATGTATATGTGTTATATGTTATGTGTGTGAAATGTTGTGATATCATGCTAAAGGTCCATAAACTTGAGATTTTGTACAAGTCTCAAGTTGTTGGAAAACAAAGTTATCTTTGGTTGCTTATATGTTTTGTTGTTGTGCGTAAAATGTTATCTTTGATGTGTGATAAAATCACCAGAAAGTCAAAGAAAATATTAACACAAATTATTTTCATGAAAACCTCAAAAATGGAAAAATATGGAAAGTTGCACTAAAAATGCTAACATTTTGGATATATTAAAATTTTACCACTGAAACTTGTAAAATGGGCCATTTTTGACAACTTTTGAAAAATGGGTCATTTATAACAACTTTGGTAAAAACGAGCCATTTATGACAACTTTAGTAAAAATGGGTCATTTATGACCATTTCGGTAAAAATGAGCTATTTTTGTCACTTATGGTAAAAATGGGCTATTTTTGACAAATATGGTAAAAATGGGCTATTTTTGACACTTATAGTAAAATGGACTATTTTTGACAATTTTTGTAAAATGTCCTAATTATATTAGTTCCAACTTCAAATAATTATAAAAAGAATTTTATAAATAAATCTACCAAATTGGTGAACTAAACTTATTTCATGACACGAAAGTTGCATGTCATACACGACAGTTGAAAATATACACTAGTAACATTATTTATAATGTTAAATAACGGGATTCAATAATTGCGTAAATTCTGTTAAGGATCTTGTGAGACACTCCTTCACTCGTACCTACCTAGTATACATCGTAAGTCCTGTAGTTATAAACAGAGTCTCCTGGAAGGAGAGCAGGATATTGTGTATAGATCTATACGGGGATGACACCCCACACCTAAGCTATTCGCTACATCTAGACAGGCCAATCCAGAGTGATAATTATCTTTAGAAACCGATGCCTGAAGAACATCAAGACAGACGCTCTCATCACATTACTATGGTTGTAACGACTCACATACAGAATAAGCAATATTATTTCAAAATTAACGCAAAACATACACTCTACACATTTTACAAAGTACAAAACTACGTGCCGCCTATTTTGCACTAATCTCAACACTCTGGTTATAGGGTTTTAAGACCATAATATTTTGTATAACGGAAAATATAGGATTTTTTTGGAAACACTCTCTGTAAAATTCTCAAACAAGGTAAACAAAGTATACACATGCAATTACACATGATTTGAAACAAGACTCTCAAACTATTTTTACAGAAAATTTTGTATTTTCTGGAGTTTACAAATTATTACAAAGTTTTTCTTACAAATATTCTTATGAACTCACCAAAATTTTATATGTTGACGCTTTTCAAAACGACTTGTATTCTTAGGAACACAGTGAGGAGGTTTTCGGTCGTAGACATTGGATATTTGTTGTTTTTTTGGATTATCATACATTATGTTATTTTGGATGTATTTTCATTGATAAATTCAAGGTTGTAAACAATACATGTTGGTATCCTTAATGTATGATTGTGATTGCTATGTTTCATTCATATTCAATTTTTATGATATTAGAAGATGAAGTCACCTGCCCCAAGACGTTTCCTCCATCCCGGTTCGGGGGTGTGACAGATTGGTATTAGAGCATTGTTTATAGTGAACTAGCATATCTAAGTATACAAGATATGAAAATATAAATACAGTGGGACTAAAATACTCTGAACAAAAATAATATACATAGATATGTGTGCATATTAGGAGTATTATCATAACAAGAAACAATTAATAGTCTTGGAAGAGTTGGACATCACGGTTAAACTGAGGCAGTTATGTAATCGTATTAGGGATAAAAATAGCCTGATCAACTATATTTATTCAAAATACGACCAACATGTGCTTGGGAGTGATCTTGGTGGGCAATGAATCTAAAACTTGCCAACTTTAAATCCAAAAAGTTTTAACAAAACAAACCTAAACAATTAAAATACTATAGGATTATTTTATCATATCATCTATTTTCTTGTACTTATATATATATATATATATATATATATATATATATATATATATATATATATATTCTCATGCAGACGCTATGGCTGGTTTTCATCTCCTTGGAGACCCAAATTTCCCTAACCAGGAAAATGTGGGATTGTTGGAGGAAGAACCGGAGGAGGACCCCGAAGAATTGGAAGAGGAACCCGAGGAGCCTGCGGTAGATTTTGAAGAGGATGAGCTTGATGATAGTGACGAGGAAAACAATGAGGATTACTCGGATGCAGAGTCCAAAGTCATCAATCCAACTTACATTGCTAGGGTGCTAGCACATAGAATGGGCGCCAATTACCCTACGCCTCCGTGGAAGTTTGGTCATCACATATCTAGGTAATTAAGAAATCAAACAGCATGGTTGCCAAACAAAACACTATAAATAAAGAACTTTTTCTCAAAGTAATTGAGAACGACATCAAGAATGATCTTGAACTGAAAGCTTGTATCCACTCCATAATCGTTGAGACTTACAAGGAATACAAAGAGAAGGATGATATGGTTCAATGCATCACTACCATCAAATCATCTCTCCTACAAATGCATGCAACATTATTCTCTATAAGTGACAAACGCAAGGATCTCCATGTTATGGAAAAGTTGAACAAAGTCACTAGCTTGATTGACGGGATAAATGAAGAGAGACGGGAATGACTGGAGAGGTTGAAGAAGGAATAAATGGGGTTTGTTCTGGTATTTTTGGTTTTGTTTCTTTGATTTTTGAACGACTTTAGTTTATGATAGTTAGAGTATTTTTTGGAATGGATGTTTAATTTGGTATGGAATGACTAATGAGAGAGTTAGGTAGACATTGGGTTAACCACTAAAATAGATACAACAACTGGAGTCCATACGTAAAAGTCATGTCTAACAAAATGTTTTAAATTTAAAAAATAAACAAATTAAGAAAACATAAAAAAAAACTATAAAAAGAATTGTTTTTTTAAAACAATCAAGTTGAGAATTAAATGTGTAATAAGGTTTTATATTTGTACACGTTTAATCCCACAGAGAATCAAGACATTGTCATTTGTCTTGATAGTAAAATTGCAATGTACTTTCTTACAACCATTTGTCTTGGCCAACAAATCAAAAAATTAAGCCATTTTTCATTCCACTTAATCTCAAAACAGTAATGAACTTACTTACAAAATCTTTCAGCGAAAAAATATTTACTTATCTAAACCAAAATTTTGTGTTTTAAGATATTGTATTGTACAACTTTATAAATCATAAATGGTTGTGTTTGAAGGAAAATTGTTGTGTACAAATCACATCCCATCATAATATGTTATTAGTTTATAGTAATAGTAATCGGATTGTTTAAATAACATTTAACAGGCAATTAACCGCCATTATCATTACCCTTAATAAAATCAAACTTTTCTTTCATCTTCCCCATAAATAAATGATCATTTTTTCAAAATCCCTGTAAAATATCTTCTTCTAATCAGAAAAATAACTATGGTTATTGCAAAATTTTGTGTTTTAAGATCTTTCATCTTCCCCATAAACATCAGGTATGGTTTTTTCCTATATTTCTTAAAATTACTATGTATTTACCATGTTTCTTGAAATTACTGCTCACCCTATTTCCTCTTAAACATTGTGATAAAAACGCCATGATTTTGCAACTTTATAATGACAATAGGATCTCTCGTATATGTCAACACACTATGGTTGACGATCTTCCTAACCCCATCTTTTTTTTGGTTATGGGAAAGTCACATCATTATCTGTAAAAGACCTATGTAATACAAGACGTTGGTAATTCTCACACACCCCTTACATATACTTGTATATGTCACATTAAGGTTACCAAAATCATCTTGATTTTTTCTTATAAACTTTAAATTTTAACTTCATTAGTTATAAAGTACGAATGAAGCGAGAAAGGAAGGTGGTGTCTATAAATGTGTCTTCATTAATCGGATTCCTTTAACTATGGTTTTTGAATGAACACAAAAAGGCTTTATTGATAAATGTGCAGAAAAGAAATTGAGGCCTCATATCGAAAAGGAGTGGTACATATGAATTGTGATCATCAATTTTTTGAAACTTAAATTTTTTTTTGATTTGTTATTGATACTAACGTTAATGTTAATATTGATGATAATTATAGAATGAGTACTTCTATGGTGGTAATTTCGAAGATTGAATCAAGTTGTTAAGTACTGTTGCAACAAAAGATCATTGGGAAGCAACTTATGTTCTTTCAATGATTTACATCTACAAAGGATATCCAACATGCAAACAAGGTCTTGTATATACTAAATACATGTCTTGTTTATATAAAATTTCCTTTTATTGCGATATAATTTATAATGCAAGTAGTATAAAATTGAATAGGATGGTAACTAGGGTTAGTAATGTGTGGTTATGACACAGATGAGTTAAATGATCATTAAATAGTTCAATAAAAGGAATAAATAATGGCGATTAGGATTGAATAATGGGTTGTGAGTGTTGTTGTATAGATTTTTCTTGGATGATGTGGCAATCCATTGAACTCTATAGTGTTCAAGGATTGTAGATACCATTAGATATATAGCACTCATGACAAGAAAAAATATTTGTGGATATTTGATATGTTTTCTTAATTTCTAAAAGGTCCTCATTAGGTAACATACTTTAATTTAGTTTACTATGTGTATTAAAATTTTAATTTTTTACTATTTGTTGTTATGTGTATGTTATGGTGTACAAAAGAAACATGTTATATATATATATATATATATATATATATATATATATATATATATATATATTATAGGACTATTTTTCATGTGTAATTATAGGTTTAGACATACTGGATAATTGTTTTGATATATTGACAGTATGTGATCTTGATATTGTTGATTGTTCAAGAAAAGCTAGGGAATTCTGACAAAATATGTTTCTTCGACATAAACCTTCAGAAGATCAAGTCATGACTTTACAATATGAAGACCATATAGTCACAGATCACTACAAGAAAATGACCCTTTTACGATGCGCAAACCATGACACTCATTGATTTATGTTACTCAAAAGAGAGTGACATTAAAAAAAGTGTCATCTCTTCAAGAAAGTGGATGTCAATGATACAAGCTATTGAACTACAGTGCTACATCTTTCACATAATGTCTATTCTATTCACATTTAATGGTATATTATATTTTTAAGTTAAATTTTGTCATGCTAGTTTGATTAATTTGTTGAGTTTTAAGGGGAAGAACTGACATTTGATTACAACTATGTAAGGGTCTTTGGTCCTGTAGCCAAAAAATGTGTGTGTGGGTCGTCCAGGTGTCGAGGCATGATTGGTGGGGACCCACTAAGTTCTGAAAGCTATATAATGAGGTCCAAGATCTTGTTGTTTTAGGTCTTCACATTCATGGTCTAGCTAGTGTTGACCTAGTTTTCATTTAACTGATCTAGGTGATTTATTTTCTTTAAATAGGAAATATTAGAGTTGTTGTTGGGTGAGACCCTCCTCAGGAGGACGATCAGATTTCAAGAATGTTATAGACAGTAGTGGTCCTACCGGGTGAAATGTGTATAAAGTTTGATGACATTGGTGCTCTTGAGGATGTGAAAAGTGCATTATTCAGGGTCTGTATTTTTTATTTTATTTTAATAGAGCAGTCTATTCCATTTTATTATTGCCTATCTTGGGTATGATTTATCAAGGTAGTCTCCCTTAGTCCCTTTTCATTTTATAATTAGGACAGAAGCAATGAAGTAAACTGTTAGCATCTAGCAATCAAACAAAGTTTTTTCAATTTACTGATATAGACTATAGATGTGTGTATAACGTGAATCAATGACATGAATTCTGAAGCAATCAATAAAGTTAAATTTATGCATCTCCTGAGATGATTTATCCATTTACACTAGCTGTTTGGACATATTCTAGTAATCTCTTAAGTCTTAATACCTATTATTTGTTATGCTTGCAGAGATCATAGGAGCCAAGTGATAAAGTTGATCTTCACTTTGTCTACAAAGATGTTGAAGGAGCATCAACATAATGGGATGATATTCATAGAAAATTCAGGACTTACTTCCCAAACCCCCTTCCTTCAAACCCAATCCTTTCACTCCTGCAGATGATGAAGACTCAAAACCTAAAACCAAATCTCAGATCGATAACAAGACAGAAGAAGAACTCAAAGATTTAGAAGATGATCTTGATGACAATTGTTTCCTCAAAGAATGCAGGTACTTTCAACTCCCTTAATCCTAATCTCATTTTATGAGGGCATTAAACTTCATGTGATATTTTCATGGTTTCATTTTCTTTTATGCTCTTGAAGGAGATAGAGGTTAGTAGAGATGAAGCAAATAGTGAAAGTTGCAAAGTTTTACTCAGTCATTCCCATTTCAGGATCCGACTTTGTGTGTGAGGTATCACAAGATCCATATGATGTGTGGGTGGTTGTTATTCTATATAAAGATGGGTAATCACTAATTCACTACTATCTTGTTTGTTATTTATTAGCAATTGATTTTGATTATATGGTTGTTAATGGGAACTTATGAGTGACTAGGTACCCAGATTGTGAAGTTCTAATGCAGTGTGTGGAAGAACTGGAAACAATGTATTCAGCTACCAAATTTTTCAAGATTATATCAACTCAATGCATTCCTAATTATCCAATTATAATATTCCCACTGTGTTGGTGTCCAATAATGGTGCAGTGAAGTCAAATTATGTTGGATTGCACACTTTTGGTAGGAGATGCACTCCAGAAGGTGTTGCTATGATTTTATGCCAATCAGATCTTGTTCTTAATGATGGACTCAATGGTAAAGCTTCTAGAGAAGTTGTTCTTGAAGGAGTGAGGAAAAGGTTTATAGAGATGCACTCCAGAAGGTGTTGTTTTCTTAATGTTTTATGTTAAATTATAATAGGTTTCTTTTAGTAACATGATTTGAGATTTTATCCCCTTTTAGATATGTCTGTTTGTTTGGCATTCATTTGCTTTGTTTATGTTGTTATGCAACTGCTCTTTCAATCTTTGTTGTCAGTCTTTTAAAGGAATATTGCTTTTTGGGCCTCCTAGGAAAACACTTGTTGCCAAAGCAGTTGCAAATGAAGTAAGAGCTAACTTTATCAGCATAATTGGTTCCACAATTACATCTAAGGTACTTTCATTTCTCCACTCCCCACCCATAAATATTTTTTACATAGTTCTCTAGTGATATTTTTCCTTCTTTCATAGAATGATTGGCTCCTATCTTGTTTTTTGATATTTAAATGCAATTTTTTTCTTAAGTTGGTGGTGGCGAAGTTTAATACCATGGTGAGGTTGCAAGGCTTAAAGTTGCCATGAAGATTGTCAAAGCATAAATTACTCATGGGTTCCTTTTAATCTTGTACATGTTTTGCTTTTCTATAATAAATATTATGCAATATCAGCAATGTATTACATTACTTACTATTGGAATGATAACTTGTATTTAACATATTAGTGCAATGAATTATCTTTCTTATTTATTGTATTTTATTTTGTATTATAAGATTTTAATGTGTTATTCAATTTAAAAATTACTAAATCTATCAAAATATATAATTTTTAAAACATTTAAAATTATGACATGCAAAAATGTGTGTCGTCTTTCTTTATAACAGTGGCTTTAATGATACACAATGCGTGTCCTAAACGCGCGTAGTAAGGTTACGACACGTAAATGTGTGTCATCTTCCTTTATGACAGGGCCTTCCTTGACACGCAATGTGTGTCGTAAACGCGCGTCGTAAATGCGTGTTGTCAATGCACGTCGTAAATAGACGACACACAAAAGCATGTCGTCTCTCATTATGACAGGGCCTTCCTTGACACACATTTGCGCTTCGTCTGAGCGTTTTACGACATTCATTGCGCATCATAAAAGACTGTTTTTCTAGTAGTGGATGTCATTGATGAATTTCTTGAGCTTAATCAGGATTTGGATTTTTGTCATGTTTGTAAGTGGTCTCATGAGTACATTGGTTTTTGTAAATATGTATAACATCTTCATTAGGTAGGTACATGGTAAATGTTAATGTAAAAACAATATTTTTTTGCGTTCTTTTTGTTGATTTGAATGCTCATAGCTACAAATGTGTAAATTAATGCAACTAAATATCTTATTGTAGCATAAATGAATGTGTTTTAACTTTTTGATGTTGATTATATACTTATTTAACATTTAACAAATCATAAGTTAAAGGTGATCACTTAAAAAAACCATTGGGAAACACATTTTCAAATTTTAATGGTTAATTTATTATTCGACTTCATTTAAAAACAACTTATTTGCTTATTGTTTATGGATTTTTGACAAGTTAATAAGTCAAAAAGCTTGTTTGTCAATATGAAAATGACTTTTAAAATAACATTTCATTAACCCTTCAAAAATTAGATTTCAATAAGTTAGGATTTCTAACTTTTCAAAACTCCATAAAATATTTTGAATAGTAAAAGAGAAATACCCCTTAAAATATGTATAAAGTTAAAGACAAAAGATTTATCAAAAACAATTTATTAACTTATTGGACTTGGATGGTTTGAACCAGTTTACTGCACTTGGGATAATTGGATTTCATTTAGCCAATTAAGGTACATATAACATAAAAAACTCATAATAAAATTTAGCATTTGGCCACCATTTTCGGCCGTTGCATGACTTGTTACGTATTTTTTCATGTTAAAAACTTCAATGTAAGATTTAATTACTTGAAATGAAACTTCAAAACCTTATGTATCACTTAATAACCAATACAAGGTAAATGTGTATATAAAATAACAAAACTCGTTAGTAAAAGGACATTTAGCAAGAGGATATATGACCACCATTTTCGTTCGTCGCAAGGCTTGTCACTTTTTTTTATGTAAAACATGTTGGAATAGTGTCTAAGGCTGCAACTATATTAGGCAAGTATTTGACCCAATTGTGCATGGTCCTTTTGGGTTGCCTTCACCATAGCAACTTGGTAGGATGATTTATTATGAGAGAATAGATATTATTAATATATTATGAGGATAATATAATGAATAATAATAATGTTATTTGATTAATATAAGTCATAGATTAATTAGTATTAATTTGGTGACTTAAAGAGATTAATTAAATAAGAGGGTATAAACTGTCAATTATTTGATAGTTACACTTTAGGCTGTAAATCCTTAAAGGATATGGGTTGGAAGAATTCTAGGGCTTGGGATAGCCTCAAATTCGTCCATGGCTTATCTATGGTAAGGATTAGGATTGCTTAGAGTCTAAGTTATCCAATTAGGGTTTAAGGGTGAAACCCTAGGAGCCTTACAAGTATAAATAGACCCCTTGGGATAGGAAATCGACACCTCCTCTACAGCAAGGATACCCTAGCCGATTTCCTCCTCTCTCCTCTCTCTCTCTCTCTCAAATCATTCTCTTTGCTAGTTGGTGTTTGTAAGACATTAGAGGAGTGACAATTGTGACTCTAAAGCTCCAAGAACAAGAAGATCAAACAAGTGTTTCAAGGTATGCTTCTAACTCTGGTTTTGTATTGTTCTTATACCTAATTAGCCATTAGGAGTCTTGGATTCAATGTATGTTTAATTAGAGAAACCTAGATCCAAGCATTAGGGTTTGTATGCGCACATAGGAATGTTCTTATGTACAAAACCCATCAAAACCAATGTTAATTTACGAAGTCTGATTTGCAGTGGTTACTCGTTTTAGTAAAATTGCATGGAAACAATCATTTCAATTACTTTATGACCTTTAGTGATGACAAATAAGAAAAACGAGACCACCTAATTTTCAAAAATTCACGTCATAACCCAGTTTTGTACTAGTGTCTACAAGAAATCAATACTTCAAGACTCGATAGTGTTAAGCTCAACCTCGGTGCTTTACATGACTCGGTGCCCAATTTTACCCCAAGAAACTGGGGTCTTACACCTCCGACCATACAACATCTCAAACGGGGGTTGGTCGATACTAGCCTGACAATTATTGTTATATGAAAACTCTGCTAGTGGGAGGTATGTATCCCAACTCCCTCCAAAGTCCAGTATGCACGCCCATAGCATATCCTCGAGCGTCTGAATCGTCCGCTCGCACTGGCCATCTGTCTAAGGGGTGGTATGCAGTGCTGAAGTGTAACTAAGTTCCCAAATCTTTGTGGAACTTCCACCAAAAACTGGATGTGAATCGAACATCACGGTCCGAGACCACCGATATTGGCACTCCGTGCCTGATCACCACCTCCGGCACATAGATATCTGCTAATTTCTCAACAGAAACACTCTGGGAGATCCGAATAAAATGGGCACTCTTTGTCAATCTGTCCACGACAACCCATATGGCATCCACACCTCTCACTGTCCTCGGTAACTTCTTGATGAAGTCCATGCAAATCTCTTCCCACTTCCACATAGGAATGGGTAGCGGTTGAACCTTGCCTTGAGGCCACTGATGTTTGGCCTTGACCTTCCTACAGGTCAAGCACCACTCCACAAACCAGGAAATCTCCCGCTTCATGCAGGGACACCAGTAACTTAGCCTCAGGTCTCTATACATATTTTTAGCCCTTGAATGTGTAGAGAACTTGGCCTTTTGTTCCTCTTCCAATATCTTCTATCTCACTTCCCCAGATGTCAGAACCCACACCCGGCCACACTGTGACAAAAGACCCTGACCATCCCAAACAAACAAGGGAATCTGACCACAAATCCGCTCTAACTTCTAATTTTCTCTCTTCAAACCCTCCACTTAAGCCTTCTTGATCATATCTAACAGTGGAGAGACAACCATCATCCTAAAACATATGTTCCTGATCGAAGAACCTACCACCTTGAGGCTCAAAGCATCGGCCACCATATTGGCCTTCCCTGGATGGTACAACATCTCACAGTCATAATCTTTCAGTACATCCAACCACCTCCTCTATCGCATGTTGAGGTTCTGCTGATCCATCAAATACTTCAAACTTTTGTGGTCAGTAAAAATGGTGCACCGAACTCCGTACAAGTAATGCCGCCAAATTTTTAGAGCAAACACCATTGCCCCCAATTCCAAGTCGTGAGTTAGGTAATACACCTCAAGAGGCTTCAACTGCCTCGAGATGTACGCGATCACATGCCCCCTATGCATCAATACTGCCCCTAACCCTAAGATCGATGCATCAAAATATACTACCAAATCATCCAGCCCCTCAGGTAGTACTAGAATTGAGGCCTCACATAACCTCTGTTTCAAGGTCTCGAAAGCCAACTGTTGGTCCGGGCCCCACCGGAAAGTCACATTTTTCTTGGTCAAATAGGTCAACGGCACGTAGATCTTGGAGAAATACTGGATGAATCTCTGATAATACCTTGCTATACCCAAGAAGCTATGGATCTCAGATGCATTCTTCAGTACTTCCCACCGCATCACTGCCTCAAACTTGGCTAGATCAACCGAAATACCCTCTTGGTTGATGATGTGTCCCAAAAGATGTACAACCGGTATGCTTACCAAATCTATCAGAGTCTCGACCCTTATATCCAAGATATACGCTAAGAACTTGAACATCTCTAATGGAGAAGTCTCCTAGCCTTCGCAGCTGAACCGAGGGTTGGCCCCTGCGAGGCCCTCTACCCATGAATAACTACTTCTCCTCCACTTGGGGTTCGAACTCTTACCAGTTGGTGCTCACAGTCTATCATGGCCCCATTGGCCCCCAACCAATCCATTCTGAAGATCATCTTCAGCCCTCGCAATGGTATCAAAATCAGATCAACATGGAACCTCTCCCCAAACACATTCAGGACATAGTCTTGATATATCATCGCAACAATCATTATGCAGTCATCCGCAATCTCAACCTCCAGTGGGGAATCCAACGTTCCCGGAGCATCCCTAATCTTCTTGCTGAGCATAAGAGACACAAATGATCGGGTAGCCTGCAAATAAAAAAGAACATGTGCTAACACACCATTGACCAAAAAGGTCCCTATACCAGCACACATGTATAAATACAAGCATAACAGGCAATTAAATATCAAGCAGGGAAATACTTTACATACCATTCATGACGTCTGGTGTTGCCCGTGCCTCCTCGGTAGTCAACTAAAATGCATGGCTCTTCACCGTAGGAGCATCTTCCTTAGTTGGGCGGCCATCTGTGATCCTCATTGTGGCAGGCACAAGCGCCACCACCGCTCCTCCTCCTCCCCACAACCTCGGACACTCGGCTTTTCTATGGCTAGTGTGGTTGTAGTGAAAAAAAATCAAGCCCTTCTTGGGGCAGCCCCTACTCAAGTGGCCGGTTGGCCACACACGTAACATCTTGAGCCTATTGCTTGACAAATGTGACATCCCCAAAATCACGGCCAGAAAACACCGATTTTATTTATGCTTTTTAAAATAATTTCAGAGTAAATCCTTTTGATTTAAAAGTGTTGCGGAACTTGTTCCCAAAACAAAACATGATAAAATAATATTTATCAAAACATTTCATCAAGAGATGCATTTTCATTATATAATTAAAACTCGGGGTGTCATGTTCCGATACAGACCATAAAGCATAAACGATAACATTACAAGTCATTCAACAAATATATACATATACAGACTTGTAAACAAAACAATTTGATGATTCGTCCATCTTACGCCCTTGCACCACTTCCTGTAATACAAATAAAACTGAGTGGGTCAGGCTTGGGAGTCTGGTGAGCATATAGGGTTTTCAACCCACAATAAATAAATTATATTTAATTTCACCAACCAATCACTATCCCGATTACCCATTCCCGTTATCCTCACTTTACGTCCCTAAAACAACATCTATCTCAAGGGACCTAATCTAGGATTTTCATCGGGACGGACATTACTGCTAAGGGGTTTCCTCAACAATAGATATCCTAAACGCAACCATGAGGGGGATAGAGTACACCGGTGAACACATCGTTCACAACACCTACAGGTTATGAACCTGCTAGCGTTCCACGAGACTGTCTAGAAGGAGTCTGTGGTCGTTATCCATACTCCACTGAATAACTAGGTCAACAACAACAATATCGAGGCCTCTCATCTGTTTATTACACACCAACTATCTACCCATGTTCTACCCAACATATTAGTAGATAAAAATATATATTTTTATACATAGTTTCAAACCTGTATAGCATTTTCATCCAATATATATTCCACATAACAGATGAGGCACACCCACCTAACACGTATTCCATAGAAAACAAATCAGATCAATGAGATTGAATAGAGTGAATATACATTCATGGACATAACAACAAAATTATACACATAACACGTATTTCGTATAAAATACTTCATAATTATGCGTTAGAAGAAAGTAACTACACACTCACTTGATCAGAAGATGATCGGACAGCACTACGGCTTGTAGAAGTAGTAATCCTCAGCAGATCTGGAAGATCTCTACAAAAATCGAACTTCTCGCGGACAGAGCTTCGGCTCGGAAATCGCACTTATCGGGATCTTCGGGGCTTCGAAACTTGCTTCGGGGCTCGGGAATATTACCGGGGCTTCGGGGTACTTCTGGCATGCAAAACGATGCAAAACGGGAGAGAGAAGAGAGAAAAATAGCAAAAGAACTCGGCAGCCTCGCATCCTATTTATAGGAGGTTGGAGCCTCGTAGTACGCGGGGCATACTGCCTCCGAAACGTCATTGCTTACGTATCCAAAGTCCTCGAGTGCGAGTGTCGACATACCTCGGTGTACGCGGGGCGTACTTCGGATGAGTCCGATGACTCGTCTTCGGATAATACTGGGATTTAATAATTAAATTTAATTATTAATTATTTAATAAACTTCGAAAATTCATATCTTCTTCATACGAACTCCTTTTTCGATGTTCTTTATATCCACGTGAAGGTGAGACTACGCTCTACAACTTTCGTTAGACTCCGTCGACTAATTTTGATTTATTTTTTATTATTTGTTTTTAATAAGCTGGGACAGAAAATTTCGTTATAAATTCATAACTTCTTCGTTTGACGTCCGTTCTCGCCTAACTTTTTATCGCTTCGATACCAACAACGAGATCTTCGATTCTCGTTTAGATTGCTTGGCTAAAAACTGCTCGATCTCAAATCGAGTATTTCGGGCTGCATACCGCTAAGTCGAAACTTCAATAAATCATAACTTCCTCATACGAAGTCAGATTTTGGCGTTCTTTATATCTTCGGAAACCTCGTTTCAACTACTACAACATTATCCAAAGATATCAAGTTTATTTTACACTTAAATTTTGATGCTTATTTTTATTCTTAATTAATCAAACCACATAATTAAGCAATTAAGCACAAAACACATAATACTCAAATTATACACTTATATTATTTCACAACGGGTTACAAAGGTTAATCTAGACTATTATATCAACATTAATGACAGGCCCAGAAACACAGGCGTTACAACAAACCCCATTGTGCGACTTTCCGCGCTTGGCACACCGGCCACATCCATGCTAGCCCCTACTGGAAAAATTAGAGGTCTTAGGATTTTTAGCCTGACCTAGAGCTATCTCAACCTGCTCTGGCTTCCGCTTAGTGCAAAGCTCCAACTCCATCTTCCGCTCTCGGGCCTTTTCCACTATCTCATTTAGGGTCTTGCACCCTGTAAACTCATAAACTCACGGATATCATCCCTCAACATGGAATGATACCTCGTCTTCCTCATATCCTCATCCACAACATACTGTGGGATTAATAATGCTCGCTCCTGAAACCTGGATGTGATCTCTGCTACAGACTTGATGGTCTGTTAGAGCTCCTGAAACTCCCTCACTAACCATTACACCTCAATAGATGGTGTAAACTCCAGATGAAAGCGTCTGATGAACTCTGCCCATGTGATCTCATCCACACCGACTGCTCCCACCTGGCTAGTCACCTCCTCCCACCAATCCCTGGCTCGGTCCCTCAACATACATGAGGCGAACCCCACCCTTGCCGTGTCGGGAAAAAATCTCGTCCGTTGGGCATTCTCCATGTCTGCCACCCAGTGTCGACTAGCTATGGGATCCCTGACCCCGAAGAACCCAGGTGCTCCGCACGCCTTGGATTCCCTAAACGAGGGAGTTCGATCCAGTACCTGGTTCGCAAAAATCTTGACTCAGAAGTACCTGAGCCACTCCTCCATGATCTTCATCATCCTTTCCTTTACTGTCTCGAAAATCACTAGGGTAGCATCGAGGATGCCTCTCGTAACCTCGGCTACAATAAGCTCACGCAGCCTCTCATCAATGAGCTTGGTATTGTAGCCCAACCCGGATCCTAATCCTGATCCCCCTGCTCCCTGACGCATCACAACCATCATGATCATAAATACTACAAAACAAATGATCAAGATATCCAAAATGGGAATCCAACCACACTTGTTCTCCTTAGAGCTTCCAGATCTAGCATTAGTTCGGGTAGAGGTCTTGTGCTTTCAATAGTAAGGGACCCAATACTACCTTCAACACAAAAAATATCTCTTAGGCTACTGCATAACTCAAATCCTAGGCTATCCTTAGATTTTCCCAACCCCATCAAACCAGAATCACAACAGATATAACAGGTTTCCCTATGCATGCAATTTATACACAGAACATGATCAAATAGACTTCGAATAACAGACCCTACCCTAAGATCACAAACAGACGAGGGATAGTATATAAGGCCAAATAAATCCTTCTAATGCTATAAGATCCTCATCATATACAATTTTTAAAGCATACACATAGCAAAATCCCTCCGACTATCATAATCCATATATCAATATAGTATGGCTAACATATTGGGGAACCACTAACTTGAGCTCGGCCAATTATGCCCATTGCACTCTCCATCTTCTAGTTTAAGAAGTTTTAACTTTGATTTTTGAAAACAATTTTACCATTTCCTTAGTTTGAGTCCTGACACACCCGAAATTGTGTCCGAATCCCTCAAACCAAGGCTCTGATACCAACTTGTAACATCCCAAATTTCAAGAAAAAAACATTTTTAATTAACAAAATCATTCTCAAAATACATAATATTCCAGCCACATTTGTTTTTCAAAAATCCATAATATCAAATAAGTTATCTAAAACATGATAGTGTCCTAACAAAAATATCGGAGAGTGCATGTCGCGCCATCATGTCGGGCCCTTTCCCTTAGGCTCTGAAGTACCTGAAACAACCAACAAACTGTAAGCTAATGCTTAGTGAGTTCCCCAAAGCATACCCCACACAATCCACATAATTATATAATCCATATTAGTTACATCAGCTATACATATCACATAAGCCATGCATACAAACAAATAGGGATGTCGTGGACTCTTTTCAGGTTCTTACTCCAGGATTCTGTGGTCTCCTCCCAGGGTCTTATACCTATGTGTCATGGGCTCCCCCACATGGTCTTAACTACTTTCATGGGCACCCCCTGTGGTCTTTACCGAGTATGCCATGGGCTCCCCCCATGGTTTAATATCCAACTGCCATGTGCTCCCCCCAGGGTCTTCCATGTAAATGACACATAGCCAACAAGCATACCATAAATCACATGGAATAACTATCATACTACATAACACATATATAAACATATAAGGATGTTGTGGATCCTTCCTAGGTCTTACTCCATGATGTCATGGCCCCCTCCTAGGGTCTTATACTTATGTTTCATGGGCTCCCCCATGGTCTTTACCTAGAATGTCATAGCCCCCCCCCCCCATGGTCTAATATCCAATTGCCATGGGCTCCCCATGGGGTCTTCACCTATCTAGTCAATACTAGCACACACACATATTCAGGCACACAAACATATTAGTAGTGAATCCAAAATAAACACAACAACTAACTGAATGCGCCGATGTTGATGCCTTCGACCCATTGGTATGGTGAGGAGACTCACCTCTCAAGAAATGTTGAACCGATAAGATAAGTTCAAACTCGCAGCTCCAACTTAACTGCCTATAACCACCATGTGACTAACTTTGTCAAAATCCTAAAATACCAAAAATACCCTTATATTCCAACTTGGTCAACCATGGTCAAAGTCAAGGTCAATAGCCCATGTTGACCCTAACTCATCGAGTGCACCTAGAAACTCATCGAGTTCCTTTAGAGTCCAGAAAACCAAAAACTCGAGTCAACTCATCGAGTTACCTGAGTAACTCGTCGAGTTATTTAGTGTCCACGAGATCGAAAACTCTAATCAACTCGCCGAGTCATCTCACCCACTCGCTGAGTTCAATCAGAATCCAAAAGGCGGGTAAACCCTACCCAACTCAATGAGTTGGATATGCAACTCGTTGAGTTCTTTCGTCCATTTTCATGTTCAGTCCTTTCCAGTTGAATCCAAAGCTCCAACTAAAGATCCAGTCCCCTAGGGTGTAGCTACCACATTAAGTTGCCAACTTTACGTGCATGCAAGGCCTCACGAGGCTAAATCACTCAAAACTAAGCTAAGGAAGAGGTTTAGGGCATGGATAAAGGCTAAAGCTTGATAAAGTCGATGACTTTATCACTATAGGGGCCTAGAAAAGTCCAGATCTGAAGTTACAACTTCAACTCCTGTCCAACTTCCAAAATTGGTCCAAAGTGAGCTAAAAGGAACTCTAAACTCTTGAATGGGGAAATCTAGTAAGAGAATGATCAAGGTATCAGCTGTTTACATTCAAATGGTTGTTTCAACTGAGTAGATGCTGGATATATAAGCTCATTTTCATTCCAATCTCTTTAATCTTCGAGTTCTCTAAGAAATGCACTAAACACACACTTTATCCTTACACTCACTAAATATGGAAGGTTAGCTCGATTATGATTTGCTTCTGGATTGTAAAGACGATGAGGGAGGCTACTATGAGCCATAAGTTTTTTACATAGGGTGTAAAACCCGGAAAATTAGGGTTTTTCCTTTCTTGAGCCTACTCGTCGAGTTGGGACCTTCCAACTCGTCGAGTAGACCCTTCATCTCGCGTCCAAAATGATCCATACTAGACGAGTTGTAGCTCCCCAACTCTTCGAGTCCCAGTCCAAAACCCTAAAATGTTAGGGAAATAAGTGACACCTGAAACAAGTGTTACAAATTGTTTCCATTGTCTAAAATTTGCGTATAGATGCATAAAAAACCCTTCATAAATGATATCCAACTACTCTTCGACGACTTACATATGATACATATATTAATAAGAAAGTGTGGTGGTGGTGTTCTTAAACTTGTTTAACATTGGTGTATCCCATAACTTTTTGAATAACTTCATTGTGGTGGAAGCACTAAAGAAACCTAGTATTTTTGACAGCTTTAATAACCAAACCATCATTTTGTTTTGCAAATAAAACAGTGGTATAACTATTGTTCTTCAATAGGGTTATAGTTTAGCCCATGACATTAGTTGTAAAGTTGGAATGAATTGAGGTGGATGGTCATATGATAATGACATATCACATAGTTGGTAGCATCGATAATTACTAATACGTTGTGATTTTTTACCAATTAGGTGTTCTACATTTGGTTTCGGGTAAGATTGTAAGAGATTAGAACAAAATGACTTTAGTGATATAGCAATTCAACATAATCAGGAAACATGGTGAAACGGTCCAACATTGGTGGCAAAGTGGTCCGACTAGGGGTTTTAGCAATATGTTGTGGCAATGTACGGGTCCGACTAGTTCTTTTTTTTGTTGATTATTTACAATTTTCTACATAGGATTTGGAAATGTTACGGGCAAATTTAGGATTTATAATGTGTCGTAGACGTAGTCTGAATCAATTATAAGATTCTTGGACAATGTAGGTAGGAGTTTTCGGAAACGATGTTACAATAGATACACAATTCATAAGGTTTAAACGGTTCCTAATTAATGTTATGATATGGTTTACAAATCATATGCAATTTGTTAACATTGAGGAAGCAGAGAGATTGAGTAGGAGAATCAATTACTTGAAGGGATTCATCCTTCATATGTGTTGGTGAAGATAATTGAAGAAGTGTACGATATACAAGAGTACATATAACTAGGTGTAACGACGTAATTTTTCAAAACAATTTTTTTATTTCCAAACATAATTTATATCTCATAAAACATTCACAAACTAAAATGTTAACTCAGTAAAACACATCCCAGAATCTCAATACATAAAACTCCACCAGTGTGTACAAATCATGTCATCTCCTTCCCGCAATCCTTGCTAGTACCTGAAACACATAAAACATAACACGGTAAGCATGAATGGTTAGTGAGTTCCCTAAAATACCACATACAGCACATAAGCCACTCGACGCTATAACTCGGTATGACCCTCTGGTCAATGTGTCTCAGCGGGACCCTCCAGTCCCGTAGCTTATTGGACCCTTCGGTCCAGTCTAGCTCGTTGGACCCTCCGGTCCGATCTAAATCGTTGGATCCTCCGGTCCGATCTAAATCGTTGGACCCTCCAGTCCGATCTGATCGAGGACCCTCTGGCCTCATGAGTCGTTGGACCCTCTATTCCGGTCTATATAACACATAGCATACATATAACACATTACACATAATCATAAACATACACATACACATAAGACCCTCCGGTCTGCACATAGATACCACTCTAGGTAATGTATAGTGAGAAGACTCACCTCGTAAGATGTCTAGAAAACTCTCGTGCTCGAATCCCCGATCTAGTCCCCGCCTATGAAATGATAACACCTCAATCAATACTCTCTTTATGTTATCATCTCTAAAGGATGGGTAGAAGACCATTCTACCCCTCTATGGCCTCTCTTGAATCAGTTGACCAAAACCCTAAGGTCCACGGAAGTCAACTCCAGTCAACTATCCTTCTTTGACCAGACTCGTCGAGTGCATTCGAGTGACTCGGTGAGTCCAGACGTGTTCTCATAATTCTCCTAAGGCCTCACTCGACTCGTCAAGTTAACCTCTCAACTCACCGGGTTACCACTAGTCACGAATCGCGAGGCAACCCGACTTAACTCGTCGAGTCCTCTCATGGACTCGGCGAGTGTCCTCCATGGCAACACTCATTTGACCTCATGAGGTCAGATCTGCTTCTCTAACTTATAGATCTGGCCTTCTAACACCCAAAAGTCACGTAAGGGTCCAATCTTTATGCTCATGCAACACTCATATGGCTTTATTTGATGATTTAGCTCTTAATATGACAACCAAGATCCAAAACCCCAAAGGGACTGCATAAAGCTAGATGATTGGGACTCTCTAGACCTCCCAAGGTCCATATCTAAGGTCTATTCCACATTGGAACTTCTCATGCTTCTTATTCCAACTCAAGAAAGGGTAAAGAAACCCTTGATTAAACAAGCCTACATAATAAAGAAGAAAAGGGCGAATTGTTACCTCAAAGTGGAGTCTCCTTGCTTGAAAGTCACAGAACAACAACCTCCTTTGGTCCTTCTTGCTGGATCACTTCTCCTCCTTAGCAAAATCACAACAAATGGATCAAGATGACTCTCTCTCACTTCACACGCTCAATATGCTAGGGTTCTTTTCTCTGGGAAGGGTGGCCGCAAATGAAGGTCATAAGGATCCTTAAATAGGGCCCAGGCCCAAGGATTTAGGGTTTCTGCCAACAGCACAGGCTCGTCGAGTCCATCCGCCGACTTGTCGAGTCCACTTATTAATCTAAGTCATCATTCACGCTCCTACTCAACGAGTTAGAGCATCAACTCGTCGAGTCATTCCTCATAACTCAAAATAAATAAGTATATGGTCATACCTGGGAATCCGGATGTTACACTAGGGCTGTAAACGAACTGAACGTTCAGCGAACTGTTCGTGAACCGTTCGGTAGGAAGTTCATGTATGTTCGTTTATTTAATAAATGAACAAATATTAACACAAATTCTCGTTTGTTTAGTTAAACAAACGAACATGAACAATGATCTCGTTCGTTCTATAATGTTGTTGAACGTTCGTTTATGTTCGTTTATATAAGTTCCTTTTATATTCATATACGTTTAATTGTGTTTGATTACATTACTATATTATATGTTCATTTAGGTTCAATTATGTTTGTTTATCTATGTTCATTTATGTTCGTTTACCATGTTCACAAACATAAAAAAACGAACATGAATAATGTAATTTATTAAGCGAACGAACATGAACAAGAAAACTCATTCATTTATTCGTTTGTGCTTGTGTATTTGTTTGGCTAACTTAAACAAACGAATATGAACAAGCCTCAGTTCGTGTTCGTTCGATTCGTTTAGAGTCCTAGATATAACCAAAACATGTATGGTAAAAACCTATGGTAAATTACAAAGGTGACCCCAAAGTATATGGGCATGCCGAAATTTGCAGGCTAACATTAATAATATAAGATATCAAAGTGCATTATTTTAGTCAAGTAATACGAACATTAACCTCCCATCAAAATTTCATGATTCCCATAAGATCTAAGGACGAGCACACGCTTCAATCCACATTTAACTTCTCAAGCATGACCATCGATCATGAGTATATATATATATATATATATATATATATATATATATATATATATATATATATATATATATATATATATATATATATATATATATATATATGAAGTTCAAAAGTACCATGGTTTTTGCCTTCTACATGCAGCTTGTTTCATGTAAATACTAAATTAATCTGACACTAGCTGGCTTTCAAGCACAAAATAACATTTCAATGCCCAGGAAAATGATTTGAAGCAGTTCCATGACTCTCATCCACCACTTCTTACAGGAGATGAGTTGCATGATCATCCATGCAGCCTTAATTGGTCACTATAAAGAAAAATATCTAAAAGCAAGCATCAAATGATGAGAGAGAGAGAGAGAGAGAGAGAGAGAGAGAGAGAGAGAGAGAGAGAGAGAGAGAGAGAGAGAGAGAGAGAGAGAGAGAGAGAGAGAGAGAGAGAGAGAGAGAGAGAGAGAGAGAGAGAGAGAGAGAGATGATGCCAAACTGATAAATTAAGGGACAGAGCAACTCCAAAGAGATTACAATAAATAATGGACTAAGAGTGAGTGTTGGTATACTTTGAAAGAAAAAGGATGGGGACCCACCATGCATACAAACTAGGGCCTACATCAGATTCTTTTGATATCCTCGCCTTTTCTTGACTATACTTGTATATATACTTGTGTTATGTAGTTAACAAAACTCAACCTAAAACTAAAACAAAGTTCTTTAACTTCCTCTGCCTTCTCATTCTCTCTATATCGAACAAAATAGAAAAAAGCATATAGACATCATAACCACTTGGCCAATGGCCATGTCCCCCACCTCTGTGGTTCCAACTCCTGAAGATAGAACTACTACTACTACTACCACTCTTTCGAATCCCATGGAAATGATGAAACCTCCTCATGAAAACTCTACTTTTGTTGCTTACCCAGTTCACCTACAGCTTGCCTTATACCCCATAACTTTAAAGGTCTCTCTCTCTCTCTCTCTCTCTCTCTCTCTCTCTCTCTCTCTCACACACACACACACACACACACACAGAGAGAGGAAAGAATCACAAATTTTCTGATTTTGTTATTTATCTGCAGTTTGAAGATGTTGTTTATAAAGTTAAGTTGGAGCAAAAAGGTACATGCTGTGGTGGAACAGCGAGGACGAAAGAGAAGACGATTCTGAATGGGGTGACAGGGAAGGTTTTCCCAGGAGAGATACTGGCAATGCTTGGTCCATCAGGGAGTGGTAAAACCACCCTCCTAACGGCTCTAGGAGGACGCCTAGCTGGCAACCTATCAGGAAAGATTTCATATAACAGTCGCCCATTTTCTGGTTCTATTAAAAGGCGAACAGGATTCGTGACACAAGAAGATGTTCTTTATCCTCATTTAACTGTCACTGAAACCCTTGTGTTCACTGCTATGTTAAGGCTACCGAAAACTTTGACTCAAGATGAGAAAGTCCAGCATGTAGAGCGAGTTATATCCGAGTTAGGGCTAACTCGGTGCCAGAACAGCATGATAGGTGGCCCACTATTTAGGGGTATTTCAGGTGGAGAGAAAAAGAGGGTGAGTATTGGCCAAGAGATGCTCATCAACCCAAGCTTGTTGTTGCTGGATGAACCGACCTCCGGTCTAGACTCCACCACCGCTCAACGGATCATAACCACCATAAAGCGGCTTGCTAGTGGAGGACGAACCGTGGTCACCACAATTCATCAGCCATCAAGCCGGCTTTACCACATGTTCGATAAATTAATCTTGTTGTCTGAGGGCTCACCTATCTACTATGGACCTGCATCTACAGCTATGGAGTATTTCTCATCCATCGGGTTTTCCACTTCCATCACAGTCAACCCAGCTGATCTATTACTAGATCTTGCTAATGGTAAATTTCATCTTTTTTCCTTTGTGTAAATAATTAAAGTGGGTGTTCATTATTGTACCTCCGAGAAAACAAAAAAAAAAAAAAAAAAAAAAAAAGAGCAAGACCCCACCTTACACTACTACTGCATCGATAGATTAACAAAGTATTTAATTAAAGCCGCCTTTATCATTACAAAGCATCTTATGTTCACAAGTTGACATAATTCAAATCTATTTCAAACCATTTATTATTACTCATGAGCTTATAAACACTTAAACGACAGGAATTCCACCTGATTCCATGCATGAATACGAACAAGGTGAAAACACAGAGCAAGAGCGGAAGTCAGTTAGGCAGAAACTCATCACTTCATATGAAGCGAACATCTCAACAAGACTGAAAGCTGAGTTATGCAGCCAAGATGCTAGCAAACATAACCACACCAAAGATGGTTCGATAAGAACTGTGAAATCAGAACAATGGTGCACAAGCTGGTGGCATCAGTTTAAGGTGCTCCTTTTGAGGGGGGTGAGAGAAAGAAGATTTGAAGCGTTCAATAGGCTTCGAATTTTTCAAGTCATAAGTGTCGCTGTATTGGCTGGGCTCCTATGGTGGAACACTCCAACATCCCATATTGAAGATAGGGTAAGCATTATATATAATCACAAAAGTCATACATACCTATATATATATCTATATATATATATATATATATATATATATATATATATATATATATATATATATATATATATATATATATATATATATATCTGGTACAAATTATTATACATATAACAGGGAACCTAAAACTATATAAAATTCTCTTTTTTATCTTTTACAGATAGCAATGCTTTTCTTCTTCTCTGTTTTTTGGGGATTCTACCCGCTATATAATGCGGTTTTCACTTTTCCACAAGAAAGAAGAATGCTTATAAAAGAACGCTCATCTGGGATGTATCGTCTCTCCTCTTACTTCCTTGCAAGAACCACCGGAGACCTACCACTTGAACTAGCCCTCCCAACTGCCTTCACCTTCATACTCTATTGGATGGGTGGGCTGAAACCCGATCCAGCAACTTTTGTCCTTTCCCTACTTGTTGTACTTTACAACGTCCTTGTAGCCCAAAGTCTTGGGTTAGCCATTGGTGCGATACTTATGGATGTCAAACAAGCCACAACTTTGGCTTCGGTTACAACCCTGGTTTTCCTTATTGCTGGAGGATATTACATACAACAAATCCCTCCTTTCATAGTTTGGTTAAAATACTTGAGCTATAGCTACTACTGTTTCAAACTTCTTCTTGGGGTTCAGTACAACGAGAATGAGTTATACGAATGCTCAAAAGGGGTGTACTGTCGTGTTGCAGATTTTCCGGCTGTCAAATCAGTGGGATTACATGATCTACCTGTAGATTTGTTGATTATGGCAATGATGTTGATTGGTTATCGACTTGTGGCTTATATGGCATTGCAAAAGGTCCGGTGAAGTAGGTTTACTTTAGGACCAATTTTCTCGAGGAAAAGTGGAATTTCAAGAGCTTTGCCATTTTGTCGGAACTGAAGAGAAATAATATTAGATTTAGACCAATATAAATTGCTACAGCTTTGATAATTTTCCAGAGATGTAGATGTATCACCACTCATGTGGAAAATATTTACACATATATATATCTAACTCAGCAATTTGAATTCGAGGATATAAAAGAATCCTCGGTGATAATAAATATAATGTTCTAAATTTCAATTTTGCATATTTGTTTGTCAACTAGTTGTGTGATCTGTATGTTATACGGGTTGGATAAAAAAAAAAATTAAATATGAAGGTTTAAAAAAAATTTATATAAATTTGAAATTTAAAATTTAAAATTTAAAATTTGAATTTAAAAGGAAACATATTTAATAGTATATGAGTTGTAATATTATAATTTAATGGTTAGTTTTAAATAAGACAATTATTAATTGAGGTGTAAATATGATGTGTTAATTAAAAAAGATAAACAATGAGAAAATGACACATGGAAAAAATATTTATTCAAAAATACCAAAAAATGACATGTGTCCAAGTTAATGAGAAAGTGACATGTGGCAAAACTATTTTCATTTATTAGAGAGGATAAACAAGGCCAACGTTTCTTAAGGCTAGCTTGGATTAATATCAAGAGACTTGATAACGACTTTTTATGGGACGAGACAAATTATCAGAGAATATTATCTGTAGATACTACAAGAATTTTAAATCGGATGTTATTCATGTATTAATGTATGTGATCGCGGAAAGAACCAAATCCAAGATGCGAACATACTCTAGGAAGACAACAAGCGAACTCAAAAAAAACATGGTTTCAAATTGTTATAATAAGTTAATAACATGGCTAAATGCCTAACACAAACGGCTGAAAACTCCAATCCAATACTGATTCATATATATGACGCTAAAAAATTTCAATCCAACTTTAAGAGGAATAGAGGATGTAATTTGGAAAAAGAAAATTAAAATAAATAATAGTAATAAGTATAGGTGGAAAGTATAAAATTTTCATATAAATAGTTATTTGTGGTTAAGAAGGTTAAATAAAGAAATAATCGGCTTACATAGGAAACTTGGGTTAAAATTGTACTGAAAGTTAAATTTAACATAGTTGACCCGCTTATCTAACTAATGACCATATGCATCAGGTTAGATTGTTCTCTGATACCAAATATTGGTATTGGAGAGGAGACTTAAGGAGGTATGAAGGTTTTATGAATTAAAACAAAAAACAGGGATAGGATAACAAATGTGCAAAAGCTGCACCTTTATTCACTTTCACAGTAAAACAGGATGGGTACATACAACCAATGTACATTTTGCCCTTTTAAACTAAACAAATGTAGTAAAATTGGAAATAGACACGGCATTACCTCTAGACTCACTACTATAGCCATCATGGCTTAACAATTATTCAAACTCTAACTGGACCATAACTTTTTGTAATAATAAATAGGGATAATGACTTGAAAGGGTAACGAACTTTCAACTTTTATCACATTTAGTTATTAAACTTTTTTTCGTTATCTATTTGCAATTGAACTATTGAAATTGTTCACATTTTACCCTTATGACCGGCTATTACCGGTCATAAGGGTAAAATGTGAACAGTTTCAATAGTTTAGTGGCAAATTGATAACGAAAAAAAGTTTATTGACTAAATATGAACAAAATCGAAAGTTCGTTTCCCTCTAAAAAGTTCAATGACTAAATGTGAACAAACTTCCTATTGTATTATGTTTTAGGAAAATTATTTATTTTTGTTTAATTGTTGCAACATTTGTTGATGAAGAAATCTATGAAATAAAAAAACAAAATATAACATCCGGATTTCCAGGTATCATAATTTAAGTACTTTTCTTTTGAGTTAAGAAGAGAGACTCAATGAGTTGACGCCTCAACTCGTCGAGTAAGGTCGCGACTGATGACTTGGATTAATGAATGGACTCGACGAGTCGGTGAGGCGATTCGACGAGTCCGCGCTGTTGGCAGAAACCCTAAATCTTTGGGCCCGAGCCATATTTAAAGGAACTTATGACCTTCAATTGCGACTACTTTTCCTATAAGTGAGAACCCTAGCGAGCTTGAGTGTGTAGAGTGAGAGGAAGAGCTATCTTGAGCTTTTTGGTGTGATAGATCTGGACCCTTCTAGGTCCAGAGAGACGAGAATATGAAACTTTAGTAGAGTAAACCTTGTGGTTCGAAGTTATGAAGCATAACCTTAACCAGCAATGTGATGAAATAAAATGATGAGAGATAGGTGATGATAGAAAGGTGATGATAATTAGGTAAATAGATGATGATGAATATGTGATGTAGGATGAAAGGAGATACCATAACCTTAACCAGCAATGTGGCGATGTAGTCATCTACCAGAGTATAGATGGCGACCACGGACTATTCTAGACAGCCCAGTGGAAACACCAGCAGGCCCATAACTTGTAGGTGATGAATTACAATTTCAGGCGATATTGTAACTACGTATTCATGCGATGATACTCTAACCCCTTACTATGAATTACGAGTTCAGACGATGTTGTAACTACATGTTCATGGGATGTCACAAATTTCGCATACCAAACCAATGGTCATAATTCACATCAGTGAGAATGATCCATTTTTTTGTAAAACCAAAATCAGATTGGAAATTTTGATTTTTTATTTTGGAAAATGTCAAACCATTGGTTTTTTATTTCGGTTTTGGTTTTTTGTTTTTTTTTTAAAATATATTTTCAGAGTTTTGTTTTGTTTTTTTTTTTTTATTTCATAGATTTCTTCATCAACAAATGTTGCTACAATTTAACAAAAATAAATAATTTGCTAAAACATAATACAAGAGGAAGTTTGTTCACATTTAGTCATTGAACTTTTTAGAGGGAAACGAACTTTCGATTTTGTTCATATTTAGTCACTAAACTTTTTTCGTTATCTATTTGCCATTGAACTATTGAAACTGTTCACATTTTACCCTTATGACCGGCAACAGCCGGTCATAAGGGTAAAATGTGAATAGTTTCAATAGTTCAATGGCAAATAGATAACGAAAAAAAGTTTAGTGACTAAATGTGACAAAAATCGAAAGCTCGTTACCCTTTCAAGTCATTATCCCTAATAAATAACAAAAAAACAACTCAAATAGAAATGACACGGAACAACAACAATATTGTTGACTTAATCACCATATTTGAGTTGTTTTTTTTTTCTTTTATTTAATTATTATTGCAGAAAGTTGTGGTCTAGTTAGAGTTTGAATAACTCTTAAGTCGTGTTGGCTATAGTACCGAGGCTAGAGGTAACGTGGAGTTTGTTTCCTATTTTTCTGCATTTGTTTAGTTTAAAAGGGCAAAATGTATATTGGTGGTATGTACTATATTCTGTTTTACTATGAAAGTGAATAAAGTTGCAGCTTTTGCCCATTTGTTCTCATGCCCCTTGTTTTTGTTTTAAGTCATAAAACCTTCCTACCTCCTTAAGTCTCCACTCTAATACCAAGTATCAGCCACGAGTGAAAGAAATGACAGGGAACAACAACAATGGAAAGATAGGCAGCTTACACTTCACTACCCCATGTTTTCAACAAACAATTATGTTGCTTGGGCTATAAAAATGAGAGTGTTCATGCAAGCTTAAGGGGTTTGGGATGCTGTCGAACCCAGAACAACAAATACTATTGTAGAAGTCAAGAAAGACAAGATGGCATTGGCTGCCATCTATCAAGTTGTACCAGAAGATCTATTGTTGGCTTTAGCGGAGAAGCAATCAGCCAAGGAAGCATGGGAAACCTTGAAAGTGATGTTCATAGGGGAGGATAGAGTGAAGACATCAAGAATTCAAACCTTGAAGGTTAAATTTGAGGCTTTGAACATGAAAGAGCCTGAGGCTGTAGACAAGTTCCTTGTGAAAGTGAGCGACAATGTGAGCGCTATGCGTGCCGTGGGAGATACAGTAGAAGAATCGTATGTAGTGAAGTAGCTACTAAGAGTCGTTCCATCCAAGTTCCTACAAATTACTTCAACTCTTTAGTAGTTTGGAGACTTGAATGTGATGACAATTAAGGAGGTTGTAGAGAGGTAAAACGCTCATGAAGAACACATGAAGGGTCATGCTGAAATTGAAGAAAGAAAACTCCTTCTCACTCATAAAGAGTGGACAGGAAAAAAAAACAAGAAGAAAACGAAGAGGACTCCAAGAACTTACATAAAGGAAACCATGGAGGTGGTAGTGGCTCAAGAGGATAAGGAAGAGGTAACGGAAGAGGCACCACCGACAACCATGGTGGCCATGGAGGTCGTGGTTCTCACCAGCAGAAGAGTCGTGGACCATCTGAAAGTCAAGATAAGAGTAAAGTGTAATGTTACAATTGTCAAGACTTTGGGCATTATGTTGTTGAATGTGGAAACCCAAGGCATGAAAGAATACCATGGCCCTATGTTACAACTATCCTGAAGGGTTAGAGGCCTATGTTACAACTATCCCGCCAAGCATCAAACCGGCCACCCATGCAACCGGCCCAAGTTCCTCGTTCTTCAATCAGCCAACGATCCACCATGGCTCTACCTGTAACAAAATGACATTAGCCTTGTGAACAGGTCCATTTTTTAGGGGCAGAGTATTGATACAACCTCGTTTTCCAATAGAATAATTTTTCTCATGTTTCCTTTGCACGCATATAGTGTTGGATCATGTTTCCCTTTTCTTAGGACCTTAATGTTAGCCATTTCCTTCTAGTAACATGTTGACGTTTCCAATCCCTAGATTATATAGTTTAATTCCTTCATTATATATAACTTGTTAATGAAACAACGTTATTTTCCCTCAATTGCCTTTTTGGCCTATGATTTCATTAATATAATTTAATAAATACATATTTGGCTACAATACAATGGACTAGATTAAAATACAAATACAATACTTAGGCCTAAAGAAATATACATACATACATACATACATGCTACGCTAATACATCCCCGCAGTTTGAGCGGGAGGTTGAGCATGGACACTCAAACTGGATCTGATAAATACATAATGGGCTACAATACAATGGACTAGATTAAAATACAAATACAATGCTTGGGCCGAAGGAAAAATACATACATACATGCTAGGCTAATAGTTAATTGCATCGGATTAATAGAAAAAATTGTTTCGGTTTGTGTTCTTAATTTCATTAGTAGAAAGGAGATTAACCATCTCAAAATTTGACTTTATCAAACTGTAATGCCAGAAAATGTGTATTAACGATCATCAATAAAGTCTCCTTTAAATTTTTCTGTAGACGTAGCTTGATGACTATGATCAAGTGAACCACGTTAAATTTTTGTGTTCTTATTGTTTTCGCATTAGTATAATAGCCGGTGGTAAAGGGGGCAACCAGGGCCTGATTTTTTAAGGGGCCCAAAAAAAAATTAATATATTTCAATTGCAACCCATTTTTTAATTCTTAGGCAAAATCTATTCTGGTTTTCTTATTCCACAAATTAAGGCAGCAAGTCGGCAGCGGCAGCAAGGCTTTACTCTTTAGAGATTATTCATCAATTTTATTATTGATTAATTCATTAATTGAGGCTGCGGCAGAAGAGAAGCACCCAAGTTTGATCGTTCGTAACTTCAAATAAGGTAATTGTCTAATTGATTAAACACTTATTGAAATTATCATATTAATAGTTTTAATTAGGGATGAGAAATTGGGCCGAAAACCCGAACCGAACCGAGAACTGAACCGAACCGAATAAGACCCGAATAAGCAATTCGATTCGGTTTTCGGGTATCTATATAAGGCTTATTCGGTTTTCGGGTTATTCGGTCCGGGTTACCCGAATAAGGGGTTATTCGGTCCAAAAAACCGAACCGAATATGAAGAGTCTTTTTTTCCCTTGCGGCCTTGCGTGATTCGATTTAGTGTTTAATTTGTTTCTTTAAAAAGTTTGTTATGAAATCATAAGCTACAAAAGTTATAAAAAAATACAATATTTATTCGGGTTATTCCGGTTATTCGACTCCTTAATCATCTTGTATATGTTATTTGGGTTATATACTTATAGATAGATTTTTGGGTGTTTTGGATGTTTAATATTTAGTGTTTAATTTGTTTCTTTAAAAGATTTGTTATGAAATCATAAGCTACAAAAATAATGCAAAATATTTGGGTTATTCGACTACAAAATCATTTTGTACATATTATTCGGGTTATTCGGGTTATTCGGGTTATATACTTATGAAATCATAAGCTTCAAAAGTAATACAAAATATTCGGGTTATTCGGGTTATTCGACTACAAGTGTTATTTGGGTTATTCGACTACAAAATATCCGGGTTATTCGGGTTATTCGACTCCTTAATCATCTTGCACATGTTATTTGGGTTATTCGGGCCGGAACCGAACCGAACCGAATAATACCCGAACCGAACCGAACCCGTATTGCTTATTTGGTTCGGTTTTCGGTTCATACAATTTGCTTTATTCGGTTTTCGGTTTATTCGATTCGGTTCGGTTCGGTCCGGTCCGGTTCCGACCCAAATAACATCCCTAGTTTTAATAGTGTATAATTGAATGATGATTGATGAGCAATTGAACTTGAATCATTATAGAATAGTTGAACTTGAATCATAATCAAAATTCACTAATTCAATTATGATTAAATGTTGTTTATGTGATTATTGATTGAAAATCGAAATTAAGTTGAAATCAAAAATCTGATTATATGATTGAGTGTTGAAATTTTGTTGAATGTTGAAATTGTGATTATTATGATATTATCTAAAATCCAAAATTGTTTATTTGATTGAATGTTAAAATTATGTTAAAGTTTATCAGATTCTGAAATCAAATTATTAGATTATGTTTTTTGTATTTAGTTGTATATTAAAAGTTGAAAGTAATGAACTTGTAATGATGAAGTCTAAACAACTATCCGGTAGTCAAAAACGTAAAAAAAAACAAAAAAAAAAAAAAACAAAAAAAAAACAAAAAAAAACAAAAAAAACAAAAAAACAAAAAACAAAAACAAAAACAAAAACAAAAACAAAAAACAAAAAAACAAAAAAAAAAACAAAAAACAAAAAACAAAAACAAAAAAAAACAAAACAAAACAAACTAGAAGAAGAAAAGAGAAAGGTCGATCTCTGTGCTCTAGATAAGTTTATTCATAGACAACCTGTTGAAGAGCCTATTGAAGAGCATGTTGAACACCAAGAAAATGTAGAAAGAAGAGTAGAAGATGCAGAAGAGAAAGAGCCTGTTAAAGAGCTTGTTGATATATGTGATCCAATAAGGTGGGAAAAACTTAATTATGAAGAGCTTAAACTTTTGGTTGAGAAAGGTCCTAAAAGAGATACTAGTATTATGTATGGTCCCTACGATAAATCTGGCAGACGATTTTCTGTAGCTTTATATACAAGAACTTTACCAAATTTGGAGAAATGTGATAGAGAATGGCTAGTATATTCGAAAAAGCTCGAAAAGGTATTTTGTTTTTGTTGTAAAGTATTTAGAAAAGGGATTTCTAAAGGTAAATTAGGTGAAGAAGGTTATTCGGATCGGCACCATGTTACCAGTAGAGTTAAAGAACACGAAATTTCTTTGGATCATCTAACAAATAGGAATAAGTGGTTTGATATGCGTAAAAGATTGAACTTGAATGAAACAATTGATAAAGTTCATTATGAGCAATTCAAAAAAGAAAGAGATTACTGGAAACAAGTCCTTTTGCGAATCATTGCAGTAGTGAAGTTTCTTGCTAAACATAATATAGCATTTCGTGGATCAAATGAAAAGTTGTATCAAAAAAGGTAACTATAGATTGTATATTTTTTTCCAATTTCAACAAATACCTTTTTATTACTTATTATAATTGATTCCACTTCTTATTTGTTAAATATATTTAACAGGTAATGGAAATTTTTTGGGTGTCATTGAAATGTTGGAAGAGTTTGACCCAATTATCAAAGAGCATGTGTGGCGGATCACAAATGACGAGCTTCATGTGCATTATCTTGGGCACACGATCCAAAACGAACTAATACTTTTGATAGCTCAAGAAATTAAAAAAGAACTTATCAAGAGAATAAAGGAAGCAAAGTACTACTCAATCATACTTGATTGTACTCCCGATTCAAGTCACCAAGAACAGATGACTATAATAGTGAGGTATTTAAAGTTATCATATAATTCCATTACTGTCGAGGAGTCATTTTTACGTTTTTTGAATGTTGATGATACCTCCAGAAAAGGACTATTTTATATTACACTTGAGGAGTTAAAGTCTTTTGGTCTTGAAATTGATGATATGTGTGATCAAGGTTATGATAATGGAGCAAACATGAAAGGAAAACACCAAGGAGTGCAAAAGAGATTTTTAGATATAAATCCTAGAGCATTTTACACTCATTGTGGCTGTCATTCTCTTAATCTAACATTATGTGATGTGGGTAACAAGTGTGTTAAAGGAAAGAACTTTTTTGGATTCATCCAACACATTTATGCTATATTTGTGAATTATACTAAGAGCTGGGAAATCCTAAAAGATAATGTAAAAACTTGGAGTCTTAATTCATTGTGTCAAACTTGTTGACGTACCAGAAGCTTTACTTCAAGTTGGAGAAAAAGATAATGATGCTGCAATTTCAAGTGAAGCAACTTCACTATCAGAAAAAGAATTCAGTGACTTTGAATTTTTTGTATCAACTGTTATCTGGCATGAAGTGCTAAACCATGTGAATATTGTGAGTAAAAAGTTACAGTCAAAGGATATGCATCTTGATAATGCTATTATAGAAATAAACAAATTGATTGGGTACTTCAAGGATTATAGAGAAACTGGTTTTTTTTAAAACGGTTGATGAAGCTAAATACAATGCTATTGAAATAGGTATTGATTCAATATTTCCACAAAAGCATTTGATTGAAAGGAAAAAATGTTTGATGAGAGTTCAAGTAGAGAAGAAGTTTAATTTACACCTGGAGAGAATTTCAGAGTTAACTATTTCTTATACATTGATGATCAAGCTATTTCTTCTCTTGAGACAAGATTTGAACAATTCAAAGAGTATGACAAAGTATTTGATTTTTTATTTCCACATAATTTGAAGGGAATTGAAGATAAAGATTTTAAGTCGTCTTGTCATCGTCTTGAAAAGGCACTCAAGTTTGAAGAAATATCAGATATTGATGCCGATGAACTTTATACGGAGTTGAAATTATTTGAGATATTGAAAATCAATGAATTTAGCAACCCTATAGATGTTTTGAAGTTTTTGAAAGAACTTGATTATTTCCTAAATGCAAGCATTACATATAGAATATTGTTGACAATTTCAGTAATTGTGGCATCTGCAGAAAAAAGTTTTTCTAAGTTGAAGTTATTGAAGTCTTACTTACGCTCCACAATGTCCCAAGAAAGATTTAGTGGTTTGGCGATGATATCTATCAAGAACGAAATCTTAGAGAGTATAGACTGCGAAGAGTTGCTCAACCAATTTTCTATCAAGAACGCGAGGAGAGCTTTATGGATCGTCGGTTAACTGTTACGATATGTAATTATTCATTATAATACTATGATTTGCTATGTTTATTGCTATAAAGTTTATTGTCATTTTAGAAAAAATATTAGTTTATGTAATTTTAATTCGTTACACTTTAAGACCTAAGGGCTTTTTTTTCGGCTCGTCCCGGGTATTTGAATTCTCGGGACCTGCCCTGATTAGTATTATCCTGTTCATGTTTGTCAAAGACTTTAATCCTAACATATATCCCTATTTTCCTTCCTATATTTTTACTTTAGATCAAACTCCATATTGAACAACCCACCTTGTGAAATGAAACTAACACCACATCATAAGAACATGAGACTTACGTATCAAACTTATAGTAAATCTTTTTCTTAATTTAGGCCTATTACATATAACCATTTAAAGGTAGAGCTAGAGAATATATACAGGCTGCCCTAAAGTGTTCTTTGTCCAAGAACATGCATGCATTATATTGTTTAGTATCAAATTAGATCTTATGTTTCTTAATCTCTAAATGGGTGATCATGATTTCATGTCCAAGAATATTTTTGGCACTTTAGACTTCCTGGTTCTCTGTGACCTAGCTATTACAATGTCTGAAGGAGCTAAACACGTGTAACATATCCAACTTTCATTCGGTGAATGAGCATAATTTAAGGAATATTAATCCTCTTTGGCTAGGTTCTGTTTGAACCAGTGAGTTGGCCTCAGCATAATACCTGACTCTCGTATATCAACCGATTTAAAATTAAAGAATGGTGGAGAGATCAAAATGACAAATAATTTCAAAGAGAATAATAGAAATAAAGGCCAAAGCTATATTATATATAAGGAATTATGATTATATATATATATATATATATATATATATATATATATATATATATATATATATATATATATATATATATATATATATATATATATATATATATATATATATATATATATATATATATGTTCTTTATAAATTATATATGCACGCCCAAACAAGTCAAAATTTCCTCTTTTTTTAAGTCTTTAAAGCATGTGATCTAGTAGAACTAATATAAGAATTACAAGTAACAAATAGTAGAAATAGTTTTAAAAATCCACTCACTTTCCCACTAAGCAATATTTGGTGCTAAAATTCAAACTAATCATCCACCATCTCAAGTGTTGTCTCAACTCAACTAAAGTCTTTGTCACAAACTAGTTGGAAATGGAATGATCACAACCAATAAAGAACCAAAAGGTAAAACAGATTACCAATACTTTTAATGGGTGACCAAACAAATTACCAATAACCATCCACCATCTCATTGGTCATCAGATATCATGCATTTTAGAGATAAAATTTTTAAACCATTAATAACATGTTATCGCAAACAACAAAATCTCTAATGGGCAAATCATTGAACAGTTAATGTGCAATTATTGTTAACGTTAGCATGGTTATACACTAAGACAGGATTTAGTGATATGGGATCATAATTGGGATCCGAACAACGGTTTTTAACATCTTGAAAATGGAATCTGCATTCTGGGATCGTGAGTGGGGCTTGATCAACGGCTCTTTGACATCATGAATGATACAATCGGGTTTGATCAACGGCTTTTTACATTATAAATCGTGAAAAAAGTTCGTGCCAACTCGGTCAAGTAGCACAAGAAAGTTATATAGCTGGAATCATTATCATTCCTCTAATCTTTAAGCACTTTTATCATCGAGAAAAGCAGATTCACTCTTTCTAACGTACTTCTAGAAAGAATAGAAGGTTCTTGGCTTCTCGCTTCAGAACGCGAAAAGTCATCTTATAGTCCTTCCGTAAACAGGTTATTTAAAATATAAATCATAAGATTAACAAAAAGTACCCATAAACTAATATAGCAATGAAAACTTTTAAATGAAAGTATTATATGGTATTTCTATATCTAGTAGTCATCACAATAACTAGATTTCAAATACTAAAAGTTCACATCTATAAAAACATTAGCGATCGTACTAAAGGTTTGTGAAAAAATGATTGTTATTGTATGCATTTTGTCATCTAGAAAATGGCTAGTTTGTTAAAACTGTCCATAATTATTCTCTTAATGGATGTTTTCTATGTCAAAGTAAAATGATCGACTAATATTCTTCTTCGTCCTTTTCATGTATATAACATTCGAATTTTTTGGATATAGTGGATAATTTTGTATTTTTAGAGGAGCGATAACTTTATATGCAGAAAAACATACTCAATTATACATGTATATACAGAAAAAATTCATATTATTTTTATGTTTAATAAATCTTTATAATATAATTTATGTTTCAAATAAAACCAAATTGCAATATTTAGGAAAAATAGCCGGCTAAAAATATGATATTACATACCTATCCGTTATATTCCTCAATTATATGTGAAAACATGTCAAACCATACATCTATTCCGTGTTTGATTTGTTTTTTTATGGAAATATAAGATTGATTTTTTCCTCTTTAACTATTCATTTTTATCCCAATTACATCAAGTTCAGTTCATATTAGAAAACAAAAATATATGCAACATCAATTTTTAGTTGGTTTGTTAAAAATCTGTATTTTGGTTTAATTTCAATAGTATATATATATATATATATATATATATATATATATATATATATATATATATATATATATATATATATATATATATATAATTTACTAATATAAAGGAAAGTCGTTTATAATTTTGGGTAAATAATGGATTTTATGTAATATTCATGCGATGACCCGGAAATGAAAACAGTCATAAACGGGCCAACTTTGGGGCTTTTTGGAGGAAAGAAATATATAAACTAAAGTGAAAGAGAACCTTTGACTTCTTCATTTTGAGTGCTATATATATATATATATATATATATATATATATATATATATATATATATATATATATATATATATATATATATATAGGGACGGATCTTCTTTGGGGCCAAGTGGGGCTGTGGCCCCCCCTGTTTTTTTGTCATAATTAGTCCTCAAATATTAAAATTTTTACATATTATGCCCAAAAGCTATAAAATTTGGCTTTGACCCCCCCGCTCTCCAATTTTCATATATATATATATATATATATATATATATATATATATATATATATATATATATATATATAGGGACGGATCTTCTTTGGGGCCAGGTGGGGCTGTGCCCCCCCCCCCCCTGTTTTTTTGTTATAATTAGTCCTCAAGTATTAAAATTTTTACATATTATGCCCAAAAGCTATAAAATTTGGCTTTGACCCCCCCGCTCTCCAATTTTCATACTTATTATACTTTCGGCCCCCCAAAGAAAAAATTCAAGCTCCGTCACTATATATATATATATATATATATATATATATATATATATATATATATATATTATAAACACAGAGAGAGAGAGAGAGAGAGAGAGAGAGAGAATGTGTATGTGTATGTGTGCGTGCGCGCTTTGAGAACTTAAATATTTGTGAGAACTCGATAACTCTTAATCTGGCTAACATTTTTTGAAACCAACACCACCATTAGACTCCTAGAGTTACATCTAAATCTAAACCAGATCCAGACTTCGAACCTTTATGTGTTTATGAATGTGCATGCATGCACATTTAAAAAAAATTGTGCTTTTTGGTGCTTTCAAATCTTTTTTATCCCAAATCTGGCTTATACGTAGCTCTAGGAGTCCAATGGTGGTTTTAGTTTTGAAAAATGTTAAGCGAATTAAAAGTTCTCAAATTTTTGCAAATCTTCAAAAAATTTCAATAACTTAACCGGGTTTGTGTTTGTGTGTGTGTGTGTGTATATATATATATATATATATATATATATATATATATATATATATATATATATATATATATATATATATATATTTGTGTGTATGTGTGTGTTTACGTAAAAGTTCAACAAGGAACCATTTAAAACCATAGAACCAATTTCATCCATATAATTTATCACTTATGGGGTGTATGCAATAATAACAAAAAACCAACTTTTGTTTTTGGTTTTTTTTTATTTTTATAACTAATCTTTTATCGAAAAAACTAAATACACCATTCATAATTTTATTCTTTTCTTATAGATATCCATATTTATATACAAAAAAAAATTTTAAATATATTCACTTTGTTTTGTTTGTTTTTTTAATATTTAGACAAACTTTTATTGAAAAAATAAAATAACTATATCAAAATTCATGGTTTTTTATACTCTTTATATAGACATTTATATTGATTTATACAAAAGAATTTATTTCAAAATTTTAGCCTAGATTTATGTTGTGAATGTATAGTTCACATTTACAGTCTGATTAATAGTAAGTTAAATTCATATTGTAGATACTAAAAACTGAATTGTATACAACTCAGATTCACAATCTAAATAATAATAAGTTAGATCGCATTGTAAATAATTGTAAATCCAATTCACAATGTGAATTGTAGAAATTGAATTTTATATATATATATATATATATATATATATATATATATATATATATATATATATATATATATATATATGTATGTGTATATATATATATTAGATTCACAATATGAATAATAGCAGTTAGATTCGTATATTGAATGCTTAAAAGTGAATTATATATTGTTTACATTCACAGTGAATCTCATGAGATCAAGGTGATATATATATATATATATATATATATATATATATATATATATATATATATATATATATATATATATATGTATATTACAAAAAAATGATGAATTTTGCTATATATTTGGTTTTTTATTCGATAAAAAACAAACCTAGATATTAAAAAATACAACAAAACAGAGTTGGTTTTTTTCAGAAAAAAAAAATGTCTTTTATATATAAATATGGATGACAACCAAAAATGGATTAAAAAATTATGAATTTAATATATTCAGGATTTATTTTGATAAAAAAAATTATAATTTCATTTAGAGGTAAATCAAATAGAATATGTCCTCAAAAATGTTAATTAGTAGTTGAAATTGTTGGTGAAGTTCAAACACACAATATAAGAGGATGATGATGGTAATATTATAAATTTTGAAAAGTTATGTTATAATTGTGATTTTTAGTATATGAATAAAAGACAAAATTTGATAATTCTATTACCATTAGCTAAAAGACAAAGAGTAAATTAAAGGTAAGGTCTAACTAAACCAGTTCAGTACTATGACCCTGATTCTGTTTATCTGTTCATTTCCCGACTCTGTTAAGGAGGATCGCTAACCCAATTCTTGAAGGAACTGACCTAAGCATAGCTCTCTCAAATAAAAATGTTCATGTGGTTTTAAAAAAAAATATATATATATATATATATATATATATATATATGATAGGTATCAGGATATTTTGGATAGCATTACACCGGTCTTTGGTCCATGTGGTTTTAAAAAAAATGATATGATAGGTTTCAGAATATTTTGGATAGCATTACACCGGTCTTTGTAGTTTCAAAATCAAGCACAATTAGTTTTTTTTTGCTAACTCTGTTAAAAATAGAGGTTAAATACTTGTTAAATAGCCTATTTACCCTTTCTTTATTTCTTTTATTATTTATTTCGGAAACTTTAAACACACTCCCTCCTCTTCACCCTCACCACCAATATCCCAACTGTTAGCATCAACAACATCGATCACCCTCCTCCCCCATCATTGACAGTCCCCCTATGTTCTATCATATCAGCGTCTCTATCGTATCAAAAACTTTCCCCAAGTCTTCATCGCCAAGATTTCCTGTCACCATGGCCCCACCCTAACCAGTCAATGCTCCATCCTTACTCATTATATATGATGTGAAGCTGAACATTCCTCATCAATTCGTTCATGTCAATTTGGTGTCTTTTGGAGTAATATATGTTATTTTCTTCTAGGGTTTGTTTAATGATTTTTTTTCTTAAATGGTGTAATGGAGATAACAGTGCAGAATAGCTCCAAAAGACGAAAGACATTAATGTATGATGGTCAAAGATTTTTTTATTAGCTAGTAGCCTGTATTGGGAGACAGGACTAGAGGCGTGATGTTAAGTAACTTGAAATTTGAGGACTTCGTGCTTTTTATAGATGTGATGCTCTGCACTAGTATTCTTGGTTTTGGTGGAGGCATTGACGACTAATTTGAACCAAGTAGTATAGTAATTTTGTTGGATAATTTAGATATGGTATCAATTAGTGAAAGATAACAAATGAGTTAGGCGCAGGATTGGTTTCTTATTTATTACAATTGTTGTTTTTTTCTTTTATCTCATCATTGTAACTTTCAGAACACGAACCATTGTTGTATTTTTCTTTTTCATCTGAACATTAAAAAATGGCCACCAACATGTTGAAAGAATGACACTCTTGGTACGGAGGTTGAAGAAGCGTATATTAAAAAACAATTAAAAAAACAAAATCTCATTAACATTTTGGGTAGAAGTCATAATAGTAGTAGGTTTTTTGAAATTTTCGCATATAAAAAACATATTTTTAAGAGTAAATTACGGTCATTGTGGTTTAGTCAGATAGATTATGTCCGGTTTCTTGCACTATTTTTCCTTTATCTTTTTTTTTTTTTTATTCATGTATTATTTCACATAAATAATTAAATTATAATACAAATAAAACCAATTTCATCGTCTCGCCTAGACCTCATCTCTATCATGTGAGCATCATCATTGACACCATCGACATTATTTCCATCCCACTAGAAGAACCAAAGCATAAAATCGATCCTAAGCCGTCAATAGATGTCATATCCTCATTGTCTATGAGTCAAAATTGTCATTTGATTCAGATTTTCCCTCAGATAAGAGATTGTTTCGTAAAGGCAAAGTATGGTTGCAATGGAGAATGGTTTGTGAGAATGTGGACGACTCTAATTTACAAGTTCTTTTGCAAAATCAATTGTTTTAGTTTGATCATGGAGGACTCAAGTTTATAGGGTTTCTTTTACAAAAACTCCAAGATTCTATCTCAAAGCATAAATTTGATTCCATTGATAAGGATGCACGATGGATTCTAGTTCTATCAAACCCGAATGATGATTTCCCAAAATCTCTCAGATGAAATAGGTTTTGTTTGTATTCTAATTTAACTAATTATGTGAAATAATACATGTAAAATAACATAAGGGCAAAATAGTCAAGTTAGAAAAGTTGAACTGGCCAACGGTTGGATTTAAGGGACCACAGACCAACAATGCAAGTTTAGAAACCACATAGACATAATCTATCAATTTTTCAAAGATTGGAGTAAACATGCGAATCCGACTAAACCACAAGGACCATTTCTGCAATTTACTCTTTTTTTTAATGTTACTGATATATAACACAAAATGCCCATTTGGTGTAACTTCTTTTTCAGTTTTGGTCCAATGGTAGATTTGCCACTTTTTGAACTTTTAAACTAGATTCAAAATTGGCAATCACAACTTCAAACACATTTTCAAGTTTCAAAAACTCTTAAAAAAGCTATTTAACCATTAACCTTAATTTTCTCTAGAAAAAATAAGCAATTCTGATTTAAACAATTTGGAATTTTTTTTTTATGCCTTCTCTTTGACACTAACAATATATTACCGATTAATTTCTTAACTCTGTGAAGTCATTCAGCTGGCAGTTGTAGCAACTCTCGTATACCTTGTGAAACCTACAGTAACCAAAACAAGTATCATTCAACAGTTAACTTTTTTGGTGCAAATATTTCAGCTGGAATGGCATAATTGTAATTATAGAAAACTTACCATCTTAATTTGAGCTTTGATTTGTGCAATGAGACGAGTGTATTCCTCAATTTGCCTAAAATTGCAATACATTAGAGAATATATAAAACACAAAATTCAATTTTCTTTTTTTTTTTAAAAATAAATAAATACCTAGCAAACTTTTCTTCTCTAGCAGGGATGATCTTTAAAGCCTCAGACCAAGTGAGCTCTACATGAAATCCAAGGCCAACATCTACAAATATGTGGCGTGTATCAGGTCTGCATACATCAACAGTTTTTAGCATAAACTTGTAGTAAAAACTTCTAATTCTATCAACTAAAAACAGATTTAATAAGTTGTGGAATACGTACACATCAGCTTGTGCGTATACTTCAGACCCAAGATTGACCATTGACCTGAGACTTGTTACACTATTCTTTTCAAGACTCTCCAAATTTCTTCTAAGATCTGAGCTACAAGTAAATGGTGTCAAGTGAAACCTCACAAATTAGATAAATCACGTTTTTGTGCAATGATTTTAGAGAAAGTAAATTCAGTTGTTTTAGAAGCAAGAAAGTGAAGGATACAAGACTTTCTGTTGCTCAAAAACTTTGTCCCTGTAATATCAATAGAAATCAAACTAGGGTTTATCATACTAACTCCTGAATGTGTGTATTATTAAAAAGGCTTGAAATACCTTTCACCAATGGCTCGAACAAGGTCAGGTTTTAGGCGCCTATCAACAAATTCCTCAAATCTTTGTATTTTTTCTTCTGTGAGTCTATCTTTATCCATTTAGCTTCTAACCAAATTAAGATATGGAAAAAAAAAAAAAAAAATCAAGTTATCTATAGGTGTGAATAATCCAAATTACAACTTGGGGAGCCTGATCCTTTATTACTTTTATGAGTTTGATCAAAAGAGGATTTCATTTGGGCATTTCATCAAATGGTTCATATGCAAGTAAAGTAGAAACATGTTGAAAAAAAAAACTCTTCTACTGATAAACTACAATGGACTTGAAATTAGATAAAGAAAGGGAAATTTTGAAGGGAAAGAAGCCAGAGCTGATAAACTACCATCGACTTTTTCATACAAATATTTAAACCATGGTCGACTTTAGGGGTTGCAATAGCTGTAAATGTACTAAAAGGTCAACTTTCATCATAAAAAAGTTCCATGGTTCATGTAAATGTACTGTAAAACATTATTTCCACTAATCCCCAACATCAAATTAACAAAACCACAAAGATGATAAAGATTTTGAAATCAAAGCATCACGGGCTGTTTGGAAATCAGTATAAAGACTCCATGGAAAAATCAGCATAAATATTACAGGGGCGGTTTGGAAATCGACTTCCAAGATGGTTCCATGGAAATCGATTCGGAGATGAAGAAGAAAAGCTTCATTCACAGATGGTTCCATGGAAAACGTCCATTCAAAGATGGTTCCAAGGAAATCGATTTCAAAGCTGGAAAAGAAAAGCTTACCGGCGGCGCTGGCGGAGGAAAGCACTGGAGTGGCGGAGGAAGGCACTGGAGTGGCCGAAGGTGGAGTTCGTTCAAGGGGTTTGATGATGGAGATGTGTTTTCTTGAGTTGCTGCGAGAAGATAAAAATGGAAGCGGTGGGTTGCAAGGGTAAATAAGGAAAAGGGATAATTAATTAAATTGGTAATATATTTTTCGATAGTCACTACGTTACTCCCTTCAACTTTTTAAACTGGACACATTCAATCCTTATGACCGCTTACTCCAGGTTAACCGGGAAAAATGACTTAATAGGGTAATATATTTCTTATTTTATACACATTTAATCCTTAATATTTTTATGCACATTTAGTCCTTAATATTTTTGTAAACATTTAGTCCTTAATATTTTTTTATTTCAAAATAAGTCATTTTTGTTTTTGTAAACATTCAATACTTATGAATATTTTATTTAGGTTTTTCTCACGATAGCTTACGTGGAACAATCATTGATGAAGTGTATAGGGTTGTTGATGTTTATGTGTAATATCTCATTTTCACAACAAAAATTTTAAATTAGGTAAAACTCCCTAATGGTAAAACTCCCTAATTGTAAATCCATTATTAAGAAAAAACGTTTATTTCAAAATATATTTATCGAAAATCGGAGTAATATAAGAAACGTGGAATCGTCAGTATTGTTAATGAGTGTGTACAATCATGTATTGCCTTTCTATAATCAACGATAGAACCTGAAAACATAAAAAACTGGGAAAGCACAAAGTTTAGTGAGTTTGTAGCACCTAGTTCCCGGTACGTATTTCTTGTAATTAATAATTCTAAATTCATGCATTTTTGCCTTGGACTCAGCGAGTTGAAGGACCGACTCGCTGAGTAGGAGCGGGATGAGACACGAAGTCTGAGCCTGGGACCCAGCGAGTCGGTTCCCCGACTCGGCGAGTAGGCCCTGTTGGGCAAAAACCCTAACCCGAGTGTTGGCACCCTATTTAAGCACACTAACTCGGCCTCCCTTGTCCCTAACACTTCCAGAGAGCTGTAGTGAGAGACCCTAGCCCCCATATTGTTCTTGTGAGTGATTTTTACTTGGTGAAGGAAGTTTGGAGCTTAGAAGAAGAAGGAGGAGATTGAAGAGTGCAAGGAAGGGAGTAGATCCGAAATCTACACTGTGAAAAGCTTCCATTCAGGTAGAAAAGTTCATACCTTGATCACTAGTTCATTAGATACCATTTTTGTCCCAAATTGGTGGTTTTCAATCCCTAAAACACCAAACTCCATGTGTTTGTGCTTAATGATCCGAAAGGACTTTAGATCTAGACCTTGTGGACGTATTAGAAGCATAAAGTTTTTGTGGATGAAGTGATTGAGGTCCCCATTAAGTGTATGACCTCATAAAAAGCTTGGATTTGCCTTTTGAAGCTTGTAGGGTCATGCATGCACGCAAAGTTTGCAACTTTACGTGATTTAAAATAAATAAATAAATAAAAAACAAATAAATAAAAAGTTTATTACAAGTTCGATTATTTTGCAAAATTAATTGTCAAAACCATATCTACCAATTGATTAAAATACCAAAAATTAAAAACCAACCAAATGCACCTGCATTTAGTTTTCAATTTATTAAGAAACATATATGCATATACAATAAAACCAAATACAAGTGACAATATAACACTTACATTAGTTTTCAAGTTATTCTATCATGGTCAAATTACTAATATGCATTAAGACATTAGGTCAAGTTTTTAACAGGATCATTGCCCCATATGACCCTGATTGGTATGTTTATTTTATTTTTTTATTTTTTCTTTAAACTAAGAGACTTCATAAAAAAAATTGCAACTGTATTAATGTCTACTAAGTTTTTTTTTATATATATAAAAAATAGCATCTATTGCAAGATATACTTGAGAGGAGGTCTTGGTGTGATGATTTTGCAAAAAAAAAAAAAAAAAAAAAAAAAAAAAAAAAAAAAAAAGTATTATGTTTATTATTATACCAAATTAATTATTTACATAAACCTTGATGTTATGATTTTAGAAATTTTCAGCTTCTACATTCAAACAACAAAGATATTCAGGATATTTCCGGATTAGCCCCTACTGTCCTATCAGAAAACTTTTACGGATTCCTCGTTAAATGGCATTGTGGACTTTTGGCTTTTGCATTGTTTTGGTATAACTCTATTTAATTAATAGAAACGAGAAGTGAAAGTGAAACCATTGATGGAGGAACTCGCGGGTGGAGCAGGCGGAGGAGAAAATGAGCGATCTTCTATGCTGTAAGCCTGTAACAAAAACGTACATGTTACCCTTCCTAATTTACAGTTTTGGTCCCTGTGGTTGGCATGTTCCGCACTTTTAGTCCAAGTTTTGAAAATTTGACATTGTTAGTACTCATGGTTACCAAATCTTTGCAAGATTGATCCCTGGTCCATGTTAAGAGACTATCTTACCCTCTTAACTTCTTTTTTTCTTTTTCAAAACTTGGACTAAAATTGGTAAACAATGTCAACCACAAGACCAAAACTGCAATTTACTCTAAAAGAATTAAATAAACAATTAAAAATAAATGTCTCTTATCGGTTCAAGATGAAATTAGTTTTTAGCGGTTTGGATCGGTTCTTGACCAAAACCAGATGGTTTTGATCAGTTCTCAAATAGCCAATTTTTTTTGGAACTAACCGAAACGATAAAGCCATCTGTTTCGGTTCAACTGGTCCGGTTTTCAAAACCTCGGTTTAATGTTGTTTAACTAGGTAAACTATTTTAATTGCTTAAAAATTATAATTAAGCTAAACTTTCAATATGAAACGATATAAGTTACTTTTACTTTGTTAAGAAAAATATATTTGTGACGTTTTATAGTTGTTTGGCTGGTAAATTAAAGGTTAATGTCATAATTGTTAGGTGATCATCATATTTTTTATGACATTAATCCTTATGCACCCATTAAACGAATTATATGAGGTCATCATCAAATTTTTTAATAGAAGTAATAGCAACTTACTTTTCAATAACATTTTTTTTGTTATAAATGTATTTTGAATGGTAGAAAACTATAAATGATTTGTTACCCATTTTATATATTACCGCATAGCAAATATATTTGTGTTCCTTGCTAAAGTGATCTCATTTTAAGTTTTTACATACTATTCTTTAACCCGTTTATTACTCGTTATTTCAAAAGTTTGGTTTTAACTCCAATATATCCTTGTCGTAGAGTACTCCACCTTTTTTTTTCCGAGAACATCCCAATGAGATTTATTTCAACACTTATTACTATTCAAAAAGGTTATTAAATGGTTTTTACTACACAAATTTCAAATACCCACGACAATTCTTCTACCAAACGGCCTATAACCTAACAGTATCAGGATTTGTTGAAAAGATACCCCTCAACCAACTGCTTTAGGATTTGAGGTTCAAGACTGACCTAAGTCATATATTACTTGACTTCTTCTAGATCAACCATCGAATCATTTCTTCAACGTGAAATGCACACCACACATGTCTACAAGGTTCATTAATAAAAAGAAGTTTAATTAATATGCATCCACATTTATAAAATGTTACTAAAATCACACATAATAATTAGTCATCATACTTACAAGCTTCAACTTCCAACTATGGTTAGGTCGTATAATTTGGTTATGTGTTGAATCTGTGACTATGACCAACCTTTGGCCCATATAGGAACCGAGTAAATCAAGGTCCCAAAACCAAATGATACAATCATAGTTATGAATGCATACACATACGCTTTCCAAGGATCCACACTCTCTCTCATTGCTCCAAATTCAGCAATGAAAGTTGAAACTGTACTCAAACAACCACATAACCCAAACTGTATCCCTGTTGCCACAATACCAAAATGTTCATCCTTCACCTATATATTTATCAATGTCAAAAAAAAAAAAAAAAAAAAAAAAAAACACATATGTTTTAACAACCATAACACCATTCAAAACATACAAAGAAGAAAAAGAAGAAGAAGATTTACAGATTTCTTCAATGTTGCAAAGGTTGCCATGATGCAGGAGGCTGATACATTTGCAATCAATGTCCCAAAAGGCATCCATTTCATGATGTTTTTTCTTCCTAATCCTTTTCCATTGAATTTTGCTAAATAGAATCTGATCCATACACCGATTGGTCCAACTATACACCCTAACCATAAATGACTTGTACTTTTGTCACTCTCAAAATCCCTTTTCAATAATGCTATACTCACCCCCCATAACAACCCAAGTAATGTAATCATTAAAACTATCAGTATACTTTCACTTATAATGTTGTTCTTTAATTCAAACCCACATTTGGAATTTAGATTTGTTTTGTTAAAGACCCATTTCACACCCTTTGCTGTTTCCACCCCGAATATGAATGAATATGCAACAAGAAACAAGCCTGAAAAGATTAAGCAATTAAGCAAAAGCATGAATGAAAGAAGCAAAGCTTGGATTTATGTAAAATGTGGAATTACCTAAAAGAAATCCAAGAAAAGAGAAAACCCATTGACCATTGACACTAAGCTCAAGCATTTTCTGATTCCAACCACTGAATGTGGTCAGACTCCCTAAGTAACCTGTGGTCAACCCAACTGCCAGCTCAGGGGAGAATTTGGAGATATCTCCTTTGAAAACAACACCAAACCAACCCATCAAGAAAGAACCAATCTTCAATTATATGACAAAAAAAAATTATAAGATGATATATATAATTTGTTAGAAAGTATGATATGTCATTATTATGAGAGTGAAAGAAAGAAAGAATGATACCATATTGGGAGGAAGGTCTACATACATATAGCTATTGTCACTTGTAGCACCTACCACTTGAGGACCAAATAGTTTTTCTAGTAGGTACCTTGTCAATACCTTCATTTTAAAAAAAAAAAAAAAAAGTTTATATTAATGATTGGAAAAAGATGGTTTAGAGGTTATTACTTATTACATTACCCCAAGAATGCCAAGTACAGCTAGATGAACACGAGATGAAATATATGTCATGAACCATGGAAGCTCTTTTTTACAATCCTACATATGAACAATATGAACAAGTGTAAATGTTATAAAACATGGACTTTGTTATAGAGTATAGACTTATAGTTATAATCAAAGAGTCAATGATATGATATGATATAAAGAAACTTACTTGATTCTGGCCTTTGTCATGTAATATTGCATCTGGTGAAGAGGGAGATGGAGTTGGGAGGTGTGAATGTGATTCTTTAAAAGAATGTTGTTGAATAGGAAGTACAAGATTTTCTTCAAAAGGGAACACAGGTCTTCCACTTTCATTTCCACTATGTCTTTTACTATGAAGTGCTCTATCTCCAATATCTCCTGCTTCTGAAACTGATAGTTGATCACTGTCATCATTAGCTCCTGATTGGTTGAAATTCAAAGACTGCCTCCTGAATGAAGAATTTGTACTGCTGATTCGACTAAAAGATCCACTTCTTCGTGGATCACAGTCATTGTGACCATAATCCATTAGCCTTTTGAAACCTTTTTCCTACTTCAACAGCTTTAAAACAAATGCAGATTAAATTAGGAGTCATATATGATAGTTATACATGTATTAAAACAAGAACAAGTTAACTACTCCACTTATAAAAAACAACAAGAACAAGGTTTCATAACAAGTGATGTCACCTGCTGAATTATTTAAAGTCTTAAGTATTAAATAATCATAAACTAGAAAAAGAAGATATATTATATAATACCATAGTTAAAATTAAAAGAGCCATCAACTTATTTACAGACCAAAAATGTTTCATGCAAATGAAAACTAAATAAGTGTTTCAAAACATCATTAAGTGGAAAAAGGTTATGTTAGGTTAGTGGTCAACCATCATGATCAAGTTCCATACACATGAATAACAACTAGAAAAAGGTATTTGTTGTCCAATGAAAGAGAAAAAAAGACCAATCAATCAAATCCAAATTCGTAACACAAAAAGTTACTCTTAATCATAAGTCATAACCTCCAAAATGAAGGATCATGGAAGGATCTGAATTAGTAAAATTCGTAAAAACACTAATATGGGGGTTTTTTTAGGGGAAAAAGTTCTGAGATTGCATCATAAAGCAAAACTTTTCAGTTACCTTTTGGGAATAATTAATTCACTAATTAAACAAGAAATGGATCTGTTAGTGCGTTTATATGTCAAGGATTAAGAATTACTAGTATATAATAATATCATAACGAATCTAACTACGATAACAGAACTGAAAACGAAAAATCGCAAACATAGAAACTACAAAATGCGACAGCTTGAGAGAGAGGGTGTAAACATTGACCTGAAAGAAGATGATAGACGAAATCTGATCGGGCGTTGAACGGCGACGGATTATGAGAATCGAACGGCGGCGGCGGAAGTGATGCCGTGGATTAGTGATTTGTTTGAGTAATAATCTTTATTTGGTCTCTCATGGATCGCTGACCAGACGTATCTTTTCTGCTGGAGTTTTGTCTTTGTTCCACATGAATCATGCGGTTCTCGTTCGCTTTACACATAGAAAAAGAAAAGTTTGGAAAGCGGCATTATGACATGGACTTATCTCTGTAACCAGAAGCTACAAACGGAGCTCTGTAAAATTTGGTTCGGAGTCTCGGACCGATGAATTGGGGACGGCCAGCGTCGACTCCCAACTCCCAACAGTGAAATTTTAAATCAAGAGAGGGTGATTTCTTTATTCTTACAAGAGTCGATTAATTTTTATAAAATTTCGTTTTTTTAAACTGTATTAAAGAAAAAATAATTTTTTTTTTAATTTTATAATTTTTTCTTAAATTCCTGTATAAATGTTTTTGTGAATTTTGTTTAAAATTTTGATTTTTTTTAAATATTTTCTTTTTTAAATTACTTTGTATAAAGTTGTGTTTTAAAACTATCTTTTATAAACTAGGTTATTATTTTCTTAAATTCATAAATTATAAGTTTTTTTTAAAACCGTAAAAAATATAAAAACACATTGAAAACAAATAATACTAGTAAAGGTTAATGTTATTATAATCAAACCAATTATTATTTTTGGTTATAAATGGTCATTGAAGTTTTTTTTTTTCATTGTGGCTCCTTAAACGTTTAAATTACGGATTAAACAGGGGAATATCCTAAAAATGAATGGGTTATCCGGTTGCTTAGATGAGCTGACGTCCACATGACATTTTGATCAATTGAAGTGATCTACATGGTGCTGACATGATGTCCATGAAGATTTTTTGTTAAAAGTTTTTTTTTTAATTTTTAAAATTTTTAAAATCTTTCTCTCTCACACACCTAATATAGGCTGGAGCTTGTTTCACCATCTCCACAAGATCCCCATCATTACATATACTAAAGGCAAAATGAAGCTTAATTATGTAAAATTCAAACAATCAAAAATTTAACCATAAATATGATGATTTATAAAACCTATTAGAAGAAATTGTTCACCTCATGAGCATCTTCGCAATTCCTTATGAGTGTCTTTACAATTTCCTTTACCTTTCACCAATTTTCTTGCAACATTTTAAGCATATACATGTATGCTCCAGACCTGGATAAACATTATGACTCAAATGCTTAATTTTCTCTAGTTTTGCACTGAAATCACTTTAAAGCTTGGCACCAACGACAATGGCATAGGGTTCTGGGTGACTAGGTTGGAGTTTGGTGAGATAGAATAGCAAGAATGGAAGGAATATTGTTTTCTTATGATTGTTGTTGATGCAGGGGAAATGGAAGTGGTGGAATATTTAATTGGTGATAGTAAAGAGGCGAAAGCAAGGGATGGAGGGTACAACTTGTTAGGGTTTTGGAGGATACATTGTTAAGGTTATTTTTGATCGGTAGTAGAGACGGTAGAGGGTTGAAGAATCTTGGAACATCAAATTGTCCTCCGCCCAGTAATTGATTTTGTTAACAAAGCTTGATCTTAAAAGTAATCTTCTTTTGTGTTCTGGTATGTTTTAGAAATAGGTGATGAACAGATTGCTTGGATTCTCTAAATGTCGTGATTCACTCAATCAGATGAAATTCAAATATTATGAAATAAGAAAATGTATGTGAAATGTTCTTAAATAAGTGTCCTAGAAAATAACCAAAGTACGACTATATGATTCATGTCCGAATATTGTCACAAGACAGTTACAAACTTTCATAAAACTACCAAAACTTTCATAAAAACAGATCTTAGGGAATAGGGTCAAAATGAGTCCATTTTCTAAAAATCAGATTTTTTGACGCATTTTGTAATATAACAACAAAACCCAAATAAAAAAATTATGCACTAACCTGGTAGCTCGACCCCAGCCAGGGGCTCTGCCCCTTTGACCCCTAAATAACAATGTACTTTGAATCTTGAAAACTTGAACATGTGTGCACTCTTGCACCATCCTAATTTGTTCAATATTCAACAAGATCACTTTTGGTCAAAAAGAAATTAATCCTATTACACTTAAATAATATTGATGATAATAAATCATCAACAGTATGTACTGGTTCATGTCCATCAAAAATCAAACACTCCATCTCTATCTATCATTCCATTGAACACCACTATCTCACATGTTACCCACCTGCAAATCAAACAAGAGATATATAAGAACTCATTGTTTTAGTGAATAAATGAGAAAAAGGGTATGTGTGGTTTATCTTCCCGATTTATGTTACCCACCTTGAAATCAAACGAGAGAAAACAGAAGGGTGAAAAGGAGAAGCAAACGTAATAAGATATTCTATTTAACAAATAAATAAGAGGGGGGGGAGGGAGGGAACATACCTGCAAAATCTTTTCAAGTAAGAAAAATGATGGGTTTGAAATGGATGGGTGAGAGACTCAGATGATGTAACGTCTGCAGATTCGGGCTAGTCAATTTAGAGACAGTAAACGTTAAAACTAACTTTTTAATAGAATATTATTTAACATAAATAATCTTAACCAAAGTTACAGTATTTGTCACAAGGATTTTGTACATATAAAGAACGCTGAAATTTGACTTATAACGAAAAAGTTGTGATATGTCGAAGTTTTGCGATTAAACTATCACGATTCTGTGTAACGTAAAAAGTGAGTTTGTGATAGGATACTTTTTAGCCTTAGTGACCTAAACAAATGTTGTAGTACACGTTAAACAGAGATCGTGCATATAGATAAAGACCAAATATGACTCCATTTGAGGAAGTTATTAATTTTCTAAGATTTAGCATAAAGTACACAGTCTGGAAATCGAATTTTAGATCGATCGATTTTTAGCCGACACAACCTAAACACGAATCGAAGATCTCGTTAATAAGAGCTCAACGATATAAATATAGTCGAAAACGGATGTCGGATGACAAAGCTATGAATTTTTAACGGACTTTAACTGTCTAAGTTTGTTAAAATATAACTTTAAAAATTAAATCAAAATTAGCCGACGAAGTCTAAATGAAAGTTGTAGATCACGTCGCTAGTCTCTACCTATGCGTGGGTATAAAGAACCTAAAAACGTAGCTCGTATGCGAATGTTACAAAATTTAGAAGATAATTAATTTTTGGGTTAAGCTTCGGAAGTGACATGTGACAAGATTTGGACTGCACCTTCTTCCCCACGGCTTGGAACGATATGGCAACACATGGCTTGAGTACTCCCAGCATGACTCTATGTATGCCCCACGTAATGAGTATGCCCAGCTTGCCCTTGCGTACGCCCAACGTACGTGAGTGTTGGCAGCCTATAAATAGAAGTTGTTTTTCCCTCGTTTCTCCACACCTATTCACCCATTTCTCTCCCAAGCACCCCCAAACCCTCTAAGCCTTTCCCTAGCACCTCTTAGGTGTTAGTAGCGAGTACCGGAGAGTCAGAAGGCCCAAAGAATAAGTGCTTTTAGCTCAGAGGTTCTGCCCGTGCAGAGCCCAATTCCTCGCTAAATCCCCTTGTAAGTGAGTTATGCTTACAATACTTTAAGTATAATTTATGTTTAAGTTCATTATTTGTGACAATCGTCAATCTTGAGTCAAGTCAAGTCATCAAGTCAAGCCGGTCAACTCGATTAAACCTTGTGTATTAGGGTTTGTGTTATGTTCATACTGTATAACTTGCTATTTTAATGGGAAAACATCACTTGAGAAAAGTCTTGTGTTAAAAATTTCCTAAGCCCTAGTGCTAATCAATGAACTAAACTGATAAAAACAATGATGCATACTCATCGGGAGTGTGTAAGATCCTTAAACAAGGCTTAACAGGGTTTACGAACCATGCATTGCGATGCCGGACACTCACAATTGTCACACATGGATCCTCTCTCAATCGTTTTCACTCTATCTCTCTCTATGTCAAATCTCTCCCAAATCTCTCCAAGTATGCGAAATCTCTCTCAAATATCTCTCTGTATGAGAAATCTCTCCAAGAATGTCAAATCACTCCTAAATCTCTCCCAGTATGTGAAATCTCTCTCAAATACCTCTTTGTATGAGAAATCTCTCCAAGAATGTCAAATCTCTCCAAGTATGCGAAATCTCTCTCAAATATCTCTCTGTATGAGAAATCTCTCCAAGAATGTCAAATCACTCCCAAATCTCTCCAAGTATGTGAAATCTCTCTCAAATACCTCTTTGTATGAGAAATCTCTCCAAGAATGTCAAATCTCCCCCAAATCTCTCCAAGTATGAGAAATCTCTCCCAAATCTCCCTCAAATAGTTCCCGTAACTTTTTAGAATCATTCGGGTCATTCCGGCTCTTAACCGGGTCAAAAACGGCTTAAAACGGGGCGAAAACGCGAAAAACAGATCTTAAGAACCGAAACCCCTCTTAGGAACCGAACCCTCCTGATGAAGAAGGCTGCTGAACCGAACCGAAGGTACTGTTCACTACAGTTCATTCGGTTTTTGACTTCTTGCCTTCTATCTCCGAACCGAGCCTCTGTTGGCTAAGGGCGCGAGGACCGAGCCTCGGTTCTCGGTCGCCTCATCTGTTCCGCCTCTCTGTCTCTTCCCTTCTCTCGCTCTGTCTCTGTCGCTCGCTCCTCGCTCTGTCTCTACTCGCGCCCCTCTGTTCTCTCTTCTCCCCTCTCGGTTCCTTCCTTCCTTCTTTTTCTCTCTCGGTTTCTGCCTCCCTCTCTCTCGGTTCAGCACCAGAAGGCCGAACCTCGGCCAGACTTCGGGAAATTGTCACTTTTAGCCCATTTTTGATATTTTTAACATTTTAAGCCCGTTTTTCGTGATTTTAAAGCGGGATTTTCTCTAGAAATTATATTTTAACATAATAAACTCTAAATATTCATAATTTAAACATATTTTGATGAAAATCATTATTTAAATAATAAAGATCTAATGGGGGATTTATTTAAGGTGGAGTGTTGACTTTGCCTTAACTTATGACACAAGCAACCACCCCACACCCACTCTATGACCAGCCATACCTCCCCACCTTACCTATGTCACTTCAATGTCCCCTTACACTCAAATTTCACTCACTCCCACGTTTTTTTTTGAGCTGGAACAAACAACCACACTCTTCATTTTCTCTCATTTCTCTCATTCCACTAAGTAACAAACACCACTTTTCTCTCAAACTTTTTCTACACAAATTTTCGAGATTCAAGGCTGATTTCAAGTGTTCTTCCACTCTTGGTAAGTAAAAATTCATCCTCCCTATTATTATTTCACTTCCTTCTACTCAAATCTTTGATTGCTTACACAAACTCCATAACTATAATGTTAGATTCTCGAAAACCTTCAAGGCATCTCCAAGTGTTCTTGAATTAAACACTTCCATTCTTCAACAATCATCTACTGAAATCACTTAAGGTGAGTTCATACCCCTACATTTTCATGTTTTCTCAAGTTTTCAGGGGGGGGGGGGGGAATACAAGTTAAAACACTAAGAACATAACTAAATTTTTCTAACAGCCTTCATCAGAAAAGTTCAACTCCATTCACGGACTGTTTTGGGCATCTTAAACATTTTTGTTTTCAAAACTGTACAAGGTGCAAATAGTTCAAGTTTGTAGCTTTAAAATGACTACTTGCACATCTCCATACTATTTTTCTACAATTTATGGTGATTCTTACAAAACTGCCTATCATTTCGAACAACAATCCGGACCAGTCTGTGATTATGGATATTTTCACCCAAGTTGGAGGTCATTAAAATCGTGATAAAAATTATGAGTAAACTAGACACATTTTGTGAACTCTCAGAATTTACGGATCTAGTTTTTGACTTTGTATGATTTTTCTATGATTTTTCCAAAACAGGGCAGGATTGCTAAAGTTAGCCAACGACATGTAAATATCATAACACTTTGTAATATGTTGAGCAAAGTGGATAATCATAAGTTCTAATATTTGAATGTGTTTCCTTGTTAGTTTATCATTATGAACTGAAACTAAGTCATTCATATTAAATATTATTCATTCATTTAGAACACGTATTATGTAACTATAAAAAGTATAGTTTGATAAATTCACAACACTAATACATTTTCATAAAAGAATTCATACATATTATATACATTTTAGATAAACTATAATAGGTATAGTTTATGATACATCACTCAACACACTCGTACAAAAAGGGTACATTCATACAAGAAAGATTTATATCCACACACATTTCACGTAAACTTGTTAACCTATGTTGTGAGACTCTCTCTATCCCCGTACGTCCGAGTGCGGGATATAATTCTTGGTAGTTATAATCAGAATCTCCTTGAGGGAGAACGTGATACTTGTATATAAATCTATATTGGGTTTGCACCCCACACCTTGCTGCTAGCTACAGTGGGACCTGCAGGTCTACGGGTGACAAATGTCATTTCATTTTCGCGACGCCTGAGAAACGTTGTGGCAGGTTCACATAGTCACAGTATGATTATAGCGACTCACCTAGGGAGATAACAATTCATAAAGTTTGCGGGGTTTCATAAAACCGAAGTAGGTTTTAGGTTGATAAAGAAATTTACTTTCCATATCATTTTAAACTCACGACATTTCTACTAAGAAATGATGATTTCTTATACATTTTAGTCTTTGGTTATAAGGCTACATTTTTCGGATTTCAAGGAAAATATCGGATTTTTCTGAAACAAACGCGACATTTACATGTGAAAGACTTCTACTAAGTTTATTAATAAAAGCTTATGAACTCACCAACCTTTGTGTTGACACTTTTCAAACAACTTGTATTCTCAGGAAAACACTAAACAAGTAATCAAGTGCTTTTGAGGATGGGACGTTAAGGCGTCAAGCTTTTCATATTTTGTCAACATATTGTAATTGATTTTGAAACATGTAATTCATACAAGTGATGTAACTTTTTCAATTATATATATGTTGGTTGTGTTTGCTTAAATTACTATTGAAATTGTGGTTATGATACTATACATGAAGTCCTCCACCCCCGGACGTTTCCACCATCCTTGGTTTGGGGGTGTGACATTATTGTTATTATGCACATATAAACAAGATTTATTAGTGATTCAAAGTCGTTATACTGATTGATCTACTTATGGTGATGATGTCTAGGCTGTGATTTAGTAAGGTGTTTAAAGTGGGATTTCCAAACAATATACTTCGTATATCAAACGGACCCTACCTCCAATATGATCCTACCTAGTTGTTCCTTACTTAATAAATATGGACGTAGACTTTGAGTTAATGATAAATCTAGACTAATAATTAGTTGTAATAAATATTAGACTAAAACTTAGTGATAATGACACTAGGTTACGTCAAAGGAAAAGACAGTTGCTAGAAGCGAAGCGCTGCCCGAATTTCAAGTCGTCACTTTAATAGGTGAGTACATAGTCCCTTTCATGAACATGATTTTAATACAAGTATTAATAAAAGTATTAAATATATGTTGAAAATATATATGTGAGTTATATGCTTATTATATGGAAATATGTGTTATATGCATATTTGATGATATACACTATGCGAACCAGACCTGGTTCTATATGTGTTAAGATATATTTACATGATAATAATTATAGAAGTATTTTGAATAAGAATACTTAATACTCTGTATAAAATATTACACTAAATTAGGATAGTGTTGCCGAAACAGAGTTAGTATTGAAAGTTGATTATAAGCATTGTAGGCTTACCTAGTAATGAAATAAGACTTAAAAGAGATGCTTAGTACAATTAAGTTTGGATATTGGGTAACATCGTATTAGGGGTACGTGTGTGATCAGAATAAATAGTAGAAACTCTGTTCGAGGAGACTGATGATCGATTGAGTATGTCATATGTACAAAAATACTTTCTATGTACCAAGTCTTTTTCAAAGCTCTGCATCTCAGGTGTTGCTTGTGTTGGGTTATTATTATGATCTGGGGTGTGAGCCCTACCCATATCATGGTAATATAATGTGCCAGAAGTATTGTCATGTATAAAGTCCTTTTGACACTATTATGTGTCGAAGTACGGGAGTATATGGATTGTACTCTTAGAGTACGGGTTAAAATTCCTAAAAGTCATAACCGGAGTCTCTTGTAGGGAGAGCGTGATAATTGTATATAGATCTATATTGGGATTGACAACCCACACCCAAGTTGTTTGCAACAACCTGACTGGCCGGTCGGGGGTGACAAATGTCATAACAGTTCCGACGACTGAAGAACGTCGCAGCAGGTCTACTCTGTCATAGTATGGTTATAGCGACTCACATAGGGAGATAAAGACACATATAGTTTACGGGAATTTCTACATTAAAAAGGGGTTTTATTAATCTAAATTTGCATACACTATTACAAGTACGAAATAACACACATACACTCGCTCTTGGGATTTAAGAATACATATCATTTTATAAGGAAAATATTGGACTTTTCTTGAGTATACACTACATTTACAAACAAAGGTTTTCAAACTCTACATTTAAAAGATTATGCACTCATCAACTTAATTGTTGACACACTTTCAAAATTATTTGTATTCTCAAGTAATCATAGGGATGAAAGTGGGTCCAATCCCAGAACGGATGGACCCGGACCTGGAAACCCCGGAACCGTTTAACGGAATTTTTTAGAACCGGAAACCGGATCGGTATATAAGAACCGGTTCCGGGTACAATACCAGGTAAAATGGGTTTAGAACCGGAAAATCCAGAAACATCAAAGTTGGTAGGTTGTAACCGGATAAAGTGGGTATAAAATCGGAAAACCCGGAAAAATCATTTTTTTTTTTTTGGTAATTACTACTTAGTGGGTTGAACTTTGAAATTTTCATATTGATATCCCGAATTTGGGGGATTGTAATCATTGAATATAAAACCAAAATTAATAAAATTATAGTCTAAAATCATGTACAAACTCTAAAATACACTCTAGAAAAAACCGCATGTCAATCTGACTTTAAACGAATGAGATATGCATGTGTTAATATTTTCACAAAATACAAAGTACAAAAACAAATAGTTGAAAAGTTGAAAATTTTCAGTTTTGATATCCCAACTTCGGAGGACTGTAAATCATTGAATATTAAACCAAAAATAACAAGATTATAGTCTAAACTCATGTACAAACTGTAAACTACAATTTGGAAAAAACCACATGTCAATCCGACGTCAAACGAATTAGATATGTATGTTTTAAAACTTTCATTGAATATAAAAAAACTGAAAAACTAAAAACTTCCAGCTTTGATATTTCGACTTTGGGGGACTATAAGTCAATGAATATCAAACTAAAAATGACAAATTTATAGTCTAAAATCATATACAAACTCTAAACTACATGTTGGAAAAACCGCATGTCAATTGGAGCTAAAACGAATGATATATGCATCTTTTAAACATTTCACAAAAACCAGTTCCAACCCTAAAAATGGTTCTGGTTCCTAACACCAGTTCCGGTTTTTAGACTCGATTTACCCGGACCCGATGGACCCAAACCCGGATTACCCGGAACCTGGATGAAGTCAATTTTTAAACCCGGAACCGGAACCGGTTTTATATATTCCAGTTCTAACTGTTTCAGGTCTAGTCCGATTCCGGTTCCGCTCCGGTTTTCTGGTTCTAAATCACATCCCTACATAATCAATAAAACAGGTAACTACCAGCTTTTGATGATAGGACGTTACGGCGTCAGGCAAAACATTTTATCATTATAATTTAGACGATTTTGAAACATGTAACTCATGAAACTATGTAACTTTCTCGATTATATTTATAATAGTTGTATTTACTTTGAGCACTATTATACTCGTTGTTGTGATACTATAAATGAAGTCTTCCATCCCCGGACGTTTCTGTCATCCTTTATTTAGGGGTGTGATAGTTTGACCCGCCCTAGTCGGTGTTGGATATTATTTGTCAAACCAGGTGCCGCTTAGGGGCATGGGATAGGGATCCCAACAAGGTGAAATCCAAGGAAGGAGCCGAGATCGGATATTTTAGTCTCTAATCTGTTTAGTCGTCTTATGTACAAAACATGTATTATGTATGATTCTCTTATATAAATTCATTTTTTATTTTGAAGTTACCAAACGTTTCGTAGCATCTTCGCTAAAAACACAGCTCTAGATTTGACATGAAAAATGGAACTCAAGTACTTTCATTGTGAAACCACTACACCCATGAACTAGATTTTTTTTGTTGATGAATATCATGCACAAAAATCTTAATGGAAAATTACATATATCATCTTGTTAACTTATAATGATTTTGACATATTAATGCAATATGTTCTATCATTTGTATACCATAGCCTAAAGTTGGGTTTATTTGTTAAGATGGACTTGAAGGGATGAGAGATGCCAGGAATATATCCAATTTTTGAAATCGATTGACCATTTTATTTTTCCTAAACAAACCTACTAAATAAATGGATTGAACCATTTAAATAAAAAAAGATAATTAAATAAACTCTTACACCTATTAATAAATTTGTTGAAATCGGATCCCCATCCACAAGTCTCTTTATTAAGTATGTTAGGTTTGATCGAGAATCTCAACCCCTTTATTTAAAGAAGTTATTTATGATAATGACAAAACTGCAAATTTGGTCCTTATGGTTTGCAAAAACCTTTGGATGGGGTCCAAAAAGTTTTCAGCTTGCACTAAAGGTCCAAAATCAAAGTTTTTCATTGTTTTTGGTCCAAAAAAACTTGAAAAGTCGATTTTACCCTTTTTCATTTATTTTTTCTATTTTCTTTATTTATTTTGGTATTTAAATAATTAAAAAATATATAAATCTCTCTCTCTCTCTCTCTCTCTCTCTCTCTCCACCCAAAACAAAGTCAATAACATATACATACATACTCCATTTTTTTCTTGATGATGGTTCCTAAAATCGATTTGTGTGTACGTTTTGTTTCTGCAAATTGATTTATGGGTGTATATTCATAATCACCCACCATCTTCTTAACAAAATAATCACCATTATCTTTCCCCTTTCATCATCTCATTCAAGCAAAATTACCACCACACCTTCGTCTTTACTGGAATTCAATACTGGTGTATCTACGGTACTACACTTATGATCGATCTTCATCATCTATCATCACTGATTCTTAATGAGTTGTGTTTATGTGCTCCCCTGTTGATGCTGAAAAACGATCCAGACCTTCTACTCCACCAATCCTCTCTTTCCTCCAAACCGACGTTGCCGCCTTTACCGTCCGGTGAAACCAACATCGCCATAGTCGGCGCTGCTCTAAATATTAGATCGCCGGCCCTCTACCACGTTCCATCCACATTCGATGGGGTCGATTTTTTTGTTCAGATGTTTAAGAAATAGATATATGACAACGTATCCTGTTTTAAATATCCTTAACCCTGATATGTGTGTACTTCTCCTTTATTCTCCTCATCAGATCTGCATCTTCACACACATACACACACAAAGAGAAAGAGAAAGAGAGAGAGAGAGAGAGAGAGAGAGAGAGGTCCAGGTCCAGCCCTCAAAGGCGAAACTGGAGAACCCAAATCGAGTTCTCTGAAGTCAGGTTTATTGGTATTATCGGCGGGATCATGAGTGTCGCAGGTCAGTGACTTTCGGAGGCGATCGGACAGTGTATCAAATCCCAAACTCGAAATGGGCTTACCAGAATCTGCCATTCCAGACCTAATATTTTATTCTCTGGCAATGAAATTAACAGGAGATATATAAATAAATCTTCAGGGTTTAGCTCCAAAGACAAAAACTAATGTCGTCGGCAATGCTGCTGTTATTGTTGAGATTAAAATACAACCATCGGCGAAATCCGTCGGAAAATAACATAGAAGAAGAAGAAGAGGATGGAAAAGGGATGAAAGAGATGGGGATCTCGTGATTTAAAAGGGTGAAAGCAAAGAATGAGAGAGAGAGAAAGAGAGAGAGTAATTATTTTCTTTTCTTTTTATTTTTAAATTAAAATAGTATTTGAAAAATTAAAAAAATATATGAAAATGAATGTAAAAGGGTATAACCATCATTTCAAGTTTTTTTTAGACCAAAAACAATAAAAAAAAACTTTGATTATGGACCGTCTATGCAAACGAAAAACTTTTTGGACCTTATCCAAAGTTTTTTGAATACCACAAGGACTAATTTTGTAGTTTTGTCAATGATAATCTATTTATAGAGAGAGTTTTGGACTGCCAAAAACTCGATAAAAATCAATGGTCGACTGCCAAATGATAGTGAAATGACACATATCCTCCTCATCCAAAATAAATTCGAAAGAGAAAAAAATTCCGTTGCCGGGACTTGAACCCGGGTCTCTCGGGTGAGAGCCGAGTATCCTAACCAACTAGACTACAACGGATTGCTGGTAAACTTAGAAAATAGTATTATTTAATTATAATCTATATTTTTTTAGACAACTTTATCTAACTCCGTGAGTCTGATCCTTGGAGTTTATGTATTTTGACATTTGCGTATTAAGTATGTTGTTTTTTCTTTTTTCTTATACAGATTGGTTATTAATTAAGGACTTTGCGTTGGCACCTATTAAATTAGAAAATACAAAGATGATTTATTATGTTAGGAATAAGATCACTACATTATAACATATATTTTTGAGCTGTCTTATTTAAGTCATTCTCTTTTCCATACATATCTAGTAATTATATTTTTAGATTAAAAATGTCTCATTTAAGTCATTTTCTTAGGCATGGTTAGACTTCGGTTAGTTAGATTATCAATATTTTCATTTAATACAACAACGCTAAAACATTTTGAACATATATGTACCATAGTAAACGATTTGAACATCATGGATAACATCATGGTATGTATGTTGTAATTTTGAATTTGATATATATATATATATTGGATGTTGCATTTTTTATCATCGAATATTTCACAACATGTAGTCGGTTTATATACAATGATAATATGAAGAAAAAAAAAAAATAAGCTTATAATTCAAAAGAAAATATGTGTGTCTATGCTAATTTACGTAACTCATGTCATGTATAGAATTTCACCATATCCAAGATTTTCCATAATTTACTTCCAGAGCTTGAATTTTCCATGACCCTTGTGCTTACCAAACTTCCCACGCTTGTATTTTCCATGATGGTGTTTGCCATGCTTAAATTTTCCATGGCCATAACCATGACCATGACCACCATGCCCATAATGACCATGAGCCATGTATGCTGCCGCTCCACCAGCAAGCACTCCCATTACGCCACCAGGGAGCTTGTCTCCTTTTTGTGCTAAATGCATAAGTGAATTACATAGTAAAGAATTAGATATATTGTTTTATTTTGCTCATTGGAATCATTAAGGTAAATGAATTATTTTCCTCTACAGTAAACTCGATACACTTACCTCCATGTTGACCGGGAGGAGTACCTCCATGTTGACCAGGAGGAGCACCTTGAGGATATCCACTATGAGGATAACCCGCTGGTGGGTATCCACCCGCAGAAGGGGCACCAGGATAACCTGCAGGTGGATAAGCACCAGGATGACCTCCTTGTGGATACCCATAAGGCGAGTAGCCTTGTTGAGGATATCCATGTGGAGGATAACCTTGTTGAGGAGGATATCCTTGTGGTGGATATCCTTGTTGAGGAGGATATCCTTGGTGGGGAGGATATCCTTGTGGGTACCCTTGTGAGTAATCTTGCGGAGGATATCCGGTTGGTGGATATCCTTGTGAAGGATGTTCTCCGGGTGGTGGATACCCCCCTTGTGGAGGATGTTCTCCGTGCTTAGGGTATCCCCCAGGTGGATACCCGTGTGGAGAATGTTCTCCAGGTGGAGGATATCCACCAGGTGAAGGTTGCCCAGATGATGGAGGATTTCCTCCGGGTGGATACCCTTGTGCAGTATGTTCTCCGGGCGGAGGATATCCCCCTGGTGAAGGTTGCGTCGATGATGGGGGATTACCACTACCACCCGCCCCACTTGAGTTAGGTTGATTGGCCATTATCGAAGTCCACTTACAAAGCCTCCCGTTACTAAGTAAAAAAAAATCTATATATTTAGAAACAAGGACCCTGCAAATTATCACATAACATCCTCACACCATTAGGTATAAAGGAGAAAAAACATCAAACAAGATAACATTCACATATTTATAGGAAAACATGCATGCAACCTCCTAATCAAGTACATATTGTCCTTAATGATACAAACCCGATTTTTTTGAAAAGGATTACAAAGATCATACGAGACGTCTATTTTAAAAATTATAAAACCATGTGAAGAATCATGGAGTTCTCAAACATGAATAATTAAGAGGAAAAAGGGAGTCTAATACCTTATTGCAATAAGAACAAATGAGGTCTTAATTTTCATTTATTGCCATTTAACTTTGTGTATAAGATAAACAAACCACTAATATTTTTTAACGTGAAATTGTTTTGTGGTTGGCATGTTATTGGGACGAATTTATAGGATCTCTTGTATATATGTTTGGTTTTTGTTAGGTTTCTATTTATAGCAACACAATTGACATATTCTATGCATGAGTTATTAATGAAACCCGATGTTAAACCACAATTGAGGGTTATTAAGTAAATAGTTCGACCCATTTTTTAGGTGGGCCCAAGTTAAAACCCTTGCTCATCATCATTTATGTTATCTTAAGAAACCATGGTTATGATATGATTATGCATATCCCTTAAATTATGGGACAATATAGAAGATCAAATCCAGAAGGCTACAAATTACTATAACATTACTGTTCAAAACCGATCCCCAATAATCAATCAATCATTCGATCACGATCACCCTTCCCTCTGTGTATACATGAAAGTTCTCTATCTATGAACATGGATGGATCACGATTCACCAATGAGGATGATCATCTTCTGGGGTTTGAGGAGGGAGAGGCTTCCAATCGGGTTTCTCATCCCAATACATGTCGTAATATATGTGACCCGGCGTATGACTGTCAACACAACACCAGATTCCAACATATCGCTTCACTCGCTTCCTGAATTTTTCTTCCCTGATCTGATCACATCAAAAAATTTCATCAATTTCAGCAATCTCATCACGTCAAAACTAAAAACCCTAAATCGATTGCTTGCCTTGTCAGTGAATCCTTCGAAGGCATCTTGCATCGATGAAAACTGGATCACTTTCACATCCTTCAATGGCGAGAACACCGTTTTCAACTGTTGAATATTTTTATACGATTATTAGGTCACAATCAGGCTCAAATTTCTTACCAGTTATGATGATGCATTTACAGACAAAAATTTAATCGTGCATACAGTTTCTTCGTTGCTGTGTCTGGGAAATCTGAGTACTCCTGTTGTGTTTGTAATGTTTGATTGGCAATTTTCCGATCCTTGTTGACATAGTTGTACATTGAGCCATGAATCCTTCACCTGAAAGCACGAAATTTAGGAAAAACGATGTCTGAATCTGAAGTGAAATTACCATTTTCTCCCTATATCCATACCTTTGCAGGCATCAATGGATTATCTAAGAAAGAATACTCTCTTATGTTGATTCCATGCCCAAATTCCTCTTCAGGCATTGCCTTTAACATAACGTTAACCTGAACAGATCATCTTTTTTTGTTAACTAATAATTTATAGTTTATTGTACTTATAAAACAAGTAATTAAAGTTGTTTTTATTTGGTCTTTTCAGAACTGAATTTGCAAAAAAATGTACCTCAAATACATGATCCAAAGGACAGATGAAGGGTTGTCTTGTCATTGACCCTATGAGAACTCCAGGATGTGGAAACCATAATCTATCCAACCTACACCATAATGGAGGCATAACCTAAAATTCAAAACATTTCAAATTAGAATTTAAAAATCCAAAGGTTAAATGCAAAAAAATATCAATGAAAGTGTTTTGCTATTTCTTGCATTTAGCTCAAAATCAAACAACAAAAAACTTAACATAAAAAAGTAAACTGTAATAGTTCCTCACCAATGTACGATTCAAAACTAATGCTATGGCAAGAGCATTCCTTATTTGCTTCATCTGCAATTCACTCACATAAATCAATTCAACATCAAATAACTCGAATCATGACATAAATATGTTCATATATCCATACTTGATAATTAACAAGAGTGAAATGAGTTTCAAGATTATGTTCCCCATCAAGTAACAAGCTTTTTGGAATAGATGGCTTGAATGCCAAAAACCCTCCTGTATATCAACACAACAAATACAACTTGTATTTTAAATCATAACAATTTCACCTTTACATCCTATTTAATCCACAAATGAACAGATATTTATAGAATTTAAACAAAATAAGTACCTGGTGAGTCAAAATATTCTGGTGGATCATAGAACACCATAGCTTCACGTAACCTATGACGTTTTCCTTCAGTTCCTGCATATTGAAATGTGGTATGCACAGCATACGCCTCCAATCTGAGTTGTTGATACATAGCCTACACAAATGCAAAAAAGATAAATAATCAAATAATCAAATGAACAAGTTTCAAAAAAGATTATTTCTAGTATTTGTTATAAGCTCTTACTTGAACAAAATAAGTATGCCCACTACAAAATATACTTGCAGGAAGAAGGCCAAGCTTTAAACTTCCATCATAAGCATAAACAAGTCCACTTTCATCATCAACAGAAGGCCCCAATTGTCTATGCACAAGATCATTGAAACCATTTTGATCCCATATTTTATCATCTGCTAAAAGCATCTCTTTCCATTCTTTTGCCAATTTTTTTGCAGATTCTGTTGGTCTCCAATGGAAGATACCTATATTGTATGCACCCCCAACTTTCCACCCCCAAAAAATTCAAGAAAGAAACTATGTTAGGGGATGTTTCTTTTTCTTGGAATATAAGGGCAAAATGGTCATTTAGTCTTAAAAAAAAAAAAAAAAAAAAACAAACAAACAAACAGACCTTATGTATACAACACTTTATCCTATCAATACCTATTCAACCACTTTAACGTTATAGGAAAAAAGAAAAAAGAAACAACTCCTTAATCCAATTTGAAATTACAATATTAACCTTGTTGCCAGATGTCTAATCGGTCATCAGAAACCGTTGGTGTGACTTGATCGGTTGAAGTCAACACATCTGCTTCAGGATAACGTGCAAGATACGGAAGTGGATTCTGTGAAATTAATGATATTGTTAATTAATTTTTAGTGATCAAATTGGAAATAAAGTGAAAGTATGGTGCTATTTTGTCACAAATTTTACCTTTAACCAAACCATGTCGGTGTCACACATGAGTAATTCATAACCAAAAGGTAACATTGAATCAATGAGAATGACTTTTTCTCTTCCCATTTTGTGAAATGTTGGTGAACCCCATCCAACATCTATTGTGCTCATATGACTTCCCATGTCAAAAACCGGGACACCCTTCCAATATAAAGCCTCCAATAGTTTTGTGTCCATTGCACCTTGAAAATAAAAACAAATTGGAAAATGGGTTTTAGTATTTTTTTTTTTTAATTGGTTTGTAAATGTATGTGAAAATAAAAAACTTACCAACAAGAAGATTCTCAACGCCTAAATCTGTCAAGTGTTTAACCCATGTGAGGATGAAATCCATGAAAGCGTAGTTACCAAATGTTGCTATTATAACGTTATCTTTCACTCTTTCTTGAACCAATTCTTTTGTTAAACGAAATGTCTCCAATGGGGGCATCTTTGAATCCGATGGGGGAGGTTTCCAAATAGGGTTTCGTTTCCCGTTTTGGGGCTGAGGCATCGGTGCCATTACACCACCACCCACTCTTAGCGAAGGAGAAGAAGAATCAAATGTTTGATTTGGGGAAGAAGGTGCCACATCTATCATGACACATAAAACGAGAAGACATGTTAAAATGGTATATTTTTTTTTTAACAATTTACTGGCATGGAACTATGGAAGTAGAATTGGATTGAAATTAGTTCAAGATTTGAAGTGAATGAGCTTCAATTGCAGTTCTAAAGCACCGATTAACAGGCAACATTCACAAGAAAACCATAGAAGAAAAGCTAAATACTTCGTCTTGAATGCCTAATTCAACAAGATTTTGGTGTCATACAAGCTAAGGGAAGGCTAGAAATCAATCCAAGGTAGTTGACTTTAATCCCAATTTGGAAGACAGATGAATTTCAAGTAAAAGGGCAATTAAAGAGTTAAAGAAAATGCGTAGTTCTTATGTCATCGGTATAATACATAGACATAGATCATTAGAAGTGTATTCACAGAGAGAAAGGAAGAGATGTACGTTGTGATACGCTCCATGAGAAGGCGGACTCAGGAGAGTAGACGGCGGAGAAGACATAAATAGCAGAGAAGACGATTCCGATCAACACAGTACCATAAACCGTCAAGAACAATGGCTTTGAGTTCGCCACATCTTTAAATGGGTTTTTCCAACCCATTGCTTAATTATCGGGGGTTTAGTAAAGAACCCTAAATCCTGGATTTGATCGACATAATGCCAATACAGCAGAAATAAAATGTCAACTTTTGAAGAAATCAGAGATGTTGATGATCGGTGTAGGGTTTTTCCGAGTTGTTTCTATGTTCCTGTGATGTATCGAAGAATTAGAGCAGTTGAACGTAGTAGGCAGCGACACCAAAAGTCAAATGGTTCCACCCTGTCTGAATTGAAAATCTGAATCTGGCCACCATGACCATGAGCATCAAATTAACATTTGTCTATAGCGTTTGGTGCATGATGTGCAGAAGAGTGGGAGGTTCGTGGGGGTTTATTTTTTAAGGGATGATGAAACCCAATTTGAATTAACTATACATTTATGGAAATTTTAGACATTTGTGGACATTTTGCTTTAAAGTTTTATCACAAAGACAATCATAAATTCATAATTCATCAAATTTTTTTTTTTTTTTGAATCATGTTCATACTTCATTTCACTTGACCAGGCATACGTTGATCAAGTAATGTGAGCGATTTCATTTGATACTTTCAAAAAGAATATTAGGTTGGAAAACATATTATACTATACCAACTTAATTGGATTAAAAACACGATACTCACAAAAATGATCTTACAAAATAATGAGTATGGTATCCGAAATGTTTATTTTTGTACACCTAGGTGGTTTGAGTGGTGACATCCATTTTAGTATTAAAATCTAAACTAGGGAAGGTCTGCTGCATTGTTGGCGCTGCTTTGGATGATTTTTTTCAAGATTTGTTTCGATTGAATGATGTATGGTAAATTACACGAATGGTCTCTGTGGTTTAGGGTAATTTGCGTGTTTGATCCATAATAATTATTTTTAACTTGGAACGTTTCTACTTTATATTTTTGTTGCACGTTTGGTCTATATCTAACTTAAAAAATACTATTTTGCCCTTAATAACTTTTTTATTTTATTAATTCCTTTCATATTTTTCCATTTATTATTAAATAAATTAAATTATTAATATATTGTTAGAAAAATGACCGATCCCAGCTTACTCCTCTATAGTCTTGCCACCACCTCCGGTCATCGGCACCAACTTCAATAATCATCTCCGGCCATAGATCCATTACCACGTAAATTACCCAAAACTCAACATAAAGCTATCTAAGATTCCAACAATAAATCTGAATATACATCTAAAACCAAACCTGTAACTCAAATCCAAAACCAAAATAAAAACCTGAAAATGATGATGAATCCTGGAACAAAACGAGATTCAGGTGTTCTAGTTTTTGCATCTGAACCACAAAACACAAGATGTTTGAAATCTAATCGATGATGAGTCCTAAAAAGTAATTGTGGTCTCGAAGACGAAGATCGAAGTTTAAGAAAATAAAGAAGATCGATGACGAGAAATTGATGTTTGAAACCCAAAATATAGTTTAGAGACCAACAAGATCAGTGACAAACCAAATCGATTTTTTATCCATGTGAGAGAAGGGGGAATTCAGTGGGTTCAAACTGAATAAAGAAAGGGAAAAAAAACGTGGTCATCGACGACACCAGTTTGATGCCATTGACCATCGGTGAGATAAGAGATGGGGGAGGGGGGGGAGGGAGAAAGAGTGGTCACTTGTCGTCGTCGACATGCACCATCCTTGCTTTCATATCCTTCAATTTCCAAATAAACACCCAATTAATCTTCAGAAACCCTAGAACTTATCTTCACCATTAACGACTGTTTTTGTGGCTCTCCTTCAGACAGGGTGTGTGTAAATAGTATTTTTTTTCTTGACTTGTAATCGAGGCTCATTGAAAACAAAAACTAGGATGTAATCGACCAAGGGGGAGATGCAGACAACAAAAACTAGGATGTAATCGACACTTGGTTACAGGTTGTTCTTCGGTGTTGGTGATATATAGCAATAATGAGAAGGATAAGGGGATTGTGGAGTATAACTCAACGGTCGATAGTCGATGGTGGCTATGGAGATGATTTCGTCGATTTGGAGGTGATGCAAGTGGAAGAAGAGACGAAGTGAAGAAGAAGGGGAAGAGTTGACGGCGTGCTTAGGCTTTTGGGGCATTATTGGATAGTTTTTTTTAATATTGATAATATGAAAATAATAAAAGAATATTAAAAAAATATTTATTAAGGGCAAACGTGCAACAAAAATATAAAATAGGGACGGTCCGAGTTAAAAAAAAAGTTGTTAGGGACCAAGCACGCAGATTACCCTAAACCACAGGGACCATCCGTGTAATTTACCCAATGATGTAAGATAAAGGAGACAAATCATTTTTGTAACATTTGAAATAGATAATAATGCCTCTTTACAGAATTAACAATATAACAAACATTAAAAAGTCACATAATAACAATGTACTTTGCTTATGACTTCTAATGTACATTGGAAGAACGGAATGGTCTATTCCAGTCCATCTGGAAACGAATCAATTCTATTCCCTCCTTGGTTCCCTCATACCAAAAAAGATGGTGTGCCTAATTTGTTCCTAGAAATCCTTGTTTCATAACTGTATAATTGTTTTTTTTTTACAACAAGTGGTGACAATATATATTGATCTAATATAACAAAATTCTTGTTGGATATCATGTTAAGAGAAATTAAATTTATATAGAATTTCAAAGGGTATATATAATATTAACATTATTAAAAAAAATAGGTATGACGCATAAATACAAAATCTTACTTTGTTACTACTGAATGGCATTGTATCACAATAGAGCTTGGAGATTTGTTGTAATGGGAAAAAGTTTAGAAATAGAAACATAATTTTACTATTTTGTTTATTATAGTATCCTAAATTTATTTGTTATTAAGACATTATATTTGAAAATTACGTAATTATTGCAGTATTATTAATATTGGATAAAATTTCCAAAGTAAATGTGATGTTGTTTTAAATAAAGTCACAATAAAAAAATATATGAGATTGATGAGAATCAAACTCTAGATCGATTAGATCTTTCACAGGTAAGAAAACGAAAATCAAACAAGACAAATACAATAAGAGAATGAACACATAATAGAATCAAATATGTGCTTATGATTCAATAAAGTCACGCCTCAGCAGAGCTCGATGAAGAACTTCCACTATAGAGGCGAGCTAGGGTTTACAAAACTCAAAGAGAAAAATTATGAAAAGCGTTAACTACAAAGACTGCATGCATGCAACTTATATACTAAACCCTAGAACAAAATACGCACGGTTGGACAGGCCCAATACCAACAATCAAAACTGGGCTAAGGACCGAGCCCAAGACGCAATCTAATAATCTCAACAATCTCCCCTTTTGCGTCAAATGAGGCGAGAGATTATTTCTTCTGTGTTGGCTTCACTATCTTTATTACTTTGAACAGTCGAGGAATTATTGCAAGAAGTGTCTGCCGAAACTGGATATACCATCTCAGCATATTAGTGAACAACTTCTTGTCAGATGCAGTGTTCTGATCACACCTCTGAATGATCTCTAAGATATGCTGCAGGCACGATGTTGAGAAGAGGTGTTTGTCAACGAGAGCGAACAGACATTTCTGACCTTCGCCCCTGAGGAACATAACAGTTTGGTACTTCGTATCAATCTTCCCCTTGACCATAGTGTTGACATTGCATGCTTTGCCCATAGGCTTGATCGTGGTTCGCTTGTGAATGGTAGAGGCAATCTCCTGGTCCATCTTCGCTACCTCATGAATGTAGCACACAAGCATTCGCTTGACATGGTCAATTATTGGCTAGTACTCCTGTGGATTTGGCAATAGAATATTTTTGAGGAGTATCCAGTCGTGGGGGTTAAGGTTTGGTAGATCAGCAAGGGTGAAGTTGTGAACTGAGCCTTCGATGCCTCGAGTCACTTTGAATTGAACGTTAATAAACTTCCCCACTGAGTAGGGCTTCAAAACCTTGACAGTAGTAATCTTCTTCAAACTCCAGGTTAAGTATTGGGGTTGGGCAAACTCCAAGTAGAACTCCAGCAGATCTCTATCTACCTTCGGGTATGGGGAAGGAATAGCAGCAGTCGAATTGAAGCAATGGAAGATAAATGCCTATCGTGTGATTGGTATGTCGAACTGTGCATCCTTGGAGTTCTCGAGCCCAAATGAAATTACTGGCTCAAGCCAAAGTATGATGGGCTCATTAACAGCACACCTTTGAAGTGAATCTATTGTCCAGATAGGAAACATGGACTTCTTCTTTTGTAGGAGCTCCGCCTCCTTGTTCTTTTGCTCGAGCTCAGCCTGTTGTTTCTTGTACTTTTCTTCCAGCTCTTTCTGAGAGGATTTTATCTTCTGAAAAAGGGTTTTCGGGATTCTTAGCATAGACATCATCCTCATTGTCTGTGTCATCCTCTCCAATCTTCTTCTTCTTTTTCTCCTTGTTACTCACCGAAGCTTCATTACCCTTCGGTTCAGTAGATGGTTTCGGTCCAGGAGGAGGTTGAGTTTTCTTTTCTCCCCCTTGTTTCGGCTGGACACCAGTCACCCGAACACCCTCAATACGACTAAGGATGTCCAATGCTGGCATGAGTTTATCAGCCAAGTGCCGTTTGATCGTAATAGTGATGATTGGATCGTTCCCTTCATGGAGATGAAGGAGGATAGAGTGAACATCAACAACAGAACTCCGAATGGCCTCCCTTTATGATTTCAGGTCATTGACCTCAGCAGTAGTAGTACGCAGCTTGTGATATTGCATTTTCAGCTGTGAGGTTCTCCTGTTAAGCTCATCTATGATGCGATTCTCTACATCTAATTCGGCCTCAAGTTGAATAAGACGATCATTAAAATTAGCATGTAGAGACATGTTTGCAACTTCAATCTCTTGGTGTGTAGCTTCAAGGTTGGATCTTTCAGGCCGAAGGGACCGTTGAATATTATCCACCGAAGCGTTGATGGTTTGAGCATTCTTCTTAGCAGTAGCCTACAAGGAATCTAGAAAGAGTTGAGCTTCACAAACTAGTTTATCGACTTTTGCGGTCGCTTCCTTGCACTCCTTAGTAAAAGCATCAACAGGAAGTGGAGCTTGTTGATACTGTGAAGTAGAGGCTTCAATGGCTTTTGTTGCAGCAGAGAGTGAGACACTGTGTTCTTTAACAACTGATGAGAACAAGGCCTTTAAAGCATCTTCAGAGTGAGCTCCGGAGGAAGAGGATGAGAGCAGGTGATCAAGTTTTTTGTTCACTGCCTTGAGATGACGCTTTGTAATAGGCGCATCATCATCATCGTCACTCTGTACACGGTAAGGACTAAAATACGTGGAATCAAATTCCAAGTCCTCACCGCCCAGAACAGGGGTTGTTTCTGTGGATGGAGTAGGAGATAAGGGTTTGGTAGTAGTTGTAGGTTCGGTTGTGACAGGTGGTTCGGTTGTAACAGGTGGAGTGGGGGCGGTAGAATGAGCACCTGTTGTGATAGTGGTGGTGGTAGTGTTTGTGAATATAGGAGTAGGGATGGGTATAGAAGCGAAAGGTTGTGTAGTGGGGATGGGGAAAATTGGAGGGATGGATACTGGGATGGTTACAGGTGGAGGTGACGGAGGGTGAGAGCGAACTTGTATTTCTGGTGTAGGGGAGCGAGGCGGAGTATCACCTCAGCCCGAAGCCTCATCATCGGAGCTTTCGCTCTCAGATTCTGAAGGAGGAGCATTCTTATGTTTAGGAGGAACATACTCTGAATCTGAATCACAAGAGGATTGTAGTATAAGCCTCCTAGCGGGCTTCTTCTGTTTCTTCGGTTGAGCAGGTGATGTAACAACCTTATCAGACTTTCGCTTCTTAAGGGTTTGCCCCTTGGTAGGTTTGGAAACCTGTGCCTCCTTCTGATTCTCAGTCTTCTTGCTCCTTTTAGGTGGTTTGTCAGCCTCATCAATAGAGCGAACCATGGATGGGGTAAGCTCCCTTTGACCTGAAGATGGATGCTTCATGTATTGTTGGAGAACGTTACTCGACGCAGAGATAGGAGCAAGCATAGATTCAGGAATAGATCCAATAAATGAGTACTTGGTGGGATCGGTGACAATGATTTTGGTTGTGTGAAAGGTAGCAATGGAGGAGAGAAGAGAGTTTGCCATGATTGGAACATGAAGGCGGTCTATTGCCCAGTTGGTGATGATTAACCAAAATCGCCCACATGAGATCTCAGAGTGCCTGGATGAAGAGACCAAGCTTTGTACCAATTGTTGCCAGATGATAGTTCCAAAATCCAAGTTGGTCCCATGGTACATCCCATATAGCACAGTTATAAAAGACTTGCTTGCACCATCTGAGCCGACACTGCGCTCAGAGAGTCCCTTGAACAGTAATGTGAAAAGGCCATTCCATTGAGGAGGAAGGTAGGACTTCTTGAACTTGGTGATTGTGGTGAGGGTTTCAGTATACCCCATCTGATAAAACATTGAAAACAATTGACCAGTGGTGATGGAATCAGGGTTTACCAGAGATTGTTCTTGAGAAAGACCAATTAGGGCGCATAAGCGGTGCTTGGAGAGAGAGGTCTTTTCATTATGGATTTCAAAGTGAATCCTTTCATGAACCTTGTCGAGTAGGCAGTGGAGTAGACAAGAGAAAGGTACGACATTGGTACGACTTCAACTTTGGTCAGCGCTTCGACGAGAGGTGAGTATTTGAGACACTCAACAATGTATAGCATGTAAGGTTCGTAGACAAACAGAGTGAGATTGATGATCAGGTTCTGTTGGGTTTTGATTGTGAGAAGTGGTTAACGAATAGAAGTATCATGAACGGACGAAGAGTCTGCCATTGTAGAAGCTTGAAGAAGATGATGAACAGTAAGTGAAATCGGTGTTGTTCTTTGAGAGAGTTTGGGAAGTGATAAAAGGTTAAAGATTACCGTTCCAATTCCTTTTATATGTACAAAGAGGATAGAGAAAAATCCGGTTGAGATCTTGGATTATTTCAAAAATAGTGCCCGACTTGACGGATGAACAGTTGGCATACTGATGATGACGCAGGAAAGAGAAAGGACGTTTCTTTTTTGCACGTCATTCCATAAATTCGTTTTTTCAAATCGCCAAACCGATGAGTCAGCTTCCACTTTATCCCAATCGTCACTCCAAAATTCATTTGAATCGTCGTTGCCGATGATGCTTTATTGAACAACCTTGAAAGAACCAGAGTGTGGAAAATTAAAAAAATTTGTGCATAGCGTGTGAAAGATAAAGAAATAAAGAAAATGATCTGGGATAATCTGTGATGCCTTAAATAGACATAAAACAATGGATTATGGGCACGAATCACTTCCTTCAAAGTCAAGAGAGACATTGAAGTGCTTGATTGGTTTCCCATTAAATAACGATCAATAACTTGTTAAGAAGTATTGAAAGGCATCTTTTGAAGGTTATAAAGGGTGGATTTCGCTTCAATTCATAATTTCGATACTTGACATAAGACCGAAACTGAATGAAGTACTTGTGAGATCATTGTGATCTGTTGAACAAGTAGGTGGGATAAATTTTATAGTGACAAAAGGAAGTAAGGAAACTTAGTCAATAGAGTCTTGGTGTATGCCTCCTGATTAATAAAAATGCCTTCGGGTCCCTGTCTAATATTTAATTGAAGGAAAAAGTTAATTGGACCCATTGAGCTCATCTCAAATTTAGTTTCTATCAACTTCCTGAATTCAGCTGTTAAGCTAGGATCCGTGGAGCCAAAGATGATGTCATCAACATAAATTTGGACTATCATAAGGTGGTTACCTTCTCGCTTGCGAAAGAAGGTTGGGTCAACCGAACCTTGTTTGAATTTGGACATTTTTAAGAAACGAGTGAGAGTTTCATACCATGCTCTGGGAGCATGTTTTAGGCTATATACCGCTTTTTCAAGAACGTAACAATGATCTGGATACTTTTCGTTCACGAAGCCTAGCGGTTGCTCAACATATACAGTCTCTTCAAGTTCCCCGTTGAGAAAGGCACATTTGACGTCCATCTGATAGACTTCAAAGTTCTTGTGAGCTGCATAGGCAAGAAATATACGAACAAACTCTAATCTTACAACTGGAGCGAAGGTGTCTTCATAATCGATGCCTTCTTCCTGACTGTAGCCTTTGATTACCACCCGTGCTTTGTTACGTATGACATTTCCCTCCCTATCCATCTTCTTTCTGAATACCCATTTAAGACCGACAATCGAAGCATCCTTTGGAGTTGGAATAAGACGTCATACTTTGTTTCTTTCAAACTCATTTAACTCATCTTGCATGGCTTGAACCCAGTCTGAATGATCAAATGCAGAGTTAACGGTCTTCGGTTCGACTTTGGAAACAAAGGAGTTGAACATGCAAAACTCTACTTGAGAAAAGAGTGCATCTTGTTTCACTTTGATTTGAGATCGAGTTAACACCTTTTCTAAAGATTCTCCGATAATGTGACTTTGAGGGTGATCTTTGGTCCATTTGATAAGATGTGGGTAATTTAGATCATAAGTGGGATCCAACTCTGCATTTATTTCTTCTTCTAATTCAGATAGAATGTCATCATCATTGATATTAGTGTTCTCCCCCTCAAAGAATGACGCTTGTTCAGTACCTGGATTGGTGTTCCCTTCTTTGATTGGACTCTCAGAAGAGCTTGAAGAATGAGACGATGAGCTCTCCCCCTGGAACGATGAACCTTGATCATGATAAAGAGATGGACCCTCCCCCTGGACATTAGGACGGTCACTTGAAGGTTTACTTGCTTCTGGCTTTTTGGTTTCTTTGGTTTGATCATCAACCATCTTTTGAGCAGCGTCGTTAATAATTTGTTTTAGATTATCAACTTCGTTGTCTTTTGACATTGATTCAGAGTCAATTGCCTTTTGAGGCTCATCAAACAAAAGCAAGTATTGCTTGAAAAGATTTGAAATAGAGGCCGTAACTTGACTATTCTTTGGAAAGATTTATTGTGTTGCATCTTCTGTTGATTTCATCTTCTTAACATAACTATCGTTAAAGGTGACATAGTATGTTTGTTCAATCTTCTTTAAGCGCTTATTGAGAACTCTATACGCCTTGGAATTCAGGGAGTAACCTAAGAATATTCCTTCATCAGCCTTAGCATCAAACTTGTTTCGATTCTCTCTAGTGTTGAACACGAAGCATCTTGAACCGAACACATGAAAGAATTTCACATTCGGTTTACGATTGTTCAAGATCTTGTAGGGAGTGATGGAGAATCGCTTGTTCAAATACGATCTGTTTTGAGTATAACAAGCAGCAGCAATTGCATCGGCCAAAAAATACAACGGCAAGGAGGCGAAGCATAGCATTGTGCGAGCTGCTTCACATAGAGATCGGTTTCGTCTTTCAACGATACCATTCTCCTGTGGAGTGTATGAGGCTGAGAAGTTGTGAGTCGTTCCCTTCTCAGCAAGAAAGTCTTCAAAATCTCTGTTCTTGAATTCCATGCCATTATCACTTCTCACGTTACGAATAATTTTCCTTAGTTGAGTCTCGACCTATTTTATGAAGAGCTTAAGCTTTGGAGTAGCTTCAAATTTTTGCTTCAAGAAGAACACCCACGTGAAACGAGAGAAATCATCCACTATAACCAGAATGTATTTTTCCCCCCAATGCTTTCAATGGACGAGGGACCACACAAGTCAACATGTAACAACTCCAATGGTTCTATCACCTTAGTATTGATAATAGAAGGATGACTTTGCTTACTCTGCTTTCCCATTTCACATGCTGCATAAAGATGTTCTTTATCAAATTTTATAACCGGAAGTCCTCGAACATGATCGCCCAAAACCAACTTGTTGATATCCTTGAAATTTAGATGGGAGGGTCTTCGATGCCATAACCAACTTTCATTTGAGTGAGCTTTAGTGAGTAAGCAAACTGCTGGTTTGCCTCGAATGGGGTTGAGGTTCAAAGGGTACATTTCCCCCTTTCACTTTGACTTCAGCAGAACATTATTAGATCTCTTCTCGACAATCTCTGAGCCTTCATCATCAAATGATACTTTCAATCTAGTGCCAACTACCAGCTGTGATACGCTGATAAGGTTGTGTTGGAGCCCTTCAACATAAGCCACTTTTCTTATAGAGAACTCGCCATTAGTGATCAATCCATAGCCTTTGATAGTACCAAATGAGTTGTTGCCATATTTCACAATGCCACCATCCTTAAGAGATCGAAACTCCCTTAATTCTTCCTTCCTCCCTGTCATGTGATGAGAGCAGCCACTATCAATATAACATTCTTCGTCAAACTGCTCATCACGAATAACCTGCAAAATTTTAAGCAAATTTAGGAACCCAAAGTTTCTTGGGTCCTTGTGAGCCTTTTACAAAACAGGGAATAATAAGAGAAATATCAACCAAGTAAGTATGTTTAATTAAAGTTGTTTCATCTTTTCTTTTATGGTGAAAACTTTAACTTTGGTTGGTTTAGATTCAGTGGGTTTGGGATTTGTGGTGTTGACGTCAACATTCTTTTGGATCTCTTTTGGACGTTTGTTATCTTTTGGAAAGAGCTTTCATTTTCCCTTTAAATCTTTTGACGAAAGAAAACTAGAATTAGAGGTGTTGGGTTTAGAAGTGTCATTGGATATTCTGTGTGTCTGACTAAACTTAGAGGGATGACAACCGAAACTGCTCTTTCGGTTGTTATTGTATGGGGGACCGAAACCTCTCTTTCGGTTGCTATTGGGTGGAGGACCAAAACTGCTCTTTCGGTTGTTATAGGATGGAGGACCGAAACTCTCCTTTCGGTCGACGGACCGAAACTACCCTTTCAGTTCCTTTCGTTCGAAGGACCGAAACCACCCTTTCGGTTGATATTGTCATGAGAACCAAAACTATCCTTTCGGTTCCTTTCGGGTGTGAGACCGAAACTGCCCTTTCTGTTCCTTGATTCCTCCTGGGATTTGTGCTTCTTTTCAATCCTTACATAGTGTGGATTTTGCGATCTCCAAAACTGTTTCCTTTCTGAGAGATTCTTCTTGTATCTCAGATTTCGTTTGTGTTTTTGATCAGCCACCTGTTTTGGATTCCTGTGGATGTTAGACTTTTTCCTTGAAGCAGGAGTATAGTTGTCACTCTTTGTTGAGGATGTTTTGCTAGTGGTATGAACAGGTTCGCCCGTTGAAGTTTTGGTTCCACTTGTGCTTGGCACATCATATCTTGCAGGCTCATTTAGAGGTTCTAGTACATATCTACCTTTCACTCTCCATGAGGTTTTCTGAGATAGGCCCTTAGTCTCATCAGCTTTGTCTATTGGGGCTGACCAAAAAACTCGTCACATCCGCCAGCATTATCTTCTTCCATTATAATTGTCAATTCTGCAGTTTGTTGTGGAGTGACACCCGAAACTATGTAGACTTGATTTGGAGTGGTTTGTACCTTTTGGTACACAACAACTTTAGCTTTGAGAACTTTGGTTTTGTCAGTAGACGAGCGAGCAAACTCAACAGAGTTTTTAGAAATCAGGTATTTGCGTGACTTAGGTTCGCTTTCGTCAAATTCTGAACAGTCCACCACATCCTCTACAGAGATTTCACTCAGATAATCATCCTCATTAAGTTGAGATTCATTCTCAACATCAATTTTATTTTCTGAACTTAATTTGGCATTCAAAGAGTCAAATTTATGTACGGTTTCGGTTCTTAATTTCAATCTATCATTTTCGTCTAACAGATTTTTGAGCATGTCCTTGTGGTGTTTGGACTTTATATAGGATTCAATTTTGTCCAAACCTATTTTATATGCTGGAGAAACCTCGTCAGAAGATGCAACGCTTTCATAGTTGTAGGCTTCAGCATCGATTCCATCCTCCTTTAACTCAAGGAAGGGTAAAATCATGCGATGTATCTTCTTTCCTATTTCACAATCAAGATGCAACTGAATGATGTTAAAATAGAGTCTTTTAGAAATTAAACAAAACACATTTCGCTGTTTAAGAAGTTTAATATTGTCTCATTGTAAATAAATTGAATCATCCTTAGACCTAATCAACTCCTTCTCCTTTTGCTCGATCCACATCCTCCTTTCCTCACTCTTTGATGAAATCCTGCTAATTTGATCAGTTAGGTTAGAATTTGTGACACGGGTTTGGGTGAGATTGCTACTTATGATTGAAAATTTAGATTTTAAGTTATTTAATTCCTTTTCATAGTCAGTAACAGGTATGTTTAGAGAAGCAAGAATATTTTGTACCTTTTTGATCAAGTCATCACATATGTTGATCTGTGCGCTGACAGGTTTGGCAGCAAAACACCTATCCTCTCACTCCTTCTCGCCTTCTACTCCCCGGTCGATTATATAACCTCTCATTTGAGACACACCTTCGATCACCACAAAGCACCTTCCTGTTACATGTTCTTCTTATACCAACATAGCCTTCCTATGAGTGGGCTTCCTGACTTCTTCATCTCTGAATCTGTGGACCAAACTTCCACACCACTGAATTCATCACAGTTGTTTGTATCCTGCACAATTAAAGCATTCATGGTAGTATTGTCAGCTGCAGACTTTCTTTTCTTGATTTCCTCCAATCTTCTTAGGAGGCTCGCTTCCTCATCTTTTTCATTTATCTTTTCTTCTTTCTTTCTCAGCATATAATCGTTTGCAAAATGGTTCTTGCCTCCACAGTAATGGCAGTTGAATCCCGAGTCTCCTCCAACTTTCGCTTCTTTCTTTGACTCTTCATACTTTAACACCATCTTCGGTTCCTCCTTGATCTTTTCGGCGCTGTAACTACCCTGCCAGTTTCGGTTCTTGTTGGCCGGGAATTTCTTCTTAATAAATTTTCTGGGATTAGACACCATCATGGCATATTCTTCACCAGTTAGATCATAATTGGCAAGATCCAATTCCTCTTCTTCTTCAGCCGAGATTTTTCCTTTAGAGACAAGCACTAAAGAACCCAGACTGTAAACCACATATGTTTCCTTAGACAATGCACTTTCATGGGATTTCAAAATACCCACTAGTTTCGCAAGAGAATATGACTTGAACTGTTCATGAGCTTTAACTGTAGATACAACAGTCATCCATTCGGATCTGAGACCGTTCATGAAAGTAACTTTTGTTCGATAACTTTCCTTTCAATCCCATGCTTTATCATCTTACTTAAAAGATGATTGAAGCGATCAAAGGCTTGAACAAGTTTCTCTTCAGGCTTCTACTTAAAGTCTCCAAATTCAGATAGCAAGAGAGTTTGAATTGAATGTTCCAAATATTCGTCAGTGGAATACAATTCTTTCAATCTGTCCCAGATCTCTTTAGCCGTGGCATAAGAACTTACCAAACGAAATGTATCTGACTACAACGCAAACCTAATCATCCTCAGGGATTTGATGTTGCATTGAAACATTTCCTTCTCATCCTGAGGAATATCTTTGACATCGTTAACAAGCTGATTGTACTCTTTTTGAGTTTTGACAATCTTAGAGGTGCTTGAGTGAGCGAATGGGCAAACAGTGATCGCTTCCCAGATCAAGTATCCATTATCCTCCGATCCAATCACATAATGTTCAAAGTGATGCATCCAAACTTCATAGTCTTGTGTATACAAGATTGCTATCCTTGTCGTAGAACCAATGCTGTTGGAGATGTTGATCGGATGGGTTTGTGAATCATCCATGGACATTGTAATGACTTTTGATCGATTACCTGTAAAAGATCAGACTTGTAATATATCGTTAGGGTTAGATCTACGATTAATGAGATACGTCAATATGGAATGACGACTCAATTAATATCAATCAATGCGAAATTAAAAACCCTAATAACTTCTTCGACATAAGAGATGTGTATGAATTACACAGTCTCCTGCTCTGATACCAATTGATGATAATCAAACTCTAGATCGATTAGATCTTTCACAGGTAAGAAAACGAAAATCAAACAAGACAAATACAATAAGAGAATGAGTACATAATAGAATCAAATATGTGCTTATGATTCAATAAAGTCACGCCTCAGCAGAGCTCGATGATGAACTTCCACTGTAGAGGCGAGCTAGGGTTTACAAAACTCAAAGAGAAAAATTATGAAAAGTGTTAACTACAAAGATTGCATGCATGCAACTTATATACTAAACCCTAGAACAAAATATGCACGGTTGGACAGGCCCAATACCGGCAATCAAAATTGGGCTAAGGACCGAGCCCATGATGCAATCTAATAATCCCAACAGAGATTATGGGTCATCTTATTTTATTTACTAATTGAAGTTGAAAATGTATACCTTGTAAAATGAGGTGACAACAAAATAACGCCTTGAACTTTGATAAATCCGACTCTTGAGGTTCTTTAGAGCAACATTTGCATCATCAAGCAAAACCATCCATGATCCCATGGTATATGTAAAAAAAATCAATAAAATTAAAAACTCGTAAACACAGGGATGTATTTTAGTAAAAAAATCTAATGAATATGAATAATGTAATTAAATAATCACCATTGATGAACAAACAAAACACAAAAAAAAACACAATCCAGTAAAGAAAAAAAATATGGTTCAGGACCATTTTGGTCAGAAACGAAAATCGCTAAAATTCATTCCTGAACGCAGAATGAAAAAATCATTATATTGATGTCATTAACCCTTTTGAGCCATAAAACCTATAGACCTTAAAAATTATTTATGTATTTTACATTAAGTCATTCATTCAGGAGCATCTTACTTTGTCCCAAATCTTGAAATGAAAATTTTCAATTAATAAATAATACAAATGACTTTTCTCCAAAATATATAGGTTGTATAGATAAAGAAGATCATTCTAATGCTAAAAGGGGATTTATTTATTTTCATTAATTTATTCATTTAAGTTCATAATTAGTCATACATTTTTTTAGTCTTTGAGGTTTCAAGAAACATTTGATAACCATATCAAATGATTTTTTTTTTCAAGTCCAAAATTAAAACGATGATTAACACCGGTCCTTTTCCCTTTTCTTTTTAACGTGCATGGTTTTGCTAAGGATTAATATTGGTTTATTCAAATAAATTATGGAAATAAATATTGTTCAACACAAATCCATTACTTTAAATTTGTACCATAACTTAGATGTTGGGAGATTTTAGAGGCAAGAGTAAAATTGTATCCATCACTTTGAAAACAAATCACATTCAAAAGAAACAATCATTATCATCTGATTTCTCAAGTTTTTGCTATAATATTTTTCAACTTGTGGCTCTTTTTATAGAAATATACAGTTAAATGACAGCTTCAAGAAAGATGCAAATTAACTAAACCCCGATGATTGCAACAAATTTCCATGCCATATTAGAAAGTTTTACTTACTTTGTTTATCATCAAATTGAAAGGAAAAAGAATCACAGAAAGCTATTAGTTTCAAATTAAAATAAAATTGAAACATGTTGATCTTCATGATCAGACAATTCACCATGTTTGATGTCAGGTCTAAGGTAGTCCAACCATCTTTAATCAGTAGCTTTTCATACATCTTTTGAATCCTATTTAAGTTTTAATATCAACTTATAAAAGACACAAGTATCAAGTTATAGAACAAAAAAAAGTAAGAAAATATGAAATTAAAGACTTAAAAATACTTGCTTTATGTGGAAGAGCAATCCAGTTGCCTCCAATAACATTTGTCTGTATTGTAGTCCTTCAACTTAGTATCTTGTTGAGGTGACCATGGCCTTTTCTTCACCATTGACTTGTCTTGGCCCATAAAACAAACAATAATTCCATAGGATTTTATTTTCTACCTTAATCTTTGTATTTTATATCTTTTATCCATCCATCTTCTTTCAACTTTTATTCAATCACCAAAACTCTTATCTTTATCAATCCTTTATAATTGTGGTTCAAAGCCTACTTTCTCAAGTACACCAATATATATGCACACTAGTTTGGTTAAGTTTAGAAGTGATCATAAGATTTGATAGCCAATAATAGGGAAAATTTTAAAGTTGGAAGTGAAAAGTGATATGTGGACATACCTCCAATAAATGATGCTTGAGCACTCAAACCATACAAGGGAAAGTGAGCAACCAATCCATAACTTATCATCTGACTCAACATCATCATAATCAATAATAATCCACAAAATCAACAATGTTGAAGAGAAAATAAAAAAGCTATAGTTTTACCAGACAACTATAGCAAGTTCATATTTTTTATTGTTCTTAGTTCTCATTTTTTTTTTCTCTATTCAAACATTATATTACCACCGCCGCCCTATAAAAGCATCTAATCTTTAACTGTTTTCTATGATTACACGGGAATTGGGAAGTTATTACTTTATTAGGCTCCCTATGAGGTCCACACGAAAGAAATTCTTCCAATTCAAATCCATCACTCCTTTCTTATGAAGTGGTGAGATCATAAAAAACGGTGGGTTTGTGCTAGCCTTCTACAAAGTGGGAGAAACCACATATAGTACAAATATGTCACACCCCTGGCCGAGGCGACGGAACACGCCGGACTGTGCGACTAAGTTCATGGATCATAGGTAAGTGGTAAACTGAGTATATAGCACAAGTACAACAATAAAAAAAATAGCATTCTTGTTCCATCCTTATGTTCGAATACAAAGTTTTTACAAATAACAATAGTACATGAATTGTCTTAACAGATAGGCATATAATACAACAACAAATAAACTATGTCACCTATAATCCAATCCGTCTTGAATGTCTGTTTAGTGATTTCCTGATAATACATGTAGTTTTGAGGGTCAACACAAGGTTGGTGAGAGTTACTGGTTTTCTAGTAATAGCAATAATACTTTTAATAAGTCTAAAAGTATTTTATTTATATGTATAACAATAGTTAAAACAGTGTTTGCAATGAGTCTTTAAAAGTCGAAATGTATTTTTGTATAAGTAAATCTATACTTAAAACTGTGTTTGTAACGAATCTTTGAAAGCCAAAATGTATCTTGTAACACTTGGAAAATTGGGCTTTTCAGTCTAGACCCTTAGGGTGGAAATTTTTGCGGATTTAATCCTTAGGGAGAAAAAGTGACAGTTTCAGGATAGATGGAGTACGCTGGGAGTACTAGAAGGTGGTAGACGCGGAGCTCATCTACGTATGCTGGGCGTACGTGGAGTACGCTTAGCGTACGTGAGCATGATGAAAACCCAAATATTAGGGGTTTTACCCTATATAAGCCATATAATAGCCTCTTTTGATCATTTCTTAGTCAACCTTCACATCTTAAAAACCCTAATTTGATCCTTAGCCATTGTTTGATGCTTTTTAGCTCTTCTAAAGCTTATGTGGAGGATTTTGTGCATCTTGAAGGGAAAGAAGAAACTTGAAGACTCTTTCTTTGGAGGAGGGCTTTGAGATCCAACTTTAGCACCTTCTTTTGGTGGTTTGTGAGGTATAAAGTTCAAACCTTGCCATTTCATTTCTTAGATCTACTCCTTGGCTTGTTTTTGGTTATTTTGGTCCTTTTGGTTGGTGAGTGGAAGTTAAGGCCATTTTTCAAGCTTAGCCTTATATATATGGACATATTAAGGGTTCCTTATGCATAAAGGTACAAAATTTAAGCTGGTTTTGGCCTGATGCAAGTATTAAGTCATTTATTAAGCTCCTTTGACCTCTAGAGCCCCATTAAGTCATGCATGCACATAAAGTTGACAACTTTATCTGATTAACCACCTTAAGGAAGTCAAATATGAGTTTGGGTCGAAGTCTTAATGGATTAAGAGTTGAAATGGAAATTTTGGCCAAGCATGTGAGTACAAGAGTCGTACAAGCATGTACTTTGCGTGTACAATACCTTTAAGTTGTACGTTGAGCGTACAGTCTGAGTACACCCCGAGTACTCAACAGGTTGTATTCTTTTTGTTTTGGGCTTGAGTAGGATTGGTTGTCTTGGGCCATTTTGGGCCATTAGAATTCTTTGGTTAGGATGTTGAGATTTTCTTAGGAGAAGGCCCATAAATGGGATTGGGCCCAATTTGGAAAATTTAGCCTAACAGGACGCAAAACAACTAATCCTAAATCCCAAACACCGAAGTCCAATCTGTTGGATTAATGTCTAAGTCCATAACTATAATTGGTAAGACTTGACCCGACCCGGCATGGTCCATTAGGGTTGCATGGCATCATGCACTTGGATAGACTATAATGAGAGAAATAAGACACTTATGGTTATTAATATATTATAAGTTCTAGTATATTAATAATAAGAATAATAAGATTATTTAATTAGTATTGATCAAGAATTAATCTAGGATTAATTAAGTGATCAAAAGAAGACTAATTAAATATATGGGTTGATTGTGTAAATCATCCATACTTATATAGTGGGCTAATGCTCCATGGATTATCTAGTTGGGCCAAAACCCATATGATGCTCCATGGATGCTCCATGGTGTATTTGAACCCATGGATCCAAGGAAATGGAAAGTCATGACAATTAGGGTTTACCCTAATTGTAACACTATATAAAGATATTATTCTTCCCAAAATCGGTGACTAGATGATTCTAGAGAGGGCTAGCCGATTTCATGAAGTGTAGAATTCTCTCTAAGTTATTCCAAGTGTTTATGGTGTTGTGTGAACCATTTGAGGTGTCACACTTGGGGCACTAAGCACTCAAGCTTCATGAAGACAAGCACTATCAAAGAGGTATGTATTCTATCTTGTTATATCCATTATTTTGTATGCTAGATTAGGATAATACCTTGGATGTTCATATTTGCATGTATAATAGAGAAAACATAGATCCAAGGTATTTAGGGTTGCATGTACACTTAGGAGTGTTAGAATGCTCATAACCCAACAGTGGTATCAGAGCCTAGGCTTGTTTTCTTGTTATACCTGCAATAGAAGCTGAAAAATCGAGTTTTGATGCTGTCAGCCCAGCTGACTCGCCGAGTCCATGAAGGGACTCGACGAGTCCAAGGCAAAATGCATCCAACTCGCCGAGTTGTGTTCATGCACTCGACGAGTTGGACCCCAGACAGCATATCTTCGAGGTTTTTGGCTAGAAATGGACTAGGAACATTACCCTAAGTTGTTTTGAACTTATAAACTTGTTTTTAAATGTGGTAATGTTCATGCTAATCCATTTTCAAGATAATTGTCAATAGATTCATGTTTTGTATTAGTTTAAAGGTTAGACTAATTACATGAAAAAGTTTGATTTGAATTGTCTTGATCTTATGAGTTGCTTAGATTAATAGAAAAGTTGAGTGAAAAAGTTGTTTTCAATCCAAATTAATCTAAGAGTTGAGTATAAAATGTGTTTGTGTAACTTATCCTTAAGTTACATGAAGAGTCACATTAAAGACTCATAAAACTCATAAAGTTGGCAAAGGTTACAAAAAAGATGAAGAGTCTTGTCCTTAAGTTATGGAGGTTCAAGAGTCACTTCATTAATAAATAAATAAATAAAATATGTAACCTTAATTAATTCCACAAGTTATAAAATAAAGAAAAAGGTTAATTCTTTATTAGTTTAAAGTCTTCCATAATTTGTCCACAAGTTATGGAACTTGAAGAGTTTTTGGATTAAAACTACTTTAAATACATAAGTTATGGAATTAATTAGTTTTGAATAGTTTCAAAACTTGCCCTCAAGTTTTGGAATTTGTAAAGTTTTCTCTTATGAATACTTTAATTCCAAGTTAGCCCTTAGAATTTTAAAAGTTAAAATTCAACCCTTATACTTTATAATATTATAAGTTAATAATATTTATATGTATAAGAGTAAAGTCGGTCTTACCGCTAGTACGCCTCATTCACGAAGCCGGTCTATAAGGTGGGTATAAGGTTGTTGCCTATAAAATGGCAACTTAATGGGTGTCCACTCTCACCCACCGCTTGCTTGACTGGTGGAGGGTTGTTAGCCGAACGGGTTTGACAGGACTATAATTCTCCCTTCATTAAAAGTATTAATGATAAATACTAAGTAACTAAACTTTTAATAATACCCAATCTTAGTTACTTAGAAAAATGTGAATAAGGTGCTAATCCATGAAATTACACTTTGCACTTTGTTTAAGTCGGTTAGTGGAGCGTGTGTGGTTAACCGGCACACTAACTCGTATTTAACAAGGTAGGAAAAGGGTAACTTAATGTTTATCATAGTATCGATGGAGCGTGTGTGGTTAACCGGCACATCGATTGAGGGATAAACACCTAAGGGTACCCAGTAATTTGCATGGTTACTTCACACCTTGTTTTGTGATCCTCGGCATCCCAGTCACAAAACCTGAAGGGCACACTCGAGATTGAAACATGCCATTGAACAGTTCAATGAATCTCAAAAGATCTAGGAGTTTCAAAACCAATTAAAACCTAATAATACACTTCGTTTATCTTGGTGGAAATTGGTGAATCGTCATTCACCTACCTTCAAATTGTTTTATAGCTTGGATTACGGCATACCTCTTCTAAGTTATAAAATAGTTTGTTGGGTCCTAGCCTTAATATTTTCATATTGGGTGTCATATTAAGGACTCAAAGATCAACTATCTTGAATATCTCCCATAACATGTCTGGATTAGACATTTATGATCTTCCCAAATCTTTTGAAACAAGCTTTCCTAAATGAAGATGATGTCCCATGGATTTCATACTTCTTTCACCTCCTCCAAATTATTCTCCCTACCCCACAAGTTCTTTAAAAGTTTAAAGTCACTCGAGCCCTATTGGCAAGAAAAGGTCTTGGTGTGGTCACATCTTGGAGATGTAGTCACATATTGACAAGCCGGGAGAGTTGGGTGTCAAAGTCTTGAGAAAGTTGGTGGTTTAATCACTTTCTAAGTCACATAGTGAGTTCTTTTGGGACACCTATGAAATAGACTATGACAAGACCCTTAATGATCTTATCTATTGTTAAGATCAACTTCCTGAAACTTTATGGACATTGACAATGGTGACACTGGAAATACAGAAAAAGCATTCTCTTCCCAATGGAAAGGGATCGGCCATAGTCAACTCGGTTGAACAAATGGTAAAGAGAAAAGCTAAGTCTGTAATAGTCCTGTGTACCATTATCAAAGGGTCCATATGTTTATATTGCCAAAGAAAGGGTCATTATTTGTGAAGCTGCCAAATTTACCTAAGGATGTTAAAGTCAATAAGATTGACTCTACTTCAGGTAAAAGTCCACTAATCTAACTCTGTTAAGTTTCTATTCTGAGATTCCTGATACATGATGTGGCTGGGTCACATGGTAATGTTTTAAGAATCAAAGAAATGTGAAGGAACTTAAAGAAAGAATATGCTGAACCGATCGCGTAGATGGATTTCTATCGCGTAGTTTGAAGATCGGATTCTTGAGCTACTTCTTAGGAGTTATGAGATATTGCTTAGGAATAGATAACAACAAGTTTTCATATGGATTGTAAGGATAAGTTTTTCCGCATAGTTTTAAAATAAAAGAAAATTTTGATTTTATTTATTTTAAAAATATCCTTACAATGGCATTTGAGGAAAAATTGTTGCTTATATGATTCCATTAATAGCAAGAGTGGAAGTATGAAATTGATTCTTTCATTTGTGGTAATGTCTAAATTTATCAAATAAAGGAAAGATTCTCATCACCCAAGTCTCAATTGGACCGGGACTTGGAATCATGCAAGTTGTATAGCATGATGAATGAGAACTTTCAAGTATTGGAAAATTAAGACTAATTACTTATTCACATGGATGTGTGAGTCAAGTAATGGACTAAGGGATCGAGCACATAGTCATGTGCACTGATTAAGTCCACCACAAAAGATGTAAGGCTATTCGTCATAGTTTACTAAAGCTCAGTAAATATGATTATACTTACAAGCTTAAGTGTAACTCTGAGACATTGGAAAAGGCTTCAATGCATAGCAGAGCGGATAAGAAGAATCAAATTAGGCAGAAGGATAAAAGTTTCTCAAATCTGAAAAGATGGGAGAGTACTTTAGTATCAGCTTTGTGATCATCTTAATGATTAAGAAACCATATCAAAATTTGTTCTCTAAGAAAGTCTTAGTGCATTCTTATGACTAAGAAGAAGGGATCTTGAATTGTTGAAATGGTTAAATCAAGAAGACGAGTCATACTTCGTTTCAATACAAGTCTTAGAGTCATACTCCAAGATTGTAATATGAGTGACATGTCTTAAATAAGGTTTAAAACACTTGACAAATGTAAGAGTAAAAGTTTTCTACTCTTGTACATTTGAAATTGGTAAGTTGTGATGTTTTGGATAAAACAAAGACCAACTTCAGCCAATTGTGTGAAGTGTTTGTCTTGATTAGAATCCACACTATCTCTTGGATGTTTGACAAGGAAGTCTTATAGGTCAAGAGGACAGTGGGAGTCTTTAAAGGTCTTGAAAGTCTCAAGAACTAATCAAGAATGAAACCTAAAGTTCTTCACTAGCACACGACTTGAGGTTTATAACCTATCGTGTTGACATATTCTGTGCCCATTCTAGTTAAAGTTGGCTTTGCATATGAGTTCTTAGAGTTCTCAATGTGTTGCACAACAACTTGGAAGCAATGGTAGGCCCTTGAGCTACCAGGTGGCAAGAAATTAAGATTGAGTTCAGTCCATATGAGTTTGGATTTGTCATTATCCTTGTCTTGTGACTATGGTTTTGACAATTCACGTGGATAAGAACACATACACCATTAAATCTAAGTGTCATAGAGTTTCTCTCCGATTCATGAAAATGATGGTGAGGAAACACTTCCACTAAGTAGATTTTAGCTAGATAGCAATTGTGATATTTGCATTCTCAAAGTCGTTAGTGGAGCGTGTGTGGTTTACCGGCACACTAACTTGGACTTGTGAGAAATGGCAAAGGTCAAACGATCAAGACTATGATTACGGCATCCCTTTTCATAGTTCTTAAAATTGTTTTGACACACCCATGAGCTATCTAAGGGAAGGTGTATGTTTTTGATAAAGTCTTATCAAAACAATCTAGTATCAGAAATCTGAACTTTGGTAACAAAGTCAATAAAGTATTGATTTCTAGAAGTCGAGCTTTCTGAGTATATGTCAAAGCTAGTGGGAGCATAAGTGTTATGCTAATAATCATCATGTTAGTGGGAGCATGATAATTACGATAAGTATTGCAAGCTAGCAATGTTAATTATAGAAAACAAAAGTTTCAACTGGGAAAAAGTTGTTTTGATCTCAAATCTATAAGCTTAGATCGTGAGGTTTTAATCATTTAGTCAAGGATATATATGAATTTCATGTTGGAATGGCTTAACATAAGGAAATTCTGTATATGGGTCCATTATTTGCGTTCTTAAATTCGATTATGATTACGGCATCCCTTTTCATAATCTGAATTATGAGAACTTGGCAAATTGAAATGGAAATGTTATAGCAAAAGACTGGTTTAGTCTTTATGTGAGACATCATGAATCGTGTCCCATATGCTTCGGATATAGGATCGATTACATGTGCTATATTCATCCTTTCTAAACTTTTCCAAATGCCTAGGGATTAAGAAGGGAAAAGGTTTAGAACTGGATATGACTAAAAGGATTAAACAATTGTCGAGGACAATCTAAGGTTTACCAAAGACTGGTTTCTCAAGGACAATTGGAAGTATAGTGATAATTCTGGAAGGACCATATTGACATAATCTGTAAGGAGGCAACTCTTGTTCAGAAGTGATAGTCAAAATGGAATCTGGAAATGTTTCAAAGTTAGAATTTTTCCAATCTGTTTAAGATTAAGGAAACTTAATGCAAGAAGGATGTTTCCAAGGAATTGATTTCCTTTGGAATACTCTGTAATGATTGTTGCAAAGTCTTTCTGACTTTGTGCATAATCATTACAAGAGGATCGATGCATATAAGTTTAGAATCTAACAGATTTCAGTAAATGACATGAATTTGGAATTCTTGCATTTGCAGTAAGGATTTGGGAGTGTGAAAAGAGAATCATTGAAGTTATGCTCATTTGGTCTAGTTCACAAAATAAAGATCATAGACAAACATAGTATGCATACTTGGTGTATGGCATGACTATTGTTTAGAAAAACATAGTGTGCATGCTTGGAGCATGGGACAACTATTGTTTTAAATTCAAGAATAATGTTGATAGCTGAAACAATATACAATGAATAATGTGTAATCATATGGTGATAAATAAAAGGAGTTTTATTTATATTCATAAGTTCTGAGACCATATTGGATTCAATTATTATTGTGTTTCACTTTGCATGTTTTGACTTCCTGAATAAACTAGGTTATTCTTCCGGAATGACTAAGTTATTCAAACCATCCACAGTCGGTCATATGTTGGAAGTAGATATGAATTAAGACTGTCATGGGTTGGCTTGTAGAGGTCTAAGTTGTTGGACAAATGGCTACAACACTCATGAGTGCTCATAAGTTCTGAGTATTGGATTCAACCCGCGCTCATTGGAATCACTTCATGGATTTTATCACGAGTGATCATGAGACGATAATATCTTATATTCTTCAAACCTAGAGATATGAGTTGTTACTATGAGTTGGTTGTACATTGATTGCACGAAACTGCATTTGGTAACTCGGTGCTATAAAACGTGCCTTTGTGTATGATTCAACAAGTAGTAGAACAAGCCATATGAGTCGAAGTTTATCCATTCCTTTTACCTTCGGGATGAAAGCGATATCTGTGGGCCCCTCGATGATTTGATGATGACAAATGGAAGTGCTCGGCCGGGCCAGGACTAATTTGATTTGTTCAATTAGTCAGTCGTCATAAATCGGAAATCGGGAAACAACAAATGGACAGAGAGAATGATTATAATCCATGTCTCAGTCTATATGATATCTAGAATGGAGGAATATATGATCCCTTATCTAATGGACAAGTCGTTGACAAAAATCAGAGTTCATCTACAAGGTCAGAGTTCGACAGAAGCTTTTGAGAGCTACGATTGCTAGTTGGTTCCTGAAGTCATACGCAATAATAGTTTTAGACTTATCCAAGTGGGAGACTGTTGGATTAATGTCTAAGTCCATAACTATAATTGGTAAGACTTGACCCGACCCGACATGGTCCATTTGGGTTGCATGGCATCATGCACTTGGATAGACTATAATGAGAGAAATAAGAAACTTATGGTTATTAATATATTATAAGTTCTAGTATATTAATAATAAGAATAATAAGATTATTTAATTAGTATTGATCAAGAATTAATCTAGGATTAATTAAGTGATCAAAAGAAGACTAATTAAATATATGGGTTGATTGTGTAAATCATCCATACTTATATAGTGGGCTAATGCTCCATGGATTATCTAGTTGGGCCAAAACCCATATGATGCTCCATGGATGCTCCATGGTGTATTTGAACCCATGGATCCAAGGAAATGGAAAGTCATGACAATTAGGGTTTACCCTAATTGTAACACTATATAAAGATATTATTCTTCCCAAAATCGGTGACTAGATGATTCTAGAGAGGGCTAGCCGATTTCATGAAGTGTAGAATTCTCTCTAAGTTATTCCAAGTGTTTATGGTGTTGTGTGAACCATTTGAGGTGTCACACTTGGGGCACTAAGCACTCAAGCTTCATGAAGACAAATACTATCAAAGAGGTATGTATTCTATCTTGTTATATCCATTATTTTGTATGCTAGATTAGGATAATACCTTGGATGTTCATATTTGCATGTATAATAGAGAAAACATAGATCCAAGGTATTTAGGGTTGCATGTACACTTAGGAGTGTTAGAATGCTCATAACCCAACACAATCATGCTGAGTATGCGGGGCGTACTCTGCTGTACATGAAGTGTACATGATTTAGGGCTTGTATGTGGTGCGTACTGGCTTGTACACCCAACGTACTTCCCCATTCAGCCATCTTCCACTTTTAACCCTTAATCCATTAAGACATTGCTCTACAACATAGATCTGACTTCCATGAGCTGGTTAACCACATGAAGTTGCTAACTTTATGTTCATGCATGGCTAAATGAAGCTCTTAAAGCTCAAAAGAATTTAATAGCTTACTTAATATATACATGAAACCATAAACCCTATAAAGCTTGCACCTTTATGCCTAAGAACCTTATAACATGCTCAAATTTAAAAGAATAAGCCCTTCAAACGTCTTAACTCATCAACCAACCCAAAAAGGGACCAAAAGCATAAAAAATCAAGGCATAAAGAGATCCAATCATACAAAAGCCAAGTTATGAACTTGATACCTCCAAAGGCTTGCAAGATGAGTGATGATTCTAGATCTATAAACTTCACACCGCAATGTAAGTTCACTTCTATTCAATCCCTTCAGAGTGAGCAATAGAAACACCAAATACTTCTCAAGAGCTCAAAAATACAACAATGGAGGCTTAAGGTCGATTTTAAGGTTTAAAAGAGATAGGGGCTTGTAAAGAGGCCAACCCTAAGGACTCAAGGTCTTTATATAGGGTACAACACCCTAAAAATTACGGTTTCTTAACCTTCGAGTATGCTAAGCGTAACCCTCATATGCCCAACGTATGAGGCCTCACATCCTCGATGAGCTCCACCTTAGTACGCTAAGTGTACCATGTGGTACGCCCTGCATATTGACTTCTCAGCTAGTATGCTAAGCGTACCATGTGGTACGCCCCGCGTACCACACCGGTGACCAAAATGCAATAATTAAATACAAAAGGGGTTGAAAAGAACATACAAAAAATCCAAACGTTACATATTAATATTCATCTAACAAAATAATAAATATTTTATATTAATTTATAAACCAAATTTAATATCATACTATATTGTTTTTTTTGAATGCCCAAACACTTGTAATATGTAAAACTTGTTAGATTTGGGTTCTTAATAAATTGAAAAGTTTTATTTACTTTATTTGTAAAAAAAATGATCATTTACACTATGTTTAATGTACTAGCTATAAACTAACTGTTAAAAGAAAAGTTAGATGATGGCTGAAAAGCTGATTGATAGTTAAAAGGCTAGCTATTATATAAAGAGTTAGTTGATAGCAAAAAAACTAGCTAATACAAAAATTACATCTGGTAAAACTAGCTGAAAATATAAAATGACATAAAAGAATACTTAGAAGAATATGTTTTTTATAATTAATTAATGACATGTTTGGAAAATTTTAAAACGTTTCTGAAAAATAAGACTATGTTTCACATATTAGTTGAAAAACTAACCGTTAGCTGAAAAACTAATTGCTAGCTAAAAAATTAGTTGTTAGCTAAAAAGCTAACTGCTAGCTAATAACTAAAAAGATAGTTGTTAGCTGAAAAACTAGTTGATAAAAAATAATGTTTGATAAAACTAACTGAGAATGTAGTTGAAATATATAAAATGATATAAAATAGATATTTAAAAGAATATCTGTTTAAAAAACCTTTTTTATAAACTACTTTTTGATTTGCAAAAATGATAACTTAAAAAAAAATCACAATAAATAAACAAACTTATTAGATAACTGTGATGTGTCAAACACAACTTTAGTTTAAGTAGTTTTTTTAAAAAGCTAGCTATGACACCAAATACATCCTAATTAATATGCAGAAAAACGTTTTTACTGATTGAGAAGCTTAACCGTTGCACTTGGTATTAAATTTGGATGATTTTTAACTTTTGATAATTATAGTTTAGAAAAATTAATTTAGCATCATTTTATTTTAATTTTAGTTAATATCATATGATCTTTTATGTAATTTTATATATTTGTAAAACATCTAACTATTTGTGCTAAATACTCTTAAACAAATCGAAATTATAGCTTCAAACTTTCAACTATTTATTATTTGGTTCAATTCTGCCTGCATAGTTTCCTTAACTATAAATTCAGAAGAGGGAGCTTTGAATCCTTGTTATTTTTATAATTACATGCATCCTTGTTATTTTTATAATTCTATCAGTTTCACTATTTTATTTAAAATGATTAAAAAATTACGACACCATGTTATTACCAAAAAGAATGTAAAACCTAGAAATATCAATTCCCAATTGCTAAAATTGATAATTTTATAAACCTATTTATGATTTTCTTTTTACAGCAACGTGATAAACAAAAAAATGTATTCAATATTAATATTTATATACTATAGGAAAAAGTTAAAATAAAAACCATAAATTAAAAACATAAGAATCAACCATTCACTGTTTAATTTTAATGATTTTATATTTTGTAATTTTGTAATTTTGTAATTTTATAACATTTGTTTATTATGAAAAAAAAATGTTTAAACTATGAATGTTATCGAATAACTTTTTGTCTTAGAGCTTAGTCGACACTATCCATAAATGTAGAATACAGTAATTAATACTTTAATATGTTTAGCTATCTTCTTAAATAATAAATTAGCAGAAATTATTAAACTCTAAAAACACTGTTTGGTTATATATTCTGCTAAGAATCTAGTTGGGTCACACGGTAACATCTATAAGAAACCCATCAAGCTAAGTCTGTAAAGTATGACTAATAAGGCCAATAAAACATTGAAATAGAACCAATTTTTAAATAAACTTTAAACAAAAACTTATCCTCGTAGTTGTGTTTTTTTTTTTTTTTTTTTTTTTTTTTTTTTTTTTTTTTTTTTTTTTTGGAACCGGCAAATAGGAGGCATATATATTTAAAAAAAACATGTTAAACAACCTAGCAAGGAGCTAGGAGATATAACAAGTAAAAGAAACAAACGGAAAAAGATAGCTACAACCCTATAAAAGGGTTAGTACACTAATTCGCCCAACTAATCGTCTCTGTCTTCCCCCTGTATTTGACCCACGTATACATTGTAGATATGATTATATCTGTCACTTTTGTTGGTTGCATCCTCTTGTTATTGAATAATCTGTCATTTCTTACCTTCAAAATACTCCATAAGTATCCATAACAAATCTTTAATCATTAATAGGAAGGCGTGAAAAAAATTTAAACATAAGTAATGGTCGTGTGAGGTATTCTCAAATCCACATATATTTTCCATGGATCCTTCTTGTGTCTAAACAGAAGCCAAATAAAATTTGGTTCATTTGATTAAGGTTATTTAGTTTGATTAACTGGATAAGAATATCTTTTTATGGTTAGGATCTTTTTAAACTTATTTTTATCGTCGTTAACCGACTAAGACATTAAATGAATACTTTTGTTTTATAGATTTTTTTTTTGAAAAATAATTTTGTTTTATAGATTAATTATTCTTGTGTCTTATCTCGATTCAATGTTACATTTTATTTTTCCAGGTTTGGTAACGAGCCTAATATAACGTCATTCCTACACACATAGTAATAATATGCAATAAGATATAATAACACAATATTTAACATGATTTACGCAATCTGAGAAATCGAGTTACGTCTATGGTGAGAGAGAGAGAGAGAGAGAGAGAGAGAGAGAGAGAGAGAGAGAGAGAGAGAGTAATTACATTTTCTTAGGTTAGGGTTATATTAATTCATAATATATCCATTTATGGAAATTACTAAACTACCCCTATCATTTATATTAAATGAGTCATTTTCTCAGATCAAAGGTCAAATTCTTCTCATGAATCCTTTACCTTTTGTTAATCATGTTTTTTCATTGCTTGCTCAAGAAGAAAAACATAAATCTATTTCTAATGATTATCAACAAGTTGTTGCTTTTCTTGCCAAGGTTAATCAAAACTAGCTAATCAACTAATAACAAGTTACTAACTAACAATTAGTTAAATTATTAAACTACGACTGTCAGTTAGAACTGTAATAATAGAAGCAAGTTGACCTAAAGTCTATTAAAAGCCAACCAACCTTGGGGACATATTCATAGAGGTGCACATTATCGAACGATAATAGATACCAGGTTGATAAGCTAAGAAGATTGATCGACAGCTCCCATGTATTTACAGATAGTGTGCTGATTGAATGGACACATGATGTTCCGATTAAAGTGAATTGCTTTATTTGGCGAGCAAATATGGATCGAATCCCTACTAGTTGTGCGCTGCAAAAACGAGGAGTCTTAACAAGATCACCACCCAGGTGTGAGCATTGCGAAAAAGAAGATGAAAATGCAACCTATGCTCTAATCAAATGCCCTTTTGCTCAGACTGTATGTCAGTGGGTATTTCACTCAGAGGCGAATGCAAGATTTCTCGGTAGGGGGTGCACGGGAAAGTTAGGGGTTGCACGATAGTAGAAAAAATAAAAATTTTAAAAATTTTCGAAAATTTTTCCACTACGACCGGAAAAGTTAGGGGTTGCCGGTGCCACTAGTGACCCACCCTAAATCCGCCCCTGATTTCACTAGTGCAATATATTTGTTCCTATGTTTGGTTGTATTGGAGAAATGCTTACTTTTGTAAAAGACTCGGGGAACTGCAGTAAAAAGCGAAGTAATCTTCTAACCATCTGTTATGGTACCCTGTAGTCAATATGGAGGGCAAGATGCGATAGAATTTTCAAAAAACTGAGAAGCTCCCCCACAAAAGTTGTAGACAATGTTAAATCCATAATATTCACATGACTTAAACACAGGAGAACAAAATATCATTCTCAATGGATGCAGTGGTGTATTAATCCTTTTGCTTGTTTGTAAAACATTATGTATGCTTTTCTTTGCCTCATCTAACATCTTGTTAGTTGGTGGTCTTCTATAAAATTATTTGCCGGTTCTAAAAAAAAGCCAAACAAACACTCACAAATTTCGCCTATACGATGCTCCACAACTCAAAAAATAAAACCCTAGTCGCTTTTAGCTCTTGTTTTTCATGGTATTAAAACACAATTTAATCCATTTTTTATTTGATGGTTGCAAATATTGAGCATTGGTTTCACAAATTGGCATTATTCATTGTATTTTTCACTAGTTTCTCTGTGTAGTATTTGTTCAATTGTTCTCAACTCTTTTTGGCCATTGATTGTTTTTTGGTACGTCCCATATGTTTTTTGTCCAAGCTGGTTTTCAATTTTATTATTATTATTATTATTATTATTATTATTATTATTATTATTATTATTATTATTTTTTGATAATATAGCTCACAAATATGATTCTATTCAATCTTTTAGTAATCAGGTGGTAAAAGTTATTCCTATTGGACTTATGACACGAAGATCTTTCTATGTAGAGGGATATGTTACTTGTAAACATGTCAAATCTACTGATAATAAAGCTACTAAATTATACAGTGTATTTTGATATTTGGGAATTGTGAGATTATTCATGAAATAATAATTATGTTGTTCAATCTGTTTCTATTAAATTGGATTACTATGTCACAACCGAAGATGCTTGAGATCATTTGAATAGAATGCGCACTTAGTCCAGTTTTTCTAAAAAAAAAAAAATACTAGTTAGAAGCATACATCGGATTCCATCATCATAATGATATGAGTGTTCTAGAGATTTATTATGTGATGTCTAATTTTGGGATGAAATGGCACTACAAATTTGTCGAAATGAAATAGTTTACATCGTATATTGCCGAGAGGAAATATCAATGTTGGGTACAATTCTAATACCATTACGAAGAATGCGCTTTCTATAAACAGAAGAAAACTTAGAAGTCATAGTGCTCGTTTTCTTTTCAACTAACATTTTTTTTAATAAAACCATTTTAAAAAATTGGATCCATTTGCATATACTTTGAGCAATTTCCAATCCGTTTTATTCGCGTGATCCATTTACCAGTTTTCTTTCCAACTAAAATTTCATACTTCGACAGTTGACTTGTCAAAATAATTTATGTTATCATTGAATAAATTACAATAATATTTATAAATCCAGCTAAGCAATTGATAAACTTTATATATAATATCCGATTAAAAAATGGCTCGGACGTTCAATTTAGTCCATATCATACCCCACTACAAATCATTCCTTATGTCGGCTTAGCAACTTCTAATTAAAACGTGTATATATAAACTAGTTAAGGCAGTGTTAATTGTACAGACAATTTAGTGCTGTAATGCCCTTAGATTCATAGTGATATGTAAGATTCGAAATTTCTTGTTAGATACATCTTAGTTTTGAAGTAATAAGTATTATTAAATCTTAAAGAGTCTCATTATTGGTCCCATGGTGTCCATATTGGCATGTATGTATGACCCTCTTTTCTTGTATAAAATTTTTTGAATTTTTATTTTTTCTACTATTTTGCCACTACCTAATACAAAAAATATGTTACCGACAACACCTACTATTAAATTCTACGTCTCCCTTGAAAACTCCACTACGAACCTCGTATGTAGCATCACTTTCTACTACTAGAACAAATTTTATGAAAAACTAATTTGTTAATGTTATGATAAGATGTTCATAAATCGTATAAATTAGTTAAATTAGAGATATTAAATAGCGGTACTAAAAAAACAAAAATCATTAAGGTTGATATTGAAGACATAAAGTTAAAAAATGGAATATATAATAATAATAATAATAATAATAATAATAATAATAATAATAATAATAAACTATAATTATTATACATTGAACAAGGATTAGTAGATGCATGTTAGGGAACATCACCAACTGGCAATTTAACTATTTGCCTTTTGACTTATAAATTTTAACAAGGACAGGTGTTTGCGAACTGCATCGGTGGTATTCTAAGAAATAGAGTTCAAATTTTTTGGTTCAAGACATTTCATCATCCATCAATTTAACAAACTTAGGCTATGTTTGTCGTGATATATACATTTTATAAGCTAACTTGTTTTTGTAAGTTTTCTAAGATTGTTCGTTGGTATGACACACATATTTTATAAGCTAATTTATTTTTCAAAATTTCTAAGATTGTCATGTTTATCATAAAAAAGAAAAAAAAAAACAGAAATCAAGAAATGTACGGTCTAACTTGTTGGAACTTTTATTTAAGAAATATAACTCAAACACTTCAATCTCTGATAAGACACGTTACAGGATCCTATCACTATTTATACTAAATATATCTTATTAGTATTAAAATAGGATTCCTAAATACTTTCCATATAAACATTCTTTATGGCTCAAGTAAGTCTTGTAAACCTTGGACAACACTCCACAGTCTTGGACGACCTGGGACAAAACACTAATGCATAGCATATATGTCTCAGTAAATTCACCAACAATCAACCCCTAAATTTCTGAGTCGAGGATAATTCTTGCACGCCAAGCAACACTCTCATCTTTGCGAACCTTATTCGAGTTACTCATTGCTTGTCTCCAGAAACATGTTCAACAATCACTTGCTCGTTTTCCACAAACTCTATAATGAAATGGAAGCGAGTGTTAATGTGTTTCCTTTTTCCATGAAAGTCAGGGTTCTTTGACATTGCAATTGTTGATTTGGTGTTTATGCAAATCAACACATTTTGTTTCTTCATTCCTGTCAGCTCAACTAACAACTTCTTTAACCACACTGCCTGACATGCAGCTGCAGCAGCTGCCATGAGCTCAACTTCGCACGAGGACAAAGCTGTTGTATCTTGCTTCTGGGAGCACCAAGTGATAGGTGAGTCACCAAGGTAGAAAACATGTCTTGTTGTACTTCTACCATCATTAACATCAACATTGTGACTGTTATCATTGTAACGTAGCAAGCTCATATTTTTACTACTTTTATATACTATCCCAAAAGATTAAGTACCACGTAAGTAACAAAAAGTTGTTATTAAGCTTCAAATTCCATGCTCTTGGAGATTGTCGAAGTCAATATAAAGCTTTTGCCAATTTGTAGACTTTTATTTCTTCACCTTTTGTCACGAAACCTTCCGGTTGGCTAACATATGCTTCTTATTTTAAATCTCTATATAAATATGTTGTTTTTACGTCTAAGTGATGATCTTCCATCCGTTGCCGGCCACGAGAGCAATCAATAGTCTTATTGTCTCAAGTCGAGCTACTGACGCGAATACTTCATCAAAATCAATGCCCTGTTCTTACGCATAGCTTTTTGCTACTTGACATGCTTTGTACCTTGTAATTGATATGTTCACATTTCTTTTAATTTTATACAACCATCTTAATTAACCCAATGGATTTAGCATCTTTAGGAAGGGGGGGGGGGGACAAGTTTCCACGTGTTGTTCTTCTCGATGGAGTCAATTCCAGCCTTTATTGCATCGAGCCAATCCTTGTTCACTTTAGCTTCCTTAAAATTCTTTGGTTCCTCATCAAATGATAACATTCAATGATCCAGATCAAGCTCGTAGTCATTTAATCTTCTTGGCAACACTGAAGTTCGAGTATAGCATCGTAGTGGGACAGAATCTGCATCATTATTATCATCAACCGGTTGTGATGGGCTACTATCAATGTGAGAAGTGTCATTAGTTTGGTTGGAATTGTCCAATGCTCAACTATTGAACATTGTCACATTTAGTCCCTACAGTTTTAATTAATTCATTTAATCCTAAAATTAATTACAAATTAATTTCTAATTTTATTAATGATTCTTCTTTCTCTAACAGTCATCCTATTCAATTGCCATGTTTGAAGACAACCCAAAAGGATTGTGCTACTATCAAATCAAGTATATACCAATTATAGTTATGAGCTTAGACACCTAATCCAATAGTCTCCAACTTGGATAAGTCTAATAACTTTAACTGCTAGTATAACTACCAAATTGATCAATAAATTGTAGCTACCAAAAGTCGCTGTCGAACTCTGGCCTAGTTAGTAACGTGTCCTTAGATAAGCGATCAAATATTCCTTCGTTCTATAACATATCATATGGACATGAGACATGGATTATAATCATTTTATCTGTCCAAGATTTGTTTCCCTATTTCTGATTTATGATGACTGAAATTAAACTACTAATTGAACACATCAATTCAATCCAGGCTTGGCCAAGCACTTTAGATGTCATCATCAAATCATCGAGGGCCCCACAAATATCGCTTTTCCCGTTAGGTCAAAAGGAACGGATAAACTTCGACTTATATGCTTGTACTATTCACTCATCAAATCACGCACAACAATATGCTTTATAACATCAAGTTACTGATGTGTTTACGTATTAACAATGTATAACCGACTCGTAAACAACAGCTCATATATCTCCATTTCAAGAATATAAGATATTATCGTCTCAAAATTACTCGTGATAAAATCCATGAAGTAATTATTTGAGCGTGGGTTAATCTAGTACTTAAATCTCTTATGTTAATAATCAAGTTTATTTATCTTGTTAAGCTTGTTAAAGACCCGTATGTGTTAATGATAATTATTCTCTGTTAATAATCAAGTTTTTATGAGTTGTGTGAACATCTTCTTAATTGCTTGAATCATATAATTTTGTGAAAACAAGATTGTATGCCTAGTATTAATGAACATGAACCTAGGGTTAACTAGAAAATAAGTAAGTTGATGTGTGAGCATGTGTGATGAACAACCGCATATGAGTTGATTGAATTGAAAATTTTAGTTAACTAATATATTAGTCTTACTTAATTTGAACTGAACACTAGGAAACTTGTTAGTTTAATCACTTGATCACTGTTTGAATTAACTTGTTTGCTAAAGGATTAGTAATCGTGAATATGAACCTAATCACATTAAAAATCGGTAAACATTGATATATTAATCCATTGCACTTTCCATGAAATCAACCATATGAATAAGTGAATCAAATCTGAACAAAAGTCTCTTTATCTTATTGAATCTAGTTGTCTTTTTTTCCCTTAGTTGTTAATTGTCTTTTTTTAGTGTTATTTGATTACTAAGTTTATAGTCTTGCAAAACTAGCGAAAACCCCTTTTTATTACTTGTTTTATTTAGATAGTATTAGCATTTATTTTAATTGTTTACCGTTCCCTGTGTTCGATATCCTACTTACCTGAACTAAACTGCTAATCGATAGGTACACTTCCTTTCGTGTGTTTGTATTTGTGTTTAAGTTAGTAGGATTAAAACTCGTACAATCACATGTATCACATACCTTTAAGATTGTTATTGTAAACAATCTTGAATCCTTGCTTGAAAGACCTTTGGTAGCAAAAGCCACAAGTGTCGCGCCTCTAATGGTTCACAAACAAACTCAAGCAACCAAGGAAAACTATATAGAGAGATTAGTAGAAGGGAAATTTTGGCCCATAGGTTCTTAGAAGAGTCATAGCCGAAATTTAACTCTAAGGAGGGTTTATAAAGAGGTTAGGAAGGTATTGGATAAGGCAGGTGTATCTAAGATAACCCTAAACCCTTAACTTCCTCCCTAAGGCATCCAATGCACCCTTAGAGCCCAAGAAACCCTAGAGATGCTCTAGATTTTGTTCCCCCCTCTTTAGGGAGGTTCTTGAATTGCCCAATGCTCAACTATTGATCATTGTCACCTTTAGTCCCTACAGTTTTTATTAATTCCTTTAATCTCAAAATTAATACCAAATTAATCTCTAATTAAATATTAATTAAATAATATGATTTCTAATTAATATATTATTTCTATGATACATTAATAAATCATTTATTTTTATTTCTAATTAATTTATTAACCAAGTAATAAATTAATAAATCATTATTCTCTCTCTAACAGTCATCTTATTCAATTTCCAGGTTTGAAGGCAACTCAAAAGGACTGTGATACCATCAATTCAAGTATATACCAATTATAGTTATGGGCTTAGACACCTAATCCAATAGTTAGATGTTCATCCAATAAATAGAACTACATTGCTCCTTCAACAGCCGAAGGAATACATTGATGCTGCTGCAAGCTGCACCTCACATGTTCTATGGCTGAAATCTCATCTATTGGACTATGGTTATCGATTTCAACAGATTTATATCTATTTGGATTCTCAAAGTGTAATTGCGATCTCTCACTATCCAATTCAGCACTCCATGACCAAACACATTGATATTTGGTACCATTTCATTAAAGATCGTATTTTAAAAGGTAACATTGAGCTCATTTTTGTTCCATGTGACGATGAAATTGCAGATGTCTTTACCGAGACATTTGATGAAACCAAATTAAATGGCTTTCTAAACAAAATGGGAATGATGATGCCTAATCCTCAATTCTTCCAAGAAGTTTGTACTCTCTAATGGAAACATTAGAAAGTCAAATAATTCTGATTTAAAACATTTTTCTCCTTAGAATTGTTTCTTCTCGGAAATTAGAGGATCATTATATGTCTTTTTTATCCAACCTTTTCTTCTGGTCTTAATTTTTTCAGATTTCTATCTCACTTGAAGTTTTGTCCGATATAGTCTCATCGGATACCTTAAGAAAGTTCTACCTCAGAGCATTTTACCTAAGAATCATTACTGACAAATTCTCCTCAAAATTCAAATCCGAGATGGTAATGTGATCTTTCCACTTGTCTCTTTCCGAGCTCTGCTCCTTCAGTTCTCATAATTTCGTGTAAAATTTTTCAAAAATTTATCCTCTAAGATATTCATGCATTTTTAATTCTAATATTCATTTAGAGATTGTACCATCCCCAAATCTATATCATGTATTAATGATGTGTTTTAATTCTTTGCGAAATATCTTATGACTTTCCATCTCGGAATCTAATTATTCTGAGACTCTTAACAGTAAATGAATTTTAAGGTTATCATTTAAGTGATAATTCCGAAACGTTTTTCTCATGATCATATTAACATAATTTTTTTTGATGATTATCCTCTTAATTCACAATAAAGATGATTTTGGCACACATTCCAATAAGGTACCAAGTGATTCTGCAACTAAATCGACGGTTTCCCTTTTTGATCAAACAAATTTCCCATCCTTTGGTTCTTAATAGTCATATATGAAGGGTTTTGAGCCTTTGCATTTAATGCAACCCATTTGGATATCAGGTGTTATTATTCTATTCTTCGAACTAACCCGAAAACTTTCACATATAAAAGTATTTTGAATCCTAAATGTTCTTACTTTTCACTTTGGCTATCGTCTTCCTTAGAGATTTTCTTTTGTACTCTTTTTTCTTCAAGCTTTTCTCATCTACAAAAATGGCATCTAAATCACCCAAACCTACAACCAAAAATAAATCATCCAAAGGATCTGCATCATCTTCCTCATCCAAACTCATCATTATGGAAACAAAATTACTCTTTTCACTAGACCAAATGGACTATGATGAATCAGTCATAATCATGATCGCATTCATATCCCGTCATCCCATCGCCATTCCACTCACCAAAATTCCTGGACCTAATTCTCCTATCAGGCTTTTTCACAAAGCCTTTGAACGTGTTAAGATTGAAAATGGAATTCTGGAAGTAAAAATCATAGATGATAGGATCGTGCCCCTTGGTGTTGTAGAAAACCCACAAGGTTTTAAAGTGAAAGAACACACACCAAAGGAATTTCAGTCGTTCTTGACCCAGATTGGCTATAAGGGAGAGTTCAAAGCTAAAGAGTTCAAGAAATCAGTCGTTCGTAGTCTTTTTGGACCATCTTGATGAACTTTATTCTCAGAGGTATTTCAAGAAAACATGGAGGAACTTACACGATGAGCAATAATTGGATTTATGTGGTGTGCAACATCTTCACCGGAAGAGCCAATGTTGTCGAATTTTCAGAATTCATTTGGTAAGACGTTAGGAAGTTCACAATCAATAGGAAAGCAAATGACATTTCTAGTCGTAGATTTTGGGCTTTAACTCTACAACAGTTGTATTCAGAGTGTAAAGAAGCCATTCCACTCAAATCTTACATCCTAGAGGTAGACTACTATTATAAAACAATTAAAACATATAGGTTACTAAGTCAAACTGCTTTCGGACCTATCAGACCTTTACTTCAACACATGTTAAAAACTATTCTGTAACGACCCAAAAATCAAAGGTAAAAATTTCATTTTTAATATAGCTAAAACATCGATACCATTTATTCTAACACTTCAAATCATCATTAAGTAAAACATTTATCAGAGTTCATCCCAAAATCATTCATTGCAGAAATCATAGGTGTGTGCACTGTGATCAATCCGAGTCCTTCCTTTCCAAAACGATGATACCTGAAACCATAAACAAAACCTATAAACATGAAGCTTAGTGAGTCCCCAAGAGCATACCCCACAATCCATTCAACATGTATCATATTAGCTATAAAAGCTATGTCTACCGCATACCACATATCAATTAGCTATAAAAGCTACCTCTACAACATAATACAGAACAATTAGCTATCGAGCTATCTATACTATTAGCCACATAGGCTATCTCTACCCTTAGCCATAAAGGCTATCTCTACCATTAGCCCCAAAGGATATCTCTACCGTTAGCCCTAAAGGCTATCTCTACCATTAGCTGTAAAAGCTATCTCTACCACGTATCACTGCATAAATATGCCACACAACCCTACACAAAAAGTATACCAAGTATCATAAAATTGGCCGGACTTGGTGCCTTAGACCCATTGGTATGGTGAGAAAACTCAACTCGCACTGCTGAAGCTTCCTGCATGAATTCATTTGCTGCTGCCTCGCTAACTTCCCGAGCTGCCACTACCAAACAATATACCCAATTAGCAATTAGGTCGCAAACCATAATCCTTAATCCCTGTATGGGGTAAAATGACCATTCTTCCCCTGGCCCAGTATGATCCAAACTTAAACCCAATTCCAAAACAAAATCCCAACACTAGGTAGGCTTTCCAAGCCCACTGGTGGGCCACTAATGGCCCAATTTGCCAAATTGGGCCCAAATCCTCTAATGGGCTTTACCTTAAGCCCAAGCATCTCCTTGGCACACATTATCTAACTTCTGATGGCTCACTAAGGCCCAAAGAACAAAAATCCCTTGCATGGCACAAACCGAGGCCCAAAACAGCCCAAACCCATATCTAAGGAGTACGATGGGCGTACTCCGATGTACGCTAAGCGTACAAGCCAAATGGTGAGTACACTGGGCATACCTGCATGTACGCGCAACGTAATCCCCCTGTTAAGTCACTTTCCCATTAAGTTCTTAATACTCTACTCCAGAAGCTCCAATTACATATCCAAGTCCTTATTGACGTCTTAAACCATAAAGTTGCTTACTTGATGGCTTTGCATGACCCACATACGCTCAAACTCCAAAAATACCTATCTACTTCCATGAAAATGGTCTTAACTCATGCATGAACCCATTAGCACATCAAAGGTGGCAAATTTCTGCCTTAGGGACTCATTTAGAACCGAGAGTAGCAAATCCAAGTCCTAGAAATCAGATTGAACCACAAAGCTTCAACCTTTGGACCAAAATGGTCCCAAAACCCAATCTAAGAGATCTAAGGAGATAATCATCAAGTTCATGACTTTATACATTAAAAGATCTATAAAGAAGCAACAATCCAAGATCTGAACTTTCTCTTTTGCACCAACACCTTGCCTTGACCTTTGCTTCCTTGAAGAGTGGATCCAAAACATCAAAATGTTCACACAAAGCCTTCCAAGCTCCAAGAACACTCAAAGATGATTAGGGTTTCGTCAAAACTATCCTTTGGGGGTATAACATTCTTTATATAGTGACAGACCCTAAAATTATGGTTTAAAGACTCTGGGCATACTTCTCATACGTTGGGCGTACATCTCCAATACCCGTGACTCCTCATCCCTTCTATGTTGGGCGTACCCTAGCTTACGCTGGGTGTACTCATCCTGGGCACCTTCCTTGCCAATTTTCTCTATTAAGGACCAATGATGCCAATACCCTAAAAGTACTATAAGTTCTTCATTCTAAGTCCGTTTCCTACAGACTTGATATCCACGAAAAGGGTGATGAGAAACCCTACGCTCCCAGCTCCACACCCGAGCCCTACAACCTTTCGAATAAGACCCGAGACCCATAAAAACTGAATCGTCAGATTACGCTTACAGAAGCCTTACTCCTCCAAAGCTCATTTTCATTTTGGAATCTCTTCATCCTCAGAAGCTTCTGTTATGAAGATTCTAAATGAAATACAATTCCTCTTCCTCATCCAGAAACTACCTGCTAAGGTCATCAAGAAATTCATACTCAAGAAGCTCAATATAATGATGCCAAGGGTAAAGGTTGCGAAGAAAATAAGGATAATGATAAAAAGTCTGAAAGTTCCACTTCAAACATGGGATCCTTCAACAAAAGCACTATGAATCTGTTTTCCTTATTGGAACTCCAAGACAATGTTGCCACTGCTAACTCTAAAGTTGGAAAGGTTACTCAGCAAGTCGCAGGTCTTGACTCAAAAGTCGAAATTTTACTCAAATCTCTTTCCGAGATCAAACCTGGTACTCCCTTGGAACTTGATAGATCCAATAAGTTAGACCAACTTATCTCTCTTCATGTCAAGTGCACTTTAGAAGAAGTTGAGGAAAGATACAATGGCAACCTTGATCACACCTCTCTACTACCTCCATCATGCTTAAAATACATGATGAAATGGTTACTACTTCCTATGAATTTATCAAGCAGACTCATGTTCTTCATGAGAAACGAATTTAGAGGCTATAGAAGGAAACTTGTCACAAGGATGCCATGAACATGGTTATACAGGAAGTGCTTATCAAATTCATCCATTCAGTTCAACATCTTGTGGACACTCCAAACCACAAATTTGATAAGGTTCTCATCATTCTAGATGAAACATTCAATCAAATCAAAGCTCAAGCTCCAATAGCCGGTGCTTATTATTCACTCTCCAAGTAAATCAACATGATCTTTCAATGGGTGTTTAACCGCTTAGACACGTTGAAATCAGATGTATTGCTTGCATCGAAGATAGGGTTGTCCCATGTAATAGGGGGAGATAGGTCAATTCAATGGAAACCAATCTTAAAATTTGTACTTCGAGATGAAAACTTTGATGAAAAAATCATGCTAATAGAAGATTCTGAAGAAGATGATGTTGATGAAAACAATCTAGTTAGTAATGAAGTTCTTCGACTTCAAGCTATTAAGGAACAACCTATCATCTCCAAAACCCTATCAGAAGAAGAGAAGAAGAAACGGTCAGTAGTTTCTTGGCCATCAACTCTAGCAGAAGCTTTCAAAAGAAGTCGTGACATTGCTAGGTTAAAAACAAAGCTGAAAATTGAAGCCTTCCAAGCTACTTAGACAATGTCTCATCCGACTTATGCTCTGAAGATTATTCAAATTGATGAAGGATCTCCTATCAAGAAACCTGATGAAATTCCTAAAGAACCTTTAGTACCTCTTACATTTGAGCTAGTTATTACTCTATAAGGTTATCAAATCATATCAACCATCTCTACTCTTGGAGACCAATCAAAAGACAAAGGAAAAAGGGTCGCATTTGAATCAGACAACCTAATGAAGTCGTTTAAAAGTCTGAGGGCTGGTGCAAAGAACAATTGCAACAAGCACTGGAAGAAATCATCCAGATTCAATCTCTAAAAGACAATCCCAATCCGATGTTGGGCATATCTCCTCTTTTCCGAGAAGGAGTCTTACACGACATCAATTTTGTACCCTCCATGTACTTTGATCTTCCAACAAATGATGCATACCAACTTGACTTACCAATCTCTCCTCATGGATGCTACTACATCAAGTTCGCACCTTTATATCCATTAGATGATTCTCAATCCATCATCCGAACTGAGCGTGAGATATTGAGAACCTTATAATCCACCAACACACGACCTCAAATGGAGGTGTGGTCTCAGAAAAGAATTCCCAAGATTGTTGGCTAGGTAATAAGGGTAAAAACAAGTTTGATCTCAATTGTCTTCTTTACAGATTCTCTGTATCTTGGAACAAGCAATCCACTATCACCATCCCAGATGTATACTTTGCCTTCTTGGATCCAAATGACATTCTCACTATAGCTTTTCATCTCAGAGATCATCAAACAAATGAATCAAGCATTGGAGTTTACAAGTCCGCGATCAACTTTCTCAAGGACTACACTGCTGAGTATTGTATATCTAATGTGGAGTTTGCTCACATTTTTGGAACTAAAGAGCTTTTGGCAAAAATCACCTATGAGCTTCTTGAGGCTTAGATCTTAGTAGAAGGTCCCATTGCAGAGCCTGCACTTGGTTATGTCTATCTCAAGAAAAAGTCTAATCAAAAGTATTTTTTTTCCAATTTCTTAACAAACATCTCCTTCCCACCAAGATTCTTCAGAAGTTTATCATGAATGCTTCCAAAAGTGATTCTTCTGAACACATCAAGAAGACAAGATCAGTCTGAGATATAATCTTTGTTTAGAAATGTTTTGTTCCTTTAATGCATTTAATATTGAAAGTACTTTTTTTGTACAATTTTTGTTGTACTTCTTTTGTACGATTCTTGTTTTTTTCTGATTTGTCTTTTAGCTACTCCTTATCTATTTAAAGAGTCATCTACCTTGTATCTCATAGAGAAGTGTACACCTTTTGCACCATTATCAAGAAACATTTAGTCAAATCATTCTTTTACATTCTCCTTGTTCTAAAAGCACTTTACATTGTTCATACTTATCATTCATTTCGACACAAGGCTGGTTTACCAGAATTAACTGGATCTTTATTATTACCAGACATTGATCTTAAGTTAATTCAAGATTTGAGTTCTTAAACCTTGTCTGCAGAGTTCTTTCCTTTCACAAATTGATTTTCAACAAATCCTAACATAAATAAACATTCCCTTAGTTAATAGTAAGAAATAGATAACTAATTATTACCAATTAACAAATAACAAATTACGATACATATAAAAATGACAAAAGACCCCAATTTAGAGCCAACAGCGGAGCAAGGCGGTAACAGATGCGGAGTCAATTAAGCAAAGAGAGAGAACCGATCGTCGATAGTGGAGGTATGGGTGTTGGTAAAGCTAGGGTTTGGTGGGAGGTGGAATAGGATGACGAATAATAATGGACCTTGTTTCTTGTGACTGACGTTAAGACAAATAGAAAAAGAGGGAAGATGGAAAAATAGAAAGGAAGGATGGGTTTTTGTTTGTAAGGTTTACAGAGAGAGCAGAAGTTGATCCTCCTCGTATGAAGCTTTATTGATAAGAGTGGATTTAATCAAAAAGAGATATATATGGAGGTGAAGCAGACGATTGGTTGACAAAAAGGTGGAGGAAGCAGATGTAAAACACGTGTGTTGTGATGAAGGGACCAAAACTGCAAACCTTTAAAACTTGTTTGGCCAAAATCTGAAGCTTAGAATGTGTAAGTCCCACAACTTGGATCTTCTCAAGGTATCAATGCTATTGTTTGATTTAATGCGTAATCTTAATCAAACAATTCTATGAAACAAACAAGGAATTAGAAGAATCAATGAACACGTTTGAATGAATGCACACTATTCTATCAATCAATTGCCAGGTACATTCAAACACTCTTAAACCGTGAATACTCTCCAACTCCCAAAAACGCATTAACCTAGAATAGCTATACCTAGACCATATTTATATTACACCAATTAACCTAAAGCCCAAAGACAACAAGCCCACCAAAATCACTAAGCCCATCATTGGTTTCGTTCCAGAACCGAGAACATATATGACATACAAAACAAAGCATAAAACACAAAATATAGTCCAACAATCTCCCCTTGGTTTAATGCTTTTAGACTTCTTTAAGGCTTTTCCACAAGGTGCATGTCCGCCTGATCAAAGTCCCCAACCCATAGTTTCCTTTTAATTATAGTAGCAACCATTCCGGTGAAGGCTTTTTCCGTAGCTTCAAACAATTCATTCTCAACAATTATTTGAAAGTTTGACAAACTTTGGATATCATGTTCACAAAACTTCAATAAGCCTTTGGGATCAACAATGCGATACAGGCTCTTTTTCAGCTTGATCACTACGGAAGCAGTAGCATCATCATAAACCCAGAATTGCATTGAGTCCAAAGTGCCTTCTAGTAAATGTTTAGGAAGCAGAATACTTTTAGCTTGCTTTGTAGGCGGTCACATAACATTCAGCATGGTTTTATTAGTGCGTGGATCAATGACATCCTTGTCCTTTTGTCGTAAACAATGAAGCAGACCTCATGCCTTCGAAGTTATCTTTAGCTTTATCCTCAAGAAAATTCTTAAAAGACCAGGCCATGGGTTCATTTGTTGGATTATACAAAGAAGCATGAATAAGTTTAGAAATACAAACTTTTGTCTAGGACAGAAAGTCGACTTATTTCTCATAATACTCAATCTGTTCGCTGTAACACTTTACGATCCACATTTTCTTATCTGCATCATATCCCCACATCAAAATGCCAGAACGATCTCCATACTTGTCTGTAAATTTCTTCCCAGTCTCCCTAAAAAACATCTCAGGGTGATCCCCTAGAGAATTTTGGTTAGAATGCTTCATGACTAGCATCTTTCCTCTCAGTTGCTCAACCATGACTTGATTTTTCTGCTTTCTTGAGCAGAAGTAAGACCATAAGATACAAATTGTCAATATTTGCATTAGGAGTGGGTCTAACAACTCTTTCACTTACATGTTGATAAATTGGATTGACTGGACCAGAACTAGAGGCAGAAATCTTTTCACCTTCAGCACTTAAAGGTTGAAAATCATCCCCAAACTTTTGATGTAATCAAAGTTTAGGTCAAAGAACAAGGCAGTTAGACCACCAAGATTTGCTTGAAGTTTTGAAATATTTAGCTCTTTAATGAAGTTCTCTTTTTCAAGATCACTGATTCGAATGTCCTAGCTTCCAATAATCAAATCCTTTTCAGCTGAGCTCTATTCTAAGTCAAAAACTTTGTTTTGAAGCAGAGCAACATCAACAAACTCATACTCAGGCAGCTTGCTCTTGCCTTTTGAAAAATTCAGAACGGGGGCCTCAAAAGAACTTCCAGAAGCTTGAGCCCCTTCTGAAGGGAATACTTTTTGTTTAACAATAGGGCTTTCAAAGTCCTGATCCATTGGAGTGGAGTCAGGTACCGGGCTTGAAATCTCTTACATCACTAGCAAAGACTCAGTGAATGTGCTTTCAATATTCTAGGCTACAGAAGTAGGTTCAATAGGAGTAGATACATTTTGAACAGGGTCTGTGACAAGTACTTTAGGTCTTGGATCTCTTCTTTTCCTCTTCCTCGGGAGTATAACATGAGTAGAATCTCCTTGATCACTTTCAGACGGAGGTTTAGTTATATCAGGAACTATTTGGGGAGGCTTCCTCGCAGTTCACTGTAATTCAGTAATACGAGCATCCATCTATTCAGAGGTAGGCGTATAAGATTGCACAGTTGAGTCACGATCTCTTTCAATCACATCAGAAGGTGTGACAGCCACATCCTCTTCAGGGATTGAGATACTTTGTAGAAAATATTCAAACTCATTCTCTATCAAATCCTTTTCTTAACCCTCTTCCTCTTCTTCATCAGATATTTCAACATCTTCGAATGCATATTGAAATTTTGGTGTAGGTGCCACATGTTCCTTGGCAATCTCAGCATTAATGGAACTGGCAGCAAGAGTGTTTTCAACTTCAACAAACTTTTTAACCAACTCCTTCAACCCTTGATAGGCAACTTTGATAGCTTTTCTTGATTGCTTCATGAGTCCAAAGGTGTTGGGACCCAAAGCTTTCATGTCCAAAGTATCAGACGACCTCTCAATTTGGAGATTTTTTCATTCAGGATCATTTGAATGAACCTGGGATACATCAAAAATAGGTCCTTCTTCTTCTTCCACTGGAGTTTGCCTTTTCATTTCTTCAAAAACAAATTTCTAAAAGTTGTATTCCTAGTTCATTGCTAAAGCGACGATAGCTGACGTCATAGTCTGACTAATTTCGTCAGATCCTCCCTTCCTTCCAGAAATGCAAGTCACAAAATAGTGTGCCAGAAGTATCCAGTAAGGTGGAAACAACTTTTTGATGGTGGGAGGATAGGTTCCTTCATAGCACATCTTCTTAAGAACTTCCTTCACTTGATCCATAGAGTACTCAATTGGAAATGCAAATGCATCACCAAATTCAAGTACTTGTAACACCGAAAATTTTAATACAAAATTTTCATTTAAAATCATTTATCTCTTTAACACTTTTCATGAAAATCTCCCTTTTTGTTTAAATTACAATACATGACTCTTTTGTTCAATCAATTAATAGACCAGGATCCTGAAAACCAACGTTTCTTCTGGTGTGCATAATCGAGCCGGTGCCGTCCCGTGATCCGGAGAAAACCTGAAACACATCAAAAAACACTGTAAGCACGATGCTTAGTGAGTTCCCCAAGATACCACTCTGATACATATTAGCCACTCAAGGCTATAACTCTGTGGGCCCTTGGGCCCTAACTTTATGGACCCAGAGGTACTAACTCTGATAACTCTGAATCATGCATATCACATATCATAATAAATCTCATAAAATAAATAGCATAAAAATACACTGACACATAACTCTAAACCTAACTCTGTGGACCCTCTGGTCCTAGCTCTGTGGACCTTCCGGTCCTAACTCTGATATACACACAACATAAATCACATAAAAATATGCAGTGCCACGCATCGCATAAATAGCATACAATAATTCTGTCACATAACTCTGTTACCACTCTAGGTAAAGTATAGTGAGAAGACTCACCTCAAACGAAGTCGGATGAACTCGCGTGCTCAACGTCCCGACCTAGCCTCCTCCTATTATTCAAATAACATCCCCGATCAACACTCTCTCATTGTCTCAGCTCTAAAGATTGGGTAGAAGACCATTCAACCCTTCCCTGAACTTTCTTAAGTCAGTCTCGACCAAAACCCTAAAGTCAACGAAAGTTAACGGTCAAACTTTGACCCGACTCATCGAGTGCACATGGGCGACTCGGCGAGTCCACATGTGTCCACTGAATCCTCCTTCAAGCCTCACTTGACACGTCGATCCAACCCCTGGCTTGACGAGTTACACCTATTATGAATCGCGGGGCAACCCCAACTCGACTCGTCGAGTCTTTTCATGAACTCGGTGAGTTGCTCCCATGACAACACTCATCTGGCCTTCTAAGGTCAGATCCGTTCCTCTAATCCATAGATCTGTCTTATGACCAGTAACCACAAAAGGTCGAATCTTGGTACACATGCAAGTCTCTCTATGCTTATTTTGGTGAAATCCTTCATATCATGACAACCCTAGCTCATAACTCTAAGGAAAAGGCATAAAGCAGAATGGAAGGGACTCTTTGGACCTCTTAAGGTCCAGATCTAGGAATCATTTCACCATGGGACCTTTCATACTCTAGATTCAAGCTAAATAAAGCATGAAGAAACCCTAGATTCATGAAATCAAACGAAGATGGACATGAATCCTTACCTCTCACAGCACATCTAAACGAAATGATGGAAGATTTGAGTCCCACAAGACAGCCCAACTCGAAATCCTTCCTTCCCTTTTCTAAGACACTCCAAAGGATGATGAATTAGCCCTCCTCTTGCACTACAAGCTTCCTCTTTGCTCTCTATGCTTTCTCAGGATGTAGTGGCTGCAAATGAAGGCCATAAGGACCTTTAAATAGGTCCCAAACCCGAGAAATTAGAGTTTCTCTGCCCAGCACCTACTCGGCGAGTCCCTCATTTGACTCGTCGAGTCCACTCATTAAATCCGCGTGAAAAACCCGACTCGAATCAGCGAGTTGGATCCTCAACTTGTTGAGTCTCTCTTTAATCAAAAGATTAAACTACACAACAATAACCCTGAAAATCCGGATGTTACAGTACTTCTCGGATTACTTGATCAGAAACAATTACTTGAGTTCCCTTCACCATTGATTCGACAACACCAGCTCCATCTGCTCCTTGCTTGTTGATTGAAGCATTTATCCAAAATTCAGTGATTAAGTCTTTGTGGATGACTGGATTAGCACGGAGGGCATGACAAATCCTGCAGTTGTTCAAACCAACCATCATGGATTTGAATTCTTGATGAGCAGCAGGTGGATCCATAAGATATCCAACAATATTGTGAGAGTCTAAAAAATTAATCTGCTATGCCATTTATCTGCACCAAACTAGCCAAGTGAGAATTGACTAAAAAATTAAAAATTAATTAAATTAAGTTTATAATTTGATTTCGGTATTTAATCGATTTCGATCAAAGGCAAAACTTCAAACGTTTTTAGTTATAGTCAAATATTCCATCGATTTCAGTCAAAACTGATCGATTTTAGTCAAAAAGACTTTTGACCAGACATTTTCGGCCGAGAACCCCGATTTTGGTCGGATCTGAATTGATATCGGTCGAATCCAGGTTGGACTGAAAACCCACGGAACCTGTTCTAATTCAAAATTCTAAAACCTTCGAACAATCCACTCGAAACCTGCAAATCCATTGAAACATGTACACCGAAAATACTTTAAACATCATTGCCATGATCAAAAATCACATATCTACCTGATTCATCGAAGTATTGGCAACACAAACACCAAAAATTAACAGATTTTTTAGGAAATATTGAAAAGGTTTGAAGAAAGGACAGTAATGGCGGATTAAGGTTCTCAAAGGTAAACCCTAATCAGCCGAAAACAAGGCATATATATACCCCCGGAAACGGCCTAGATGGCTCACCTCAAAGATTTCGGCCCAAAATAAAATAAACAAGATATATAAAAAATTTCTTTCGATTTTACGTTTCAATAACCAAAATGAGAAATAAAAACTTTACACACCATTAAAAACTTTACAATATTATTTTATATATTTTTAATTGTTTTAATTTTTTTTTTTAATTTTTTTAGTTTTTAAAAATTTTTATTTTACTATTTCTCCCCCTAAATTTGCGCATAACAATATATATTTTTATTTTACTATATATATATATATATATATATATATATATATATATATATATATATATAATTAAAAAATAAAATTGTAATCCAGAACAAAAACTTTTTGGGATCAAACGTTATAGAACAAATTTATGAGGTTTATCAGCACACACGTTCATGAAAAACCCTGGTGAATCATTAATATTGTGATCCACTTAGACACAAAGAACCTTTTTCAAGACAGATTATGAGTGACAATATATAACTACTATATTCCTAAATAGATCATTTCGTCTGACGACAACCAAGGATATTGTTGTACACTTAAATTTAGCAAGTAAAATTTCACCAGTCAACCTTTTAGTTTTGGATGTAGTTAAAGTTAGTACACTAAAAAATATTCCCCACTTCATGGCATACCCCAGTAATCAAGGAAGTTTCCTCAGAATCCTTTACTTCAGGTGAGTGGATAATCATTGTGGAATGCATATGTTGTGTCCCAGGTCGGATCTACCGTCATGAAGAGGGGACACCATATGACTAACATAGAGAGTATAATATTTTAGATTCATAGAAGACAACATACTAAATTAGAAGAAGTTAACATCATCTGAGTGCATATGTTGTGTCCCAGGTCGGATCTTCCGATCACACAAAGAGGATAACATATGATTGACCAAAAAGAAAGAATAACAATTTTAAATAGACCCAATTTATCAGAACCCCTTAGTCACCCCTATCATTACCCAACATATTGATGGGTTTTATGCAAAACATCAATCTTATGGTGTGCATGCAAACCCTAAAGCTTTGGATCTAGTTTGTCTGATGAACATGCAATAATCATCCAAAACTTATAAACCCTAGATCTAGCATACAATAATTGATATTATCATAATAAAAGAGTTTAGATCTGACCTTGATTGTTATGTAGCAATAACAATCTCAATTCCTCTTGATCTTGACTCTTGAAAGCTTAGTGCCTCAAATGTTGCACCTCTAATGGAGTCACAAACACCATGAACAACAAGATGAACAAGGACAGAGGAAGGAGGCTCCAAAAATGTCCTAGGGTTTCTCTTGGAAGGTTAGGGACGTTTTTGGCTTGCCAAGGGTTCCTTTTATACTTAGGCTTCTATGGTGTTTCAACTAGGAAACCCTAATCCGACTGCTTAGGCCTTAAGCACCCCAATGACCCTTCCAGAAGGCCCTTGGACGATTTGTATATGGATCTCCATATAGAATTCGTCATCATTCCTTTATGGATCCTAATTCCAACTTTGTAACTATCTTATAATTACAGTATCAGTCCCCTTTATTTAATTAATCTCTTTTAGTCACAAATTAATTCTTAATTAATTATTGACTAATATTAATTAACAATATGATTTCTCTTTTAATATATTATTCACATAATATATTAATAAATCATAATTAATCCTCTTTATTCCTTAATTCACCCTATCAGTTGCTATGGTAAAGGCAATCCAAAAGGACTATGCTCGTAATCAGGTCAAGTACATACGAAAATGGTTATAAGCTTAGACACCTAATCTAATAGTCTCCCACTTGGATAAGTTTAATAACTATTTTGCATATAACTTTAGAACCTGATCAACAATCGTAGCTTTCAAAAGACGTTGTCAACTCTGATCTTATCAGTAACTAGTCCTTTAGATAAGGGATCGTATATTCCTCGATTCTAGATATCTTATGAACTGAGACATGCGTTTTAATCATACTCTTTGTTCATGTGTTGTTTCCCAATTTCCGGTTTATGATGACTGGCAACAGACTACAATTGAACACATCAACTTAGTCCCAGCTTGGCCAAGCGCTTAGGGTGTCATCAATAAATCATCGAGGGGCCCACATATATTGCTTTTATCCAAATTTGGGTAAAAGGAATGGATAAACTTCGACTCAAATGCTCACTTGCACTCATTCATCAAATCACACACAACAATAAGTTTTATAACACCAAGTTACTGGTGCGTTTACTTATTATTAATGTGCAACTGACCAATAAATAACAACTCACATGTCTTGGTTTCAAGAATATAAGATATTATCGTCTCACTAATCACCCGTGATAAATCCATGAAGTGATTCAAGTGAGCATGGGGTTAATCCAATACTCTAATCTTATTACAGGAGCACTCATGAACTCTGCAGAAAACTTGTGCTATGTCTAAACACCTTAGACAATCTACAGACCGATTCATGATATTCTTGCTTCATACCTACTTCAAACGTATGACCGACTGTGGAGGTTTGAATAACCTAGTTATTATGGAAGTCAAAACATTCAAAGTGAAACACATTAATAATATTAATCCTATATGGCCCCAAACTTTTGAGTACAAATAAAAAAACATTTTATTTACTCACCATATTGATTACTCATTATTCATTGTCTAATGTTTTGGATAATCAACTTAACCCTTGAATTATAACAACAGTTGTCCCATGCTTCAAGCATGCACACTATGTTTACCTATGGTCCTTCTTTTTTGAAATAGATCAATTGAACACATTTCCAATGATACTCATCTCACAACTCCTAATCCTTATTATTAGTGTAAGAATGTAAAATTCTTCCTATTATTAGAATATGTTTGATTCTAACATTTTATGCAATGACCCTTTGTAAAGTAACAGTACCAAAATCACAAAGATTTTGCCAATGAAATTACAAAGTGCTCTATTGGAGATTGTTACAAGACAATCCCATAAACATGAAGTCTCACATTCAAAGTATATTCCTTTGAACATCCTTCTTGCATAAAAGTCTCTAATCTAGACATAGATTCTCGATATCCAACTCCCAATGTGGAAAAATTTCCATATTTTCCATACGACAACTCATTCTAAATAGAGTCTTATCTATTCATAATAATGTCAATATGGTCCATCCAATACTATACTTCCAACTACTCACAAGCAAAAAAAAAATAGCAAACTTCAGATCATCCTTTGATAGTTGTTTAATTAGTTTAGTCAAATCCAGTTCTAGTCCCTTTTCCCTCTTAATGCCCTAGGCATTTGGAAAATTTTAGAACAGTCAAATATTACAGCATATGCAATCGATCCTATACCTGAAGCGTATGGGACACGATTCATAATGAAAATGTGATACTTACTAGTTTCTTGTTGTTATATTGCCATATATAGAATTTCCTTATGTTGAATCTTTCAACATAACATCCATATATGTCCTTTGATTAAATTTGATTAAAATTTCTCGATCCAAGCTTTTAGATTTCGAAACGAAGTATGATATTATCTCCCTTAAGTATAGAAAAACATTTGTAAACCCATGCAACTTTGCAAAGTGAAACCTTTTGTTTTCTATAATTAATATTGCTAACTTGAAATACTTAAAACAATAATCATGCTCCTACTAACACGATGATTATATCCATACCAGGATAACATTTATGCTCCCACTAGCTTTGTCACGTATTCAGAAAACAGTTGGACTTCTAGAAAACAATACTTATCGACTTCCAAAGTTCATATTTCTAATACGATATGCTTCGATAAGCCTTTATCTAAGTTTCTCAAACTCATACACCTTTCCTTACATAGCTCATTTGTGTGTCTAAACCATTTAAGAACTTATAGCAATAAGTCTTAAATGTTTAAACTAATTGCCAAATCTCATACTTCGAACTATGAAGAGGGATGCCGTAATCGTAATCGAATTTGAGAATTGCAAATATCACAATTACTATCTCCTGAAAATCTCTCTTAATGAAAGCGTTTCCTCACAATCATTTTGATGAAGGTAATAAACCTTATGACACTTAGATTTTATGGTGTATGTGTTCCTATCAATGTGAATTTGTCATAACAATGATCATAAGAGAATGTTTGTGACAAATCCAACTCATATGGATCGAACTTGTTTGATCTTAATTTCTTGCCTTACGGTAGCACGAATGCCCACCATTGCTTCCAGGTTGTTAAGCAATTCACTTATATCAATGTACTTTCCATTGATCAAGATGTTTTGCCTTTTGCAATCAAATGAGAACTCATAGAACTCATATGTATACTTGACTTAAAATTGGAATGGCATAGAAACAAGAATATGTCAACATGATAGGTTACAAACCTCAAGTCGTGTGCTAGTGTTTAATAGTAGGTTTACTCTTGATTAGTTCTTGAAACTTTTCAAGATCATTTAGACTCCCACTGACTTCTTGACATATACGATTCTCTTGTCAAGAAACATTTCTTGACAAAAAAATATTCAAGAGTTAGTGTGGATTCTTATCAAGATAAACACTATACACAATTGGTCTTAGTTGGTCTTTGTCTTATCCAAGACATCACAACTTACCAATTTCAAACGTGCAAGAGTAAGAAAAACATTTTTCTACTCCACATTTGATGAGTGTGCTAAAAAAAACTTCTTAAGATGTGTCACTCAAGTAACAATCTTGGAGTATGACTCTAAGACTTGATTTTGAAACGAAGTATGACTCATCCCTTTTGATTTAACCATTTCAACAATTTCCGATTCCTCTTCTTATTCATACTAGTGCACTAAGGTGTCCTTAGAGGATTGATTGTGATATAGTTTCATAATCAATAAGGCGATCATAAAACATGGTACTAAAGTACTCTCCCATCTTTTCAGTTTGGAGAAACTTTTATCTTTGTGTCTAATTGATTCTTCTTATTTGTTCTGCCATTCATCAAAACTTTTCAATGATTCAAAATTACACTTAATCTTGTAAGCATAACCACATTTACTATACTTTTAGTAAATCATGATGAATGATCTGATTGTTATTTGTGGTGCACTTGACTAGTGCATAGCATTGCGTACCAGATCTCCCAATCTTTCACTTGACTCACATACTTATGTGAACAAGTAGTTAATCTTAATTTTCTAAGTGCCAAGATTTCCATACATCACATGGCTCATATCATATGATTCCAGGCTTCTATCAAATTGAAACTTGGGCGATGAGAATCTTTCCTTACTTAGAAAATTACGACACTACCATAAATAACATAACTACGAATCACATGCACTTAATATTGCTTATAATAGAAACACATAAGCATCAATTTTCACAAATGACATTGTAAGGAGATATAAATAAGACAAAACTCAAATTTATTTTATTTATAAAAGGTGCGGAAAACTTGTCCTTACAACGCAAATTCGAAAGAAAACTATGTGATAACATATTCCTAAGCAATCTATCATAACTCTAAGCAGCAGCTCAAAAATCCGATCATCGAATCATGCGATCGAAATCCATTTCTTTGTGATCAAACTCAGCTCACTTCTTTCTTTAAGCTTCCTTTCTTTTCTTCGATCCTACAAAACATCAAAAATGTAATCTTCTCACATCATGTATTAAGAATCTAAAATAGAAAACTTAATAGAGCTATATAGTGGATTTTACCTGAAGGAGAGTCATACATCTTGACTCCCCCATCTCTTAGATCTCTCAGGTAGTCAGGACAACTTCGTAACCAATACCCCCTCTTTTGGCAGTAGAAACATATGGATTCTTCTGGAATGGTACACGAGAATATCTCAGACTCAACATTTCTCTTGCCTAGAGAAATCTTTTCTGGACTTCCAATGTTGCCATTGCCCATAGAAGGTCGGGATATTGATTTACCAGGCAAATTTTCTCGACCAGTGAGCCAAATCATTTCTGATTCAGCAGCAATAAGAAAATAAGTCAAGTCAATGAGGGTCACGTCGTGTTCCATCATATAGTACTCTCTAGCGAACTTACCATATGATTCGGGAAGTGAGTGAAGAACCAAGTCAATAGCCAACTTCTCCGAGACATCGACACCCAATATTCCAAATCTATCAATATGCAACTTCATATCCAAGACATGAGCACGTACAGACTTTCCATCTTCATGTCTTTTCGCCAATAGGGCTTGGGCGACCTTGAACGTTTCAAGTCTTCGAACACGTGGGTTAGGGAGAATTATTGGAGGAGGTGGAGGAAGTGAAGAATGATTTGCATTTCCGCAATCCAATCGTGGAACACCATCTTCAAGAGAAAACCTTTTCCAATGAATTCAGGAAGACCATAGTTGTCAAACTTTGACATCTACAAAATGGGAGAAAATTCAAGTTAGTTGATTGAGTCCTTAATAAAACACCCAAATGAGATATTAAGGCTCGGACCCAACACAATATTCTACAATTTGGAAGAGGGATGCCGTAATCCAAATTGTAGAACATTTGAAGGTAGGTAAATGATGATTTACCAATTTCTACCATGAAAAACGAAAAGGAAATTTATGTTTTAAATGAATTGAAACTCCTAGGTCTTTTGAGATTCATTGAAAATTTTCAATGGCATGTTTAGATCTCGATTGTGCCTTTCATTTGTGACTGGGATGTCGAGGATCACAAACAAGGTGTGGATAACCATGCAAATTAGTTTGGTACTCTCGATGTTACAAATCACCTAATCAATGTGTCGTTTAACCATACACGCTCCATTGATCTATGATAAACATCAAGCTACCCATTTCCATCCTTCATTGGTCCCATATTGGTGTGTCGGTTAACCACACACGCTTCACTAATCGACCAAAAAGGTGTAATGTGCAATTTCATGGATTAGCACCAATTCTACATTTTTCCTAAAGTAACTAAGATTTGGGAATTTTAAAAAGTGTTTAGTTACTTAGTATTTTATTATACTTATAATGGAAAATGGTGTCCTATCCTACCCATTTGTCGAACGACCCTCCACTAGTCAAGAGTGTGGTAGGTAAGAGTGGATACCCATTCAATTGCCATTTTATAGGCAATTTCCTTAAACACCCCTTAGAGACCAGCTTCGTGAATGAGGCCTACTAACGGTAAGACTGACTCTTTACTCATACATATATAATATTAGACTTTTAATTTTATATAATATAAGGGTATATTTTATACTTTTAAAATACTAGGTGGTTTAATTTAATAAATTATACCTTTAGTTTAATTAAATACAAACCAAATCATTATGGATTTACTAACTCTCTTTTAATTATACACTTAATTAACTAAATAAACCATAAGGGTGTAATTTGAACTTTTCAAAATACTAGGGTTTTAGAATTTAAAAAAAATTCAAAATTAAACTTTTAATCAAAAATTTTAAATTCCAAAACTTGAGGACAAGCTTTTGAAACTTTTCAGAACATTAGGGTTTAGAATTTAAATAATTTAAAATTAACTTTTAATCAAAAATTTAAATTTCAAAACTTGAGGACAAGTTTTGAAAATTTGAAAACTATCTAGATCAAATTACAAATAATTCAATTAATCAAATAATTGGTGATTATCTAAATATGACCTAATTCAATTTCTTGCAAGATAATCCATCAAATAATTCAAATAATCAAATTTTATTATATAAGGAAATAATTATTCAATTAAATTACAATTATCTTCTATTTTGGCAAGGATAATCACATAATATCAACAAAAATCGGATTTTATCAATAAAAAATGTTTTTTGTAATTATCCCAAGCCAAAAACAGCTCAAAAACCTGAAAATCCCTCCATCTGACCCTCAGAATCGTCGAGTCAGGGCTGGAATCATCGAGTACCCAGTGGACTCGGTGAGTTCACCTATAGACTCGGCGATTCCAGGCATCAGAATGTGACTTTTCGTGTTTTTCAGCCTTAAATGATCATGAAAACATCAAATACATCAAACAAACAGCCTAGGCTCTGATACCACTAATGGATTTTGTGCAAAACATCAATCCTATGGTGTGCATGCAAACCCTAAATCTTTGGATCCGGTTTGTCTAATGAACATGCAATAATCATCCAAAGCTCATAAACCCTAGATCTAGCATACAATAATTGATATTATCATAATAAAAGAGTTTAGATCTTACCTTGATTGTTATGTAGCAATAACAATCTCAATTCCTATTGATCTTGACTCTTGAAAGGTTAGTGCCTTAAATGTTGCACCTCTAATGGAGTCACAAACACCATGAACAACAAGATGAACAAGGACAGAGGAAGGAGGCTCCAAAAATGTCCTAGGGTTTCTCTTGGAAGGTTAGGGATGTTTTTGGCTTGTCAAGGGTTCCTTTTATACTTAGGCTTCTAGGATTTTTCAACTAGGAAACCCTAATCCAGCTTCTTAGGCCTTAAGCACCCCAAAGAACCTTCTAGAAGGCCCTTGGACGATTTCTATATGGATCCCCATATAGAATTCATCCATCCTTTCTTTATGGATCCTAAGCCCAACTTTGTAATTATCTTATAATTACAGTATCAGTCCCCTTTATTTAATTAATCTCTTTTAGTCATAAAATTAATTCTTAATTAATTCTTGACTAATATTAATTAAACAATATGATTTCTCTTTTAATATATTATTCACATAATATATTAATAAATCATAATTAATCCTCTTTATTCTTTAATTCATCCTATCAGTTGCTATGTTGAAAGGCAACCCAAAAGGACCATGCTCGTAATCGGATCAAGTACATACCAAAATAGTTATGGGCTTAGACACCTAATCCAACACATATGCCAATGAAGTGTTTAGCCAAAGATCTAGATGATAGTTAGTGTCAACTTTTTTCAGAGGCTTCCTTGTCTATTTTGTTGTTAAACCTATCCTAGCGTCGTATTATCACTCCAAACGAAGTTTTTAAGTTCAAAAGACTCCTCATTGTATAGTCCATTAGTTTTAGTCCTTTGTGCCTATCAACACATTGAACATATGGTATATACAATTCAGCTTCAGTGCTTTACAAGTCTTTTGTTTTTCCTTTATCACTAACTTATGCCACTTCCCTAAAAGGTTGCCAACAAAAAAATTCCTTTACTAAAATAAAGTAGAATGGAAGAAAATAAGAAATACTGAGCAAAATTGAAAAGAAAGTATGGTTTTCGAGACGTATCATCTTAATAAATACCACAAGCATGAGCTTGTTCTTTTTAAGAAAAAATAGTTTTTTTTGGCAATTAAAGATCAACATTGTTATCATAGAGAAGAGAAGATTCAGAAAATTCAAACTGTGATTCAACAATTGAAGAAATCCCCACTTGTAATCTTTTATTTTCTTTCCCGTAAAGGACGCATGCTATCCAAGAAAATTTTGAATGTCATGCATAAGAGAGATGTCTCCTACCATGTGCCTAGAACAGCCACTATCAACATACCAAAGTTTGATGATATTCCTCCATACCTGCTCCGACATAGAGTGTGGAATCAATTGATCTTGGGAACCCAGTCCATTTTGAAACTGAGTTGACCTTTACAATCAACACATGATACTCTTTCCCAAGTCATATCCTGTCTCTCAAACACATAAAATAAAGAGAAATTAGAATTTTTAGGTGATTTGGGAATTGAAACCTTTGGAACCCATCTGTAGTAGGGTTTAACCATTTTCTTGTTCAATCGGGTGGATGTTTCAGCACTTGATTTAGAGCTTGAGATCGACGGCTGAGATGACTTTGACCTCACCGATCTTAGTCTAATTGAACTATTTCTCAAATTAGTCTTCTTGTATGACATGCCCTTTTTGGCCTTGAGATTTTGATTCTTGGTCCTTTTAGCATTCCAATCACCACTGCTTGAATGTGACCTTGAAAGATTTCTTGTGGAAGATCTCCGCCTAGGCACATTCCGCCAATCTTGTTTATAGTAAGGCACATATGGACGAAGTTGGCAATTTCTAGCAACGTGACCGGGAGTTCTACAGTTGAAACAAGTTTGTCTTTTTAAGTAAATAAGATTGTGACATGGTCCTTGTCCAAATGAAGTTTGTTTGAAAGACCTTCCACAATCACATGCACATTTATTAGCTTTTTGTTTAACAAATTTATGTGGCTTTGATTTTTCTACAGTAGTATTATTATCATCACAAGCTTTTGAAGCCCTTTTAGCAGAACTAGAATTACTTTTGTTCTGCTCGAACCCATCTTGCACAGTTACTTCAACTGCACTTGAAGCAGAAATATTAGAATCATTCACATTAGTACTCTCATTTGGGCCGGATTGTTCAGTCTTGATTGGGGTAGTTACAGGGGGCTGGCCATACTGTGCTGAAGTCTCTATCTCTTTGGTTTTAAGGGGTGGAGTATAGTTATCATTGAAAGGAGGTGGAACATTATGATACCCTAGACCCATACCCTGTTTGTCGTTTCACTTTAAATGTTTTTCTATCATATATTCAACCTTCTCACTTGACACATAGAATTTCTTAAATGTAAAGTCAGCATCCTCAAATTTATCCATCAATGCATCAAGTTCAGCAGTTAAGTTTGCAATTTTCTCCTTGGCAAACCGATACTGAACACATTTGGTGTTGTACTCTTCTTTAATCTTGCTTAAATATTTTGTTTAAGCTTCTAGTTTTTCCTTAAGCGGTTTATTAATTTTCTTGATTTCATATATTTCATTTTTAAGATCAAAAACCACTCTAACCAACATGCGCATCTTCTGAATCCTTATAAGGCCTCACTCGACTCGTCGAGTTAACCTTTCACTTGACGGGTTACAACTGATCTTGAATCGCGGGGCAACCCGACTCGACTCATCGAGTCCTCTCATGGACTCGACGAGTTTCCTCCATGGAAACTTCCAAATGACCTTCTGAGGTCAGATCTGTTTCTCTAACTTATAGATCTGACCTGTAAACACTCAAAAGTCATGTAAAGGTCCAATCTTTATGCTCATGCATCACTCATATGGCTCTATTTGATGAATCAGCTTTTAATATGACAACGAAGATCGAAAACCCCAAAGGGACTGCATAAAGTTGGACGAGTGGGACTCTTTGGACCTCTCAAGGTCCAGATCTAAGGTCTATTTCACAGTGGGACTTCTCATGCTTCTTATTCCAACTCAAGAAAGGGTAAAGAAACCCTTGACTCAATAAGCCTACCCAATAAAGAAGAAAAGGGTCGAATTGCTACCTCAAAGTGAAGTCCCCTTGCTTGAAAGTCTCAGAACAACAACCTCCTTTGGTCCTTCTAGATGGATCACTTCTCCTCCTTAGCAAAATCACAACAAATAGCTTAAAATGGCTCTCTCTCTCTCTCTCTCACACACTTCACACACTCAAGTATGTTAGGGTTCTTTTCTCTGAAAGGGTGGCTGCAAATGAAGGCCATTAGGACCCTTAAATAGGGCACAGGCCCAAGGATTCAGGGTTTCTGCCAATAGCACGGACTCATCGAGTCCATTCACCGACTCGTCGAGTCCACTCATTAATCCGAGTCATGATTCGCGATCCTACTCGACGAGTTAGGAAATCAACTCGTTGGGTCACTCCTCATATCTCAAAATAAATAATTATATGGCCATACCTTGGAATCCGGATGTTAGAATTCTCCTCAACTGGAATCAGACTTCGCCCTCGAAGTCTTACTCAAACAACTTTGGATGCTGCTCCCGCATCTCCGCTTCCGGCTCCCAGGTCAGCTCGGACCCTCTCTGATGCTGCCACTTGACCTGAACCAGGGGCACCTCTTTGTTCCTCAGAACCTTGATCTTCCGATCCAAGATTGCGATCGGCTTCTCAATGTAGTTCAGGATCGCATCCACCTAAATATCCTCTAGTGGCACTAGTGTCGTCTCATTGGCTATACACTTACTCAATTGGGATACGTGGAAGGTATCATGAATCTGACCCAACTCCTCGGGTAGCTCTAAAGGGTATGCTACCTTACCCACACTGACAATCACTTTGAAAGGACCAATCTATCGGGGCCCCAACTTGCCCCTTTTCCTGAATCAGATCACTCCCTTCCAAGGAGATACCTTCAGGAGTACGAAATCTCTAACCTGGAACTCGAGCTCGGCTCGCTGCCTATCCGCGTAAGTCTTCTGGCGGCTCTGGGCTGTCAGCAATCTCTGCCTGACCTACTGTATCTGCTCAGCCGTCTTAAGAACTATTTCAGTGCTACCCATCACTCGCTGCCTCACCTCACCCCAAAAGATAGGGGTCCTACACCTCCTCCCATACAACAGCTCAAAGGGAGGCATACCAATACTCGAATGGTGGCTGTTGCTGTAAGAAAACTCAGATAAAGGTAGGTATGAATCCCAACATCCACCGAAGTCCATGACACATGCTCGAAGCATGTCCTCAAGTGTCTGTATCGTCCGCTCACTCAGCCCGTCCGTATGTGGGTGATAAGCGGTTGCGAAGTGCAACATCGTACCCAACTCCTCATGAAACTTCTTCCAAAACCTGGAAGTGAAATGTACATCGTGTTCTGATACAATCAAATCGACACTCCATACCGCAACACCACCTCTCTCACATATATTGTTGGGTTTTGAGCAATCTAACACTTCCTAAGTGTGCATGCAACCCTAATAAACCTTGGATCTATGTTTGTCTAAATACATGCAAAATAATAATTTTCCAAGGTTTATAACCTATCTAACATGGCATGGGGAACATTTCAACATAAAAGAGTTAGAAGAGATTACATACCTTTTGGTGAGTTTGGTTCTAAGGAGTTTGAGGGCCAAGCACCAATAGTGTGAATGCCTCAAATGGAATCACAAACACCACAAACTCTTGGAAAACTTTGAGAGAGTATACACCTTGTATAAAATCGGCCACACACATGCACACACACACACTAGTTCACTAGTTTTCTCTTAGGCTCCATTTCATGCTCCATAAGCATGCTTATATAGTGTGCATGGTTAGGGTGAAACCCTAATAACCCATGTCTTTTCCTTTTCCAAGGATCCATGGGTTAAAAGCTCCATGGATCATCCATGGACTTCCACATAAGCCTAGCCCATTAACAAATGAGTATTAGCCCACACTATATAAAACAAATAGCCCATAATTTAATTAGTCTTCCTTTTAATCTCTAAATTAATTCATAATTAATTTAAGACTAAAACTAATTAAATAACGTAACTTCATATTAATATATTATAACTCATAATATATTAATAAACATATGTGTATAACTCTCATAAAATTATCCATAATAGTTTGGATGAGATGCAACCCAAATGGACCATGCCGGTCGGGTCAAGTATATACCAAATAAGTTATGGACTTAGACACCTTATCCAACAGACTCCCACTTGGATAAGTCTAATAACTATATTTGCCTATAACTTCAGGAACCAACCAACAATTGTAGCTCTCGAAAACTCCCTCGAACAATGAAGACTCTGTCGAACTATGAAGCGCCATTTTAGATAAGTGATCACATAATCCTCTATTCTCATGATATCAGCCGGACAAACACATGGAACTATGTCTTGCTTATTGTCTAGCAGTTGTTTCTCGATTTTTCGATTTGTTTGACGAAGAACTTCACTGAACACATCGGTTTAGTTCTGACCAGGCCTGGTACATGGGTCAACACAAAATCATCGAGGGGCCCATATATCGCTTCTATTTCAAGAAGGAACAGATAAACTTCGACTGATATGCTTGTTCTACTACTTATTGAATTGTACACAAAGGCACGTTTTATAACATCAAGTTACTGATGCGTTTACGTGCAATCAATGCACAACCAACTCATAGGTAACAACTCATATCTCTAGGTTTAAAGATTTATATGATGTTATCGTCTCACGATCACTCGAGATAAATTCCATGAAGTGATACAAGTGAGCGTGGGTTTATACCAATACTCATAACTTATGAGTACTCATGAATGTTGCAGCAACCATTGCCATGTCTAAACACCTTTAAGGTATCTACAAACCCAATTCATGACAATCTTGATTCATACCTACTTCCGACGTATGATCGATTGTGGAGGTTTGAATAAATTAATTATTCTGGAAGTCAAAACATGCAAAACTGAAACAATAGTAAATAATTGACAATGATAGTAACACTTTACTCATAAATAAATCACAAATTTTATTCATCATCAAACGTCGATTACATTTTACAAGTTTCAGGAAAACTATCTAATCTGTAAAACTAATATCGTCCCTCAGCCCGATGCGTCTCACATGCTGAAAATACTTAACCCTCGTCAGTCCCTTCATAAGGGGATCTGTAGGATTCTCATCCGATGATATCCTCCTTGTCACAAGGAGTCCTTCTTCAATCTTGTGTCTTATGAAGTGATATTTTCTGTCAATGTGTCAGGATCTGCCATGATCTCTTGGTTCCTTGGCTAAGGTAACCGCACTATTGTTGTCACAGAAAATCTCTATAGGTTCCTTAATAGCTGGTACAACTCCAAGGTCTCCGATGAAGTTCTTTAGCCATATCGCCTCCTTCGCTGCTTCACTCGCTGCTATATACTCTGATTCACAAGTCGAATCAGCCACCGTCTCTTGCTTGGAACTCTTCCAAGAAATTGCCCCTCCATTTAAGGTAAAGATCCAGCCCGACTGAGAGCGGAAATTATCCCTATCAGTCTGAAAACCAGCATCACTATACCCTAATACTTTCAAGTCATCACAGCCACCAAGGGTAAGGATCCAATCCTTAGTCCTCCGTAGGTACTTGAGAATGTTCTTTACCGCGGTCCAATGAGCCTTGCCAGGGTTCCCCTGAAACCTGCTGACCATGCTCAAAGCAAATGCCACATCAGGACGGGTACAAGTCATGGCATACATGATCGAGCCAATTGCGGAAGCATATGGTAATTGGCTCATCTCAGCTATCTCTGCCTCTGTACTCGGACTCTGAGTCTTACTCAGTTTGGTATTGCTTTGGATCGGTAAATCTCCTTTCTTGGAATTCTCCATGTTGAACCTTTTCAACACCTTATCCAAGGAGATACTCTGACTAAGTCCAATTAGTCTTCTACTCCTTTCTCTTAATATCCTTATCCCTAGGATATAGGTAGCCTCCGCTAGGTCCTTCATAGCAAAGCACTTCCCAAGCCAGGAATTAACCTCCTGCAAGGTTGGGATGTCATTTCCTATGAGTAGTATGTCATCCACATACAGTACCAAGAAGCTAACTATACTCCCACTAGCTCTGACATACACGCAAGACTCATCTTCGCTTCTTAAGAAGCCAAACTCTTTTACCTTCTCATCAAAACAAAGATTCCAGCTACGAGATGCTTGTTTTAATCCATAAATGGATTTCTCAAGCTTGCATACTCTATTAGGGTACTCTGCATTGACAAAACCCTCTGGCTGATTCATGTACACATCCTCAGCCAACTTTCCATTAAGGAAAGCGGTTTTGACATCCATTTGCCATATTTCATAATCATGAAATGCTGCAATGGCTAACATAACCCTAATAGACTTAATCTTTGCTACCGGCGAAAAGGTTTCATCATAATCAACACCTTGAGTTTGAGTAAAACCCTTCGCAACCAGTCGAGCCTTATAAGTATGCACTTTTCCTTCCATGTCTGTCTTCTTCTTGAAGATCCATTTGCACCCGACTATTTTATGGCCTAGTACATTGTCAACCAAGTTCCAAACTTGATTGTCATACATGCACTGTATCTCGCTGTCCATAGCCTCCTTCCATTTAGCAGACTCCAGGCCTGCCATGGCTTCCTTAACACTGCTAGGTTCATCCAAATTTACTAGTGTACTATCACTAATAAACGTATCACCTTCCGTAGTAATATGAAAACCATAATAAAACGAAGGTGTGTTCCTAACCCGTGTGGAACGCCTCGGAGGTACAGACTCGTCAGCTGGATCAACAGGAGTTTCCTCCTCAGGTTGATTGCTAGTGTCTGAGGTTCCTTCACCAATTGATTCTTGAATTTCTTCAAGATCAATCTGCCTCCCACTGTCTCCTTGGCTTACAAATTCTTTCTTGCAAAAGACCCCTCTTCGTGCTACAAAGACCACATTCTCACTGGGTTTGTAGAAGAGGTAGCCGAAGGATTTCTATGGGTAGCCGATGAAAATACACCTTTCACTTCGGGGTTCAAGCTTATCATGAGTTTCATGCCTCACGAAGACTTCGCAACCCCAAATTTTGATGTGGTCCAAATTGCGAACCTTCCCAGTCCACATCTCATGAGGTGTTTTGGTAACCTTCTTTGTAGGGACTAGATTAAGGATATGGGCGGCAGTCTCTAAGGCATACCCCCAAAAAGAGATTGGTAACGCAACTCGACTCATCATAGAGCGAACCATGTCTAACAAGGTTCGATTACGCCTCTCAGCTACACCATTCAGTTGTGGTGTCCTGGGAGGAGTCAATTGTGAGACAATCCCACACTCCTTAAGATAGTCAAGGAACTCGGTACTAAGATACTCACCACCTCGATCGGATCGAAGCATCTTAATGTTCCTGCCCAATTGATTTTCTACTTCCTGTTTGAATTCCTTAAACCTTTCAAAGGTTTCTGACTTATGTTTGATTAAGTAGACATACCCATATCTACTAAAATCATCAGTAAAAGTCACATAATACCGATTAGCATCCCTTGTGGCGGTTTTGAATGGCCCACATACATCAGTATGTATTAGGTCCAACAAACCTTCACCCCTCTCACAAGTTCCAGTGAAGGGTGATTTTGTCATCTTTCCAAGTAGACAAGATTCACAATCATCATCCGATTTAAGGTCAAATGATTCCAAGACTCCACTCTTTTGGAGTTGGCCTATGCGTTTCTTGTTTACATGTCCAAGACGACAATGCCACAATGATGCTTTATCTAGGCTAGTAGAAGAATCAATATACAACACATTATTTCCTAAGTTGTCTACAATCGACACAGTTTCATACACACCATCACAAGGTAACGCTATAAAATAAAACACATTTTTAAAGAAAGCATTAATACCACCACATTCATTATCAAACGAAAAGGTAAAACCTTGTTTGTACAAAGCATGAAAAGAAATAATATTCCTCGCCATTTCAGACGAGTACACACATTTATTCAAATCTAATTTTAACCCATTATTAAGCAACAAAGTATAAACTCCAATCTTGGAAACAGGTGAAGCCTTCCTATTCCCCATGATTAAGTTTATCTTCCCGTGCTCCACATCCTCACTTCTTCTTAGGCCCTGCAAATCAGAACATATGTGAATACCACATCCTGTATCAAGCACCCAAGAGTTAGAGTATGTTGAGTAATTAGACAATATAGTGTAAATACCTGCATAGGTGGGTTTCACTTTCCCATCCTTTAGATCCTGCAAGTACTTAGGGAAGTTTTGCTTCTAGTGTGCCTTTTCATGGCAATTAAAAGCATTCAGCATCCTTGGGAATGGCAGAACCGCTCTTGGTCTTTGATGAGGAGCCTTCAAGAGACTTTCCCTTGGTACCCTTCGAAGGATGCTTCCTCTTTTTCCCTTTGCCTTGCCCAATAGCTAAAACAGGGGTAGAAGTTGGAGTAGGAGTAGTAGAGGTAACAACCGCTTTACCCTTAAGACCAGTTTCAGCGGTCTTCAAGAGTCCTTGAAGCTTGCTGAGGGTAACTTCCTCCTTGTTCATATGATATGTCATTCGAAAATGATCATAACAAGAAGGCAAGGAGTGCAAAATGATGTCAATTGCCAACTCCTCGGGGATGTTAACATTCAGCTTCAGCAAACGGTCCACATACCTTTGCATCTTTTGCATGTGGCCCGTGACGGATTCACCGTCCTTCATGCGGGTAGTTATTATGGAGGAGATTATTTCATACCGCTCCTGACGAGCACTCTGATGGTACCTTTCCATCAGGTCTTGGTGCATCTCAAAAGGGTAGAAATATTCATACAACTTTTGGAGCTCGGCTGTCATCGTGGCCATCATGATACATGCCATTTTAGTAGCATCTCTCTCATGAGTCCTGAATTCAGCGATCTCCTCAGGAGTAGCAGTAGACTCATCAAGTTCTTTTAACTCCTTATCGAGGATATATTCCTTGTCCTTGTAACGAGTAACCATCCTGATGTTCCTAATCCAATCCATGAAGTTGGAACCATCAAAGATGACCCTCCCACAAAGATTCATGAGAGAGAAAGAACCAGTTGGGTTAGAGCCTGAAGCATTAGTGTTGGAAGACATCTAAAAGAAGAAAGTAAGTTTAGATTAGATATTTAGGATCCTTAATAAGACACCCAAATGTAATATTAAGGCTAGGATCCAATCACAATATATTACACTTAGAAGAGGGATGCCGTAATCTAAGTAATAATATATTTGAAAGGTAGGTGAATGACGATTCACCAATTTCCACCATGAAAATGAAATGATTTATTAGGTTTAATTGGATTTGAAATTCCTAGATTCTTTTGAGATTCATTGAACTTTTCAATGGCATGTTTCAATCTCGATTGTGCCCTTCAAGTTTTGTGACTGGGATGCCGAGGATCACAAAACAAGGTGTGAATAACCATGTTAATTCACTTGGTACTCTTAATATTATCACCTAATCAATGTGCCGGTTAACCACACACGCTCCATTGATCTATGACAAACATTAAGTCACCCTTCGTGATCCTTACTAGTCCTAGTTAGTGTGCCGGTTAACCACACACGCTCCACCAACGACTTGGTAAGGTACAAAGTGTGAATTCCATGGACTAGCACCATGTTCACATTTTCCTAAAATAACTAAGATTGGGAATTAAAAGAGTTTAGTTATTTTATAATATTCATTATACTTTTAATGAGGATTTAAAGTCATTGTTCTACCCGTTCGGCTAACGACCCTCCACCGATCAAGCAAGCGGTGGGTGAGAGTATACACCCATTAAGTCGCCATTTTATAGGCAACAACCTTATACCCACCTTATAGACCGGCTTCGTGAATGAGGCCTACTAACGGTAAAACGACTTATTCTTATACATATATATAATAATTAACCATTAATGTTATAAATAGTATAAGGGTTGAATTTTAACTATTAAAACTCTAAGGTTTGGAATTAAAGTTTATTAAAGTGTGTGAAACTTTACAAATTCCAAAACTTGAGGGCAAGTTTTGTAACTTTGCAAAACTCTTCATTTCATAACTTATGAATTAAAGGTTCATAAAAATGAAGACTCTTCATTTTCATGTAACTTATGTGTTTTAAGTGTGTGTTAAATGAAAGTGACCTTTGGTAATCCATAACTTGAGGACAAATTATGGACTCCATTAAAACACATAAATAATAAAGAATTAATCCTAAACAATTCAGCAAATAATTCCTATCATTTTCTAAATTCATAAGAACATGAACATGATCATCAAAAATTCAAGAATTATATGAACACATAAAATCATGGAATTTTGATATATGCTATTGTAAATGGATTAGAACAACCATTACACCAACTAAAATAAGTTTTATAACACCAAAACAATTTAGGGTAATGTTTCTAGTCCATTTCCAGCAGCAAAAGTCGAGAATTTGCACTCTTTCGATCCTACTCGTCGAGTGCATGAACTGACTCGTCAAGTAGGTTGAAGTTTGCCTTGGACTCGTCGAGTCCCCCCAATGGACTCGGCGAGTCCACCATGCTGACAGCAACGATTTCGACTTTTTTTCACTATTTTGCATCAAGTATCAAACAAGCAAGCCTAGGCTCTGATACCACTGTTGGGTTTTAAGCAATCTAACACTTCCTAAGTGTGCATGCAACCCTAATAAACCTTGGATCTATGTTTGTCTAAATACATGCAAAATAATAATTTTCCAAGGTTTATAACCTATCTAACATGGCATGGGGAACATTTCAACATAAAAGAGTTAGAAGAGATTACATACCTTTTGGTGAGTTTGGTTCTAAGGAGTTTGAGGGCCAAGCACCAATAGTGTGAATGCACACCACAAACTCTTGGAAAACTTTGCGAGAGTATACACCTTGTATAAAATCGGCCACACACATGCACACACACACTAGTTCACTAGTTTTCTCTTAGGCTCCATTTCATGCTCCATAAGCATGCTTATATAGTGTGCATGGTTAGGGTGAAACCCTAATAACCCATGTCTTTTCCTTTTCCAAGGATCCATGGGTTAAAAGCTCCATGGATCATCCATGGACTTCCACATAAGCCTAGCCCATTAACAAATGAGTATTAGCCCACACTATATAAAACAAATAGCCCATAATTTAATTAGTCTTCCTTTTAATCTCTAAATTAATTCATAATTAATTTAAGACTAAAACTAATTAAATAACGTAACTTCATATTAATATATTATAACTCATAATATATTAATAAACATATGTGTATAACTCTCATAAAATTATCCATAATAGTTTGGATAAGATGCAACCCAAATGGACCATGCCGGTCGGGTCAAGTATATACCAAATAAGTTATGGACTTAGACACCTTATCCAACATATATCTCTACTAGCCTCTCTGCAGAAGAGCTCTCACTGATAGCAAGGAAATGATCGCTCTTCGTTAACCAACCCACAATCACCCAAATTGCATCAACACCTCTCGCGGTCCTCGGTAGTTTGTTGATGAAATCCATAGAAATTTGTTCCCACTTCCACTGAGGAACCTCCAATGGCTGCAACTTGCCATGCGGACGCTGGTGCACGACCTTAACCCGACAACAAGTCAAGCACCTCTCCACTACCCACGCAACATTCCTCTTCATACATGGCCACCAGTAATCTCTCTTCAGGTTCAAATACATCTTATTGGCCCCGAGATGGATCAAGAATCTCGAATTTTGCACCTCCTCCAACAATATGCTATATGCCCCGCCCATAAACGACACCCAAATCCGACCATGAAAGGTCATAAGCCCTCGGCTATCGGTAACAAAATCGGATACCTGCCCATTCAACCGTTCTCTCTTGCGGTTCTCCTGTCTCACTGCCTCTGCCTGGGCCTCTAGGGTGGTATCCAATACCGGAGTCATCACCGTCATCCTCATGCATATATCTCAAATCGGGGCACTCTCTGCCCTGCGTCTCAAAGCATCGACTACCACGCTGGCCTTACCCGGGTGGTACAGGACTCACAATCATAATCCTTTACCACATCCAACCATCTCCTATGACGCATGTTCAGATTGGGATGATCCATCAGATACTTTAAACTCTTGTGATCCGTGTATATGGTACACCAAACCCCATACAAGTAATGGCTCCATATCTTAAGGGTGAACATTACTGCCCCCAACTCCAAATCATGGGTGGGATACCTCGTCTCATGAGGCTTCAACTACCTTGATGTGTATGCTATCACATGCCCTATCTGCATCAGCACCGCTCCCAACACTGATATCGACACGTCAGAGTATACCAAAAAAATCCTTCATTCCCTCTGGAAGGGCTAACACCGGGGCTTCTCATAAGCTCTAGCGAAGAGTCTCATACGAGGTCTGTTGCTCGGGACCCCACGTAAAATCAACGCACTTCCGGGTTAATCTGGTGAGAGGAACGACAATCTTGTAGAAATCCTTGATGTATCTCCGATAATAGCCAACCAATCCTAGAAAACTCCTGATCTCGGTGGGTGATCTCGGCACCTCCCAACTTATAAATGCCTCAATATTGGCCGGATCGACCAATATCCCATTTTGATTAACAAGGTGTCCCAAGAACTGGACCTCCCATAACCAGAAATCACACTTGGAGAATTTGGCATAAAGCCTCTCCGATCTCAACGCTCCAAGGATCTCTCTCAAATGCTCCTCATGCTGCTCCCTGGATCTCGAATACACTAGGATATCGTCAATGAACACAATCACCTAATGATCCAAGATCGGCCTGCACACCCGATTCATGAGATCCATGAACGCTGCTGGTGCATTGGTGAGCCCAAAAGGCGTCACCACGAACTCGTAATGCCCATATCGAGTCCTAAACATCATCTTCGGGATATCCTCATCCCGCACCCTCATCTGGTGATATCCCTGATGGGTTTTGAGCATTCTAACACTTCCTAAGTGTACATGCAACCCTAATAACCTTGGATCTATGTTTTTCTAATTATCATGCAAAGTTGAATTCCAAGTCTATATTCCTATCTAGCATACATGGGGAACAATTTTAACTTGAATGATAGATAGAATAACTTACCTTGTTGTTGCTTGTGTTCCTTGAAACCTTATGAGCCTAGCACCCCAAGTGTGATGCCTCAAATGCTTCACACAACACCAAATGCTCTTGGAAAAACTTATGAGAGAACACACACTTCTTGAAATCGGCCAAGCCCTCTTGTTTCCTTAGTGTAGCCGATTTTGGTGGAGAATGAGATCCTTATATAGTGTTGACATATCTAGGGTTACACCATGTAAACCCTAATGTGTCGTGACTCTTCATTTCCATGACCCATGGGTTTGTAACTCCCATGGAGCATCCATGGAGCATCCTATGGGTGGAACCCAACTTGATAGTCCATGGAGCCTCTTAGCCCACTATACAAGATATGGATGATTTACATAATCAACCCATATATTTAATTAGTTATCTTTTGATCACTTAATTAATTCTAAATTAATTCTTGATCAAACTAATCAAATAATATTATTAATATATTAGAACTTATAATATATTAATAATCTCCAAGTGTTATTTCTCTCATTTAGTCTATCCAATTGCACGGTGCCATGCAACCCAAATGGACCATGCCGGGTCGGGTCAAGTACATACCAGAAATAGTTATGGACTTAGACACCTTATCCAACAGTCTCCCACTTGGATAAGTCTAATAACTATTACTGCAAGTATGACTTCAGGAACCGATCGGCAATCGTAGCTCTTTACAAGGTTTCTCGGAACTGAGAAGATGATGGTACGCCATTTAAGATAAGTGATCATATAATCCTCTGTTCTAGATATCAGTCGGACAAATACACGGAACAATGTCTTTCTTATTGTCCAACATTTGTTTCCCGATTTCCGATTTGTTTGACGAAGAACTTCAATGAACACATCAATTTAGTTCTGACTGGGCCCGGCACATAGGTCAAAACAAAATCATCGAGGGGCCCAGATATCAGCTTCTAATCCAAGAAGGAATAGATAAACTTCGACTCATATGTTTGTTCTACCACTCATTGAATTACACACAAGAGCGCGATTTATAACATTGAGTTACCAATGCGTTTTTCGTACAATCAATGCATAACCAACTTGTAAGTAACAAATCATATCTCTAGGTTTGAAGACTTATACGATATTACCGTCTCACGATCACTCGAGATAGAATTCCATGAAGTGATTCCAGTGAGCGTGGGTTGAGTCCAATGCTCAGAACTTATGAGCACTCATGATTGTTGTAGCCTTGTCCAAGACCTCTACAACCAAACATGATAGTCTTGATTCATACCTACTTCCGACATATGACCGACTGTGGAGGTTTGAATAATATGTTATACCAAACAAAAATTATTCTGGAAGTCAAAACATGCAAAAGAAATATAGTAAATGATCGACAAGAGATAGCAACACTTTACTCATAAATAAAACACTTTTATTCATCATCAGATGTCAATTACACTTTACAAATTTCGAGGTTATCTAACTACTAAATCTAATATCATCCTTCAGCCCTATGCTCCGAGCATGCTGGAGATGCTTAACCCGAGTCAGTCCCTTCGTGAGGGGATCTGCCGGATTCTCATCTGATGACACCCTCTTTGCCACGAGGAGTCCTTCTTCGATCCGATGTCTGATGAAATGGTATTTTCTGTCGATGTGTCGGGATCTCCCGTGATCCCTTGGTTCCTTAGCTAAGGCAACAGCACTTTCACTATCACAGAAAATTTCCATTGGCTCTTTAATAGCTGGTACAACTCCAAGGTCTCCAATGAAGTTCCTCAGCCATAACGCCTCCTTTGCCGCCTCGCTAGATGCAATATACTCTGATTCACAAGTAGAATCTGCCACTGTCTCTTGCTTGGAACTCTTCCAAGAAATTGCTCCTCCATTTAGGGTAAAGACCCAGCCCGACTGAGAGCGGAAATTATCCCTATCAGTCTGGAAGCTAGCATCACTATACCCTACAACTCTCAAGTCATCACTCCCACCGAGGGTAAGGACCCAGTCCTTAGTCCTTCGTAGGTACTTGAGAATATTCTTTACCGCAATCCAGTGTGCCTTGCCAGGGTTCCCCTGAAACCTGCTAACCATGCTCAAGGCAAAGGCTACATCAGGTCGAGTACACATCATAGCATACATGATCGAACCTACAGCCGAAGCATAAGGTACTCGACTCATTTCTGCTATCTCAGCCTCAGTGCTAGGGCTTTGTGTCTTACTCAACTTGGCGTTACTCTGGATGGGTAACTCTCCTTTCTTGGAGTCCTGCATGCTGAATCTCTTCAGCACCTTATCCAAGTAGGTACTCTGACTAAGTCCAATTAGTCTTTTACTCCGATCTCTCAAGATCCTTATCCCTAAAATATAGGCAGCTTCACCAAGGTCCTTCATAGCGAAACACTTTCCAAGCTAGGACTTTACTTCCTGCAGGGTTGGAATGTCGTTTCCTATGAGTAGTATGTCATCCACATACAATACCAAAAAGCTAACTATACTCCCACTAGCCTTGACATACACACAAGATTCATCTTCACTCCTAGAAAAGCCAAATTCCTTGACCTTTTCATCAAAGCAAAGATTCCATCTGCGAGGTGCTTGCTTTAACCCATAAATGGATTTCTCAAGCTTACACACTCTATTGGGGTACTTGTTGCTGACAAAACCCTCTGGCTGACTCATGTAAACATCTTCAGCCAACTTTCCATTAAGGAAAGCGGTTTTGACATCCATTTGCCAAATTTCATAGTCATGAAATGCGGCTATGGCTAACAGAACCCGAATAGACTTAATCTTGGCTACCGGAGAAAAGGTCTCATCATAATCCACTCCAGGAATTTGAGAGAAGCCCTTTGCAACCAGTCTAGCCTTATAAGTGTGTACTTTACCATCCATGTCGGTCTTCTTCTTGAAGACCCATTTGCACCCTACAGTCTTTCGACCTGGTACATTCTCAACCAAGTTCCAAACTTGATTGTCATACATGGATTGTATCTCGCTATCCATAGCCTCTTTCCATTTAGCAGACTCGGGGCCTGCCATGGCTTCCTCGTAGCTGTTAGGGTCATCTTGACTTACTAGTGTCCCATCACTAATAAGTGTCTCACCTTCTGCAGTAATATGGAATCCATAGTAATGCTCAGGTGCACTCCTAACTCTCGTGGAACGCCTCAGAGGTACAGATTCGTCAATTGGCTCAACAGGAGTTTCCTCCTCAAGTTGATGGCTAGAGTTTGAAGTTCCTTCACCACTTGACTCTTGAATTTCTTCAAGATCAATTTGCCTCCCACTATCTCCTTGGCTTATAAACTCTCTTTCTCGAAAGACTCCTCTTCTTGCTACAAAGACCACATTATCACTAGGTCTGTAGAAGAGGTAACCAAAGGATTGCTGTGGGTAGCCGATGAAAATACACCTCTCGCTTCGAGGTTCGAGCTTATCATGAGTCTCGCGTCTCATGAAAGCCTCACAACCCCAAATCTTGATGTGGTCTAGTTTAGGTACTTTACCAGTCCACATCTCGTGAGGAGTTTTGGAAACTTTCTTTGTAGGGACTAGATTAAGGATATGGGCGACAGTCTCTAAGGCATACCCCCAGAATGAGATTGGTAGCGAAGCTCGACTCATCATGGAACGAACCATGTCCAACAAGGTTCGATTACGCCTCTCAGCCACACCATTCAACTACGGTGTCCTGGGAGGTGTCAATTGTGAGACAATCCCACATTCCCTTAGATAGTCGAGGAACTCTGAACTAAGATACTCACCACCTCGATCGGATCGAAGCATCTTAATGTTCCTGCCCAATTGATTCTCGACTTCCTGTTTAAATTCCTTAAACTTCTCGAAAGTCTCTGACTTATGCTTGATTAAGTAGACATATCCATATCTACTGTAATCATCAGTAAAAGTCAAATAATAACGATTAGCATCCCTTGTGGCATGTTTGAATGGTCCACACACATCCGTGTGTATAAGGTCCAACAAACCTTCACCTCTTTCACACGAGCCTTTGAAGGGTGACTTTTTCATTTTTCCAAGTAAGCATGATTCGCAACTATCATCTGACTTTAGGTCAAACGACTCCAAGACTCCATCCTTTTGGAGTTGGCCTATGCGTTTCTTGCTTATATGTCCAAGACGACAATGCCATAATGATGCTTTATCCAAGTTATTATTATTAGGAGAATCAATACACAAAACATTATTTCTTGAGTTATCTACAACAAATACAGCTTCATACACACCATCACAAGGTAATGCTTTAAAATAAAGAACATTATTAAAGAAAGCATTAATCGAACCAACTTCATTATCAAATGAAAAGGTGAAACCTTGTTTGTACAATGCATGAAAGGAAATAATATTTCTTGCCATTTCTGGCGAATAACAACACTTATTCAAATCTAAATTTAACCCACTACTTAGCGATAAAGTATAAACTCCAATCTTGGTGACAGGTGTAACTTTCCTATTCCCCATGATTAAGTTTATTCTTCCTTGCTCCACATTCTCACTTCTTCCTAGTCCCTGCAAGTCACAACAAATGTGAATACCATAACCAGTATCAAGGACCCAAGATTTTGAATGGGGTGAGTTAATAGAAATGATAGTGTAAATACCTGCATGGTTGGGTTTAACTTTCCCATCCTTCACATCTTGCTGGTATTTTGGGCAGTTCCGCTTCCAATGTGATTTTTCATGGCAATAGAAGCATTCAGCCTCTTTTGGGTCAGAAGAAGGAGTGACAAAACCTTTCTTGGTTCCACTTGAAGAAGAGCCATCAAGGGTCCTAACCTTGGTACCCTTCGAAGAACTCTTTCTCTTCTTCCCTTGACTTTTCCCGATTGCCAAAACCGGAGTGGAGTTTGGAGTAGGAGTGTTAACAACTGACTTCCCCTTAAGACCTGATTCTGCGGTCTTGAGAAGTCCCTGAAGTTTGCTGAGTGTGACCTCTTCCTTATTCATGTGATATGTCATGTGGAATTGATCATAGCACGATGGTAAGGAGCGCAAAATTATATCTATTGCAAGCTCCTCAGGGAAGTTCACATTAAGCTTCAGCAATCGATCCACATACCTTTGCATTTTCTGCATGTGGCTCGTGACGGAATCCCCGTCCTTCATCATGGTTGTTATCATGGAGCAGATGATTTCGTACCTCTCTTGTCGTGCACTTTGATGGTATCTTTCCATCAAATCTTGGTGCATTTCATAAGGGTAGAAATCCTCATAGGACTTTTGGAGTTCTACTATCATTGTGGCCATCATGATGCTTGCTACTTTCGTAGCATCCCTTTCATGTGCCTGAAAGTCATCGATCTCCTGAGGAGTTGCAGTGGTCTCATCAATCTCCTTAAGCTCCTTGTCGAGGACATATTCTTTGTCCTCGTAGCGGGTAATCATTCTGATGTTTCTGATCCACTCATTGAAGTTGGATCCATCAAAAGTGACTTTCCCACACAAGCTCATAAGAGTAAAGGATCCATTAGGATTCGAGCCAGAAGCAGCATTGTTTGAAGACATCTGAAGGAAGAGGACAAGATTAGTTTAGATATTAGGAGAGTCCTTAATAAAACACCCAAATGTAATATTAAGGCTAGGATCCAATCACAATATATTATAGGTTAGAAGAGGTATGTCGTAATCCAAGCTATAACATATTTGAAAGGTAGGTGAATGACGATTCACCAATTTCCACCACGAAAACCGAAATATTAGATATTTGGTTTTATGATTGGTTCTTAGAAATTCCTAGATTCTTTGAGATTCAATGAAATTTTCAAAGGCATGTTTCAATCTCGAGTGTGCCCTCCAGGTTTTGTGACTGTGACACCGAGGATCACAAAACGAGGTGTGAAGTAACCATGCAAATCACTTGGTACCCTTAAAGTTTATCACTCAATCGATGTGTCGGTAAACCACACATGCTCCACCAATACTATAATAAGCCGTAAGTCACCCTTTACCTACCTTGTTAAGTCCAAGTTAGTGTGCCGGTTAACCACACACGCTCCACCAACGACTTAGACAAAGTGTAAAGTGTAATTTCATGGATTAGCACCTTATTCACATTTTCCTAAAGTAATTAAGATTGGGAATTTAATAAAACATTTAGTTACTTTATAATATTCATCATACTTTGAATGAGAATTTATAAGTCCTTGTCTTACCCGTTCGGCTAACGACCCTCTACCAGTCAAGCAAGCGGTGGGTGAGAGTAGACACCCATTAAGTCACCATTTTATAGGCAACAACCTTATACCCACCTTATAGATCGGCTTCGTGAATGAGGCGTACTAGCGGTAAGACGACTTTGTTCTTATACATATATATATATATATATATATATATATATATATATATATATATATATATATATATATATATATATATATAATTATTAAATCATCATAATATAAGTATAAGGGTTGAATTTTAACTTTTAAAATTCTAGGGGTTGGAACTAAAGTTTTAACTTAACTTTACTTGTTTCAAAGCTTGAGGGAAAGTTTTGTAACTTTCAAAACTTTTCATTTCTTGTAACTTATGAGTTTAATAGAGTAATAAAATGAAGACTCTTCATTTTCTAACTCTTGTGTTCTTTTAATGGTTTTAATTCAAGTGTGACTTTTGGTTTTCCATAACTTGAGGACAAGTTATGGACTCCATTAAAACACATTATAATCAAGAATTAATCTACCACATAGGTTACAAATAATTCCTATGATCATCTAAAACATCATAAGAACAAGAACATGAATATAAACACATTCATAAATCAAAAATTACACTTACAACTTTGTAATTTTGATAACTAGTTGGTGTAAATGAATTAGCAAAGACATTATAAAACAAGTTTTCAAGTACCAAAACAGTTTAGGGTAATGTTTCTAATTCATTTCCAGCAACTCAAGTCGAAATTCTGCAACCTGTCGACCCTACTGGCCGAGTGCATGAACTTACTCGCCGAGTTGGTTGAATATACACGTGAACTCGATAGACTCGACGAGTCCATTCGTAGACAGCAAGATTTTCGACTTTGTTTTCAACTTTTAAGCACAAATAAAAAGCAAACAAGCCTAGGCTCTGATACCACTGATGGGTTTTGAGCATTCTAACACTTCCTAAGTGTACATGCAACCCTAATAACCTTGGATCTATGTTTGTCTAATTATCATGCAAAGTTGAATTCCAAGGCTATATTCCTATCTAGCATACATGGGGAACAATTTTAACTTGAATGATAGATAGAATAACTTACCTTGTTGTTGCTTGTGTTCCTTGAAACCTTATGAGCCTAGCACCCCAAGTGTGATGCCTCAAATGCTTCACACAACACCAAATGCTCTTGGAAAAACTTATGAGAGAACACACACTTCTTGAAATCGGCCAAGCCCTCTTGTTTCCTTAGTGTAGCCAATTTTGGTGGAGAATGAGATCCTTATATAGTGTTGACACATCTAGGGTTACACCATGTAAACCCTAATGTGTCATGACTCTTCATTTCCATGACCCATGGGTTTGTAACTCCCATGGAGCATCCATGGAGCATCCTATGGGTGGAACCCAACTTGATAGTCCATGGAGCCTCTTAGCCCACTATACAAGATATGGATGATTTACATAATCAACCCATATATTTAATTAGTTATCTTTTGATCACTTAATTAATTCTTGATCAAACTAATCAAATAATATTTTTAATATATTAGAACTTATAATATATTAATAATCTCCAAGTGTTATTTCTCTCATTTAGTCTATCCAATTGCACGGTGCCATGCAACCCAAATGGACCATGCCGGGTCGGGTCAAGTACATACCAGAAATAGTTATGGACTTAGACACCTTATCCAACAATCCCGACCTCAAGTCAATCTTGGAGAACCAAGATGCACCCTGCAACTGATCGTTGATCCTTGGTAGTGGATAACGGTTCTTGACCGTCATCTTGTTCAACTCCCAGTAATCAATACACATACGGTGTGTTCCATCCTTTGTCTTGACAAAAAGGATTGGCGTTCCCCACGGTGAGCTACTCGGTCGAATGAATCCCTTCTCATCAACTCCTGAAGCTGCGTGGATAACTCCTGCATCTCTGGTGGCACAAGGCGATAGGGTGCCTTGGCAATAGGCGCTGCTCCCGGAACCAAATCAATGTGGAACTCCACCTGCCTCTCCGGAGGCACACCCGCCAACGCTTCGGAGAAAACATCCGTGAAATCACGCACTATCGGGACCTTATGGACTGAACTCGGCCTCTCGGCGGTGACTCGTGTATCCATCACGTAGGCTATAAACCCTCTGCAGCCCTGTTGTAGACTCTGCCTCGCTCTGGCAGCCGAGCAAAATCCAGACCCAGATCGGGTACCCTCGACATACACTGTAAGTACTCCCTCATTAAGGTCTCGTATGGTCACCAACTATCGCTCCCAGTCGATAACGGCTCTCAATCGACTCAACCAATCCATGTCCACGATGACGCAGACATGCTCTATCGCAATCGGTACCAAATCTATCGGGAACTCAACACTGAAAATCTCGAGGACACATCCTCGAATCACGTCAGTAACAAAAACCGCTCGCTCATCAGCTATAGAAACTCGCAGAGGCCAACTTAATGCCTCTCGTCAGATATTGTTGTGTTGACTAAACGCTAATGACACAAAAGGTCGACTCGCACCCGGGTCAAATAACACCAAAGCAGGTACATAATTCACAAGAAAAGTACCTAAACATACCATACTATAAGCACAAAATCTCAAACTCAACAATAGTAGATAATAGGATACATACTAGCCACGACGTCGGACGCTGCGCGGACCTCCTCCGCTGTCAGCTGGAAGACTCTCCCGCGAGCCTTCGGTGAATCGGCCTTCGCTGGTCGGACCTTGGTAGCTCAAGCAATAGGTGCAGATCCTTGTGCTGATCCCTAAAGTAACTGCGAGCACTCGGCCTTCCGATGGCCAATCTGGTTGCAGTGAAAGCAAATTGCAAACCCCTTGGGGCAATCCCTCACGAAATGCCCCTCCTTTCCACAATTGTAGCACACCCCTGCTCTACATACCCCCTCATGGTTCTTGCCGCACTTCCCATAAGTGTGGCCCTTCTGACCCCCATATCTCGAATCAGCGGGCTTTGCCCGCTCTGCTGTCGCCTGTGACTACACCGATCGCCTCTCCTTCCTATGAGACTCGGCCTCCTCCCTGGCCTGAGTCTCTAGCTCAATCTCCCTCTTCCGGGCATTTTTCTGGAGCTCGGAAAAAGTCTGGTATGTCGAGTTCGCCATGAACTCACGAATGTCCCTCCTCATTATGCTCAGATATCGACTCATACGTGCCTGCTCGGTAGACACATGCTTAGGGAAAAACAACGCCCTCTCATGAAACATCCGTGTAATCACAATCACGGACTCCGTCCCTTGCTTGAGGGATAAGAACTCCTGGGCTAAAAATTCCATCAACACATAGGGTACCTACTCATCTTAGAACATGGTGGTGAACCTCTCCCATGTCACCGCTGTAATCTCTGCAAGAGTGAAGTTAGCCGTTGCAAACTTCCACCAGTCCTTCGCTCCCAAGCGAAGCTGGTTCATCGTGAACCGTACCCTCAGATGCTCCAGAAAAAAACACGTGTAGAAGAATCCCTCAATGTCAGAGATCCACCTCAGCACGGCTATCAGATCCTGAGTCCAATCAAACTTTGGTGGCTTCCTGCTGCTAAACTCCCGGTACAACAAAGAGTCACCCTTGCGGCCTTGCAGCAGCGACGACTGCTGTGGCCACAACAACAACATCATCAGTAAGAGCAGCGGACCGCTGGTCAAAGGTCTAATTCAGTGTGGTCTTGATAGACCCAAATATATGTGGTATCTCAGCTCATATGGCCGCAACCACCTCTTCATGAATCATCCTACGAAACTCCTCATCGCTGACACCGTTGCTCTCTGGAGTGTGCCGCGTACTCACCATGATGTCTCTGAAACACAACATAAAAGAAATCAGAGACTCTCTCGAGTATTCTCGCACTCGATCACTCAATCCTACTTGTTCCTTAGTACCCTAAGGATTTTTACTTGGAATGCTTACTGATCCGGTGTTTCCAGTAGTACGGGCCCTATACTACCTTCCACAACGCATCAACATTCACCCCAAGTCCTCCTCCTAGGATCCCAAATCACAAGTACTCTATATCTCTCTACGCACAGGCTACCCTCCAGTAGACCACTCATAAGCTCCTCACTGCTACCTACTCACTCTCGAAGAACTCACTAGTAGCAATCTCCTAGGCTAAGGCATCGCAAATCAGGCCACTCTAGTCGTAGCTATGAATACCTAGCCTATTCTAGCATGCATAACATCTCACATAATATCTCATAACACATAATGTAAGGGTATTTTGGGAAATCACCGTTCGGGCGCTGGCTGATCGTAGACACTACTCCGTTCTGCTTTTTCTCAAAATCTTTTACTCTCTTAGAAAAATTGTTTCTTTTATAATTTTTTTTTCTCAAATCCTCAGTTTGAGTTCAAATACGCCCAAAGGTGCATCAGAATCCTCAAACCAAGGCTCTGATAGCTACTTGTAACGACGTAAATTTTCAAAAAAAAAAATTCATTAATTTTTTTAAAGCATCTCACATCTCATAATAAATTTCAGAACCCAAATGTATCAATTGTTATCACAGCAAAAACACATCTCAAAATCTCAAATACTTAATACATAATACTCCATCAGTGTGTACAGATCATGCCGGCGCCTTCCCGCGATCCTCGCTGGTACCTGAAACACATATCACATAACACGGTAAGCATAAATGCTTAGTGAGTTCCCCAAAGTAACACATACAACACATAAGCCACGCGAGGCTATAACTCATTATGGCCCTCCGGTCAATGTGTCCCAGTGGGACCCTCCAGTCCCGTAACTCGTTGGACCCTCCGGTCCGGTCTAGCTCGTTAGACCCTCCGGTCCGGTCTGATCGAGGAACATCTAGCCTCATGAGTCGTTGGACCCTCTATTCCGGTCTATATAACACATAACATACATATAACACAATGCAAATAAATCTCATACATACACATAAACATAACACATAAGACCCTTCGGTATGCACATAGATACCACTCTAGGTAATGTATAGTGAGAAGACTCACCTCGGGTAACTCGGATAATCTCGAATCTTGAATATTGATCTAGCCTCCGCCTAATCACATAAACAGTTTTCATCTAATTAAAAATGTCTCTCAAAGGCGAGATTAATCCCCTTTATAATTCCTCAGAAGGGTAAAAGACCATTTTACCCCTCCAAGACCCAAAAGCCTAATTGTTGACCAAGCCCTAAAAGTCAACGAAAGTCAACTCAGTCAACGGTTCAACTTTGACCAAACTTGCCGAGTGCACTCGTGGGACTTGGCGAGTTCATGCGCATCTTCTGAATCCTTATAAGGCCTCACTCGACTCGTTGAGTTAACCTTTCACTCGACGGGTTACCATTTATCCCGAATCGCGGGGCAACCCGACTCGACTCGTCGAGTCCTCTCATGGACTCGGCGAGTTTCCTCCATGGAAACTTCCAAATGACCTTCTTAGGTCAGATCTGTTTCTCTAAGTTATAGATCTGACCAGTAAACACTCAAAAGTCACGTAAAGGTCCAATCTTTATGCTCATGCAACACTCATATGGCTCTATTTGATGAATTAGCTCTTAATATGACAACCAAGATCCAAAACCCTAAAGGGACTGCATAAAGCTGGATTATTGGGACTCTCTGGAGCTCTCAAGGTCCAGATCTAAGGTCTATTTCACAGTGGGACTTCTCATGCTTCTTATTCCAACTCAAGAAAGGTTAAAGAAACCCTTGATTCAATAAGCCTACACAATAAAGAAGAAAAAGGATGAATCGCTACCTCAAAGTGAAGTCTCCTTGCTTGAAAGTCTCAGAACAACAACCTCCTATGGTTCTTCTAGCTGGATCACTTTTCTTCCTTAGCAAAATCACAAAAAATGGCTCAAGATGGCTTTCTCTCTCTCTCTCTCTCTCTCTCTCTCTCTCTCTCTTACTTCACACGCTCAAATATGTTAGGGTTCTTTTCTCTGGAAGGGTGGCCACAAATGAAGGCAATAAGGACCCTTAAATAGGGCATAGGCCCAAGGATTTAGGATTTCTGCCAACAGCACGGACTCGTCGAGTCCACGCATTAATCTGAGTCATCATTCGCGATGCTACTCGACGAGTTAGGGCATCAACTCGTCGAGTCACTCCTCATATCTCAAAATAAATAATCATATGACCATACCTGGGAATCCGGATATTACATAACCTCAAGCCCAAATACAACAAGCCTACTGAAATCATTAAGCCCATCATTGATTTTGATCCATAACCAAGAACATGTATGACATAAAAACAAAGCATAAACCACAAAATATAGTCCACAATATATATATATATATATATACATACATATATATATATATATATATATATATATATATATATATATATATATATATAGACATACACACACTAATGAGTGTATTTGGGACAATAGGTATTAAGATACCAAAAAATGTACTAAGATACTAGAAGATATCTTAGTCATTCTAAAAATGTAAACATATGACTAATCAAATAAAATGGAGAAATATGTCATTATCAGTTAAACAACAACAAATAAATAAAGTAAACGTAAGAACACCAAGAGTTACGAGGAGAGCCTTTAATCCTTTTAGATCTCTGACATAAAACCTCAAGAGGAGACGAAATCACCTGCTTTAGAACTTAAAATAAATTGAAATAAAATTACAAGTGCTACCTGATCTTAGAAATTGTGTGAATGGGCTCAAGAGTCGAGAGAATCAAAGAAGAAGTAGTAGTGGAAGTGTATGTGTGTGAATTGATCAGCTAGTCTTTATATATACATAACAATACTAACTATAATTTTGACATTCTTGGGATCTCCCATGATCTTCGATTGACCGACTTTAACAAGAGTCTTCAACGTTCATGAGGAATTGACCACATGCATTTTGACTTGGTCTATTCCTTTCTAAACAAGCTTTAAGTTCATACATAAGATTTTACAAGAAACACGATGATAGTCCAGTTGGGTTGAAAGTTCATGTATACAATACATAAAATAAGTGCATAAGTAAACTTTTAAACCCAGTTTATCTGAAAGGTTAAGTTGGGTTGGAAATATCTACCCATTTAAATAAAAATGGTAGGGTTGGGTTGAAATCTACAACCTAATTAATAAATGGGTTGAATCGAACCCAACCCAGGTCGACCAATTACCAACTCTATATAAAATACAAGGAGAGTACAAGAATTTTGACCAAAAGTAAGCCCCACGCCTGACCTTAAATCCCTCATCCTCCAGTCCTCCACCCCTCTTTCTTTTACTTTAATTGACGATCGATTATAAACCCTATTTACATCTATTTGGGTAATATCTCATTTGTTCATAAAAAGTTTTTGTAGTTAACTATTAAACAAGATTTTCAATATCTATTTTTATTCCTCTGTGATATTTTAATTGAGAATTTGTTTATGGCTGCACTATTATATCAACAATATCTCAATTCTATAAGGTACATTTTTCTATAAGGGAAACATTTATTTTTATTATATATTTTATTTCATGTAACATGTAATTAATAATTTATGGTTGATTGTTTGGTTTATAATAATCATTAGGTAAATCCTAAACACAAAGAACCATCAAGTCATTTTGTATGACTTATAATTACATACGCTTAATGATACTTTTAAAAATCGATTTAGTTTCTATTTAGATGATTTTTTTTTGAAATTTACATGCTCTTGTGATATTTTGATATAACAAATATTTCAATTTCTTATTATGATATAGGACCCTTTATCTTAAAAATTCGGCTCCGTACCTAGTAACATAAATCTTTTAGATATATAAATATATAGATAGAAATATATCAAACATTGATACAGATAGTTATAATAATATTATTATAACACGTAATATTATTTAAATAAAATTACATTAAGATAGAAGGGTAATGAACAACGAATTGTATCATTATATTTTTCTAGATTTCAAGATGAACTCACTTAGTTATTATTTCCAACATAAAGTAAACATTAGAGAGTACTTATCTATGAAGGAAAAGAAAACTTAGAAAGAAAGCATAATAATATAACAAAAAATTAACTATATATATATATATATATATATATATATATATATATATATATATATATATATATATATATATATATATATATATATATAACACGTGGAAATCACAGCTACAAAATTAATTTAACTTTCATAATAAAATCTCAAAATTATTAATCAATTAGTTTAAATAAATTATTAATTAAGTAATAAAATTATAATCGTTGATTTAAATAAATATTTGAAGTTATATCATCTTATTAATTTATTAATTTATGTTTAATTTTTATTCAAATATTATTAATTTAATGTAATTAAAGTGGAAAATTTAACATCTAAAACTTGAAATAAAAAATCAATCATTTGACAAGTAGAATTATATTAATTAGGAGGTTTATATATATATATATATATATATATATATATATATATATATATATATATATATATATATATATATATATATATATATATATATATATATATATATCCATCGAAACTTGAACCTATAACATCTCCTATAAAAGATCACTCCTTACCATTTCTTTTCGTTTTGACAATACAACTTTGTAAATATTGAATTTTTAACCCTTTATTATTATTATTATTATTTCGCGTGTTAATGCACAAACTCCATGGAACAGTAAAGTTTCATTTATTTAGGTTTTGACCACACCACTTTGTAAAACATATGTTTTTTGGTCTTCATTATTTTGACTTTTCAATTATGATCTGAATAGTTTTTTTTTCTTATTTAGTTTTATTTTTTTAAAACTTTTTAAATGACACTTTTGGTCTAATACTTATTATACTTAGACATGGTTTTTTTTATTACTTATTGTCAACGTTTGCTTTTTAGTCGATGAATTTAAAGATCCTTATGTTTTGGTTTATCATTTTTTTTAATAGCTAAAGAAAAACCAGACTCGAAGCCAAACCCATGTTTTTTTATATTAATTTTGAATTAAGTCAAATTTCCTCTTTCCATTGACTAAACCAGTATCATTTTATTTAAAAAAATTGAACAAAATATTTAAATCATCTTATACTAAGTACTTATGTGTTCTAAAAGGAAAGATAGATTATTTTTTCTTCTTTAAACTTTATCCCCTTAAAAACAGATGATTTTAAGATGGGAGAAAAATAAATCTCTCATTCACTTTTATTCTCATTTTTATTTTTATTTTTATATTTATCTAAATTTAAAGTCAAGAACAAAGCGAGACAGTTTTTTCCTCATGAATCATATAGATTTATCAATTATTTATAATATAGATTTATCACACAACATGACTAGTTAAGACTATTAATTTTTAGATTATTGGAGTGCTATTTGATAAGGTTTTCCAAATTTCTTATGTACATGTTATATTGGTTTTAATAAGTGACATTTTTTATAGTTAATCCATACATTATGATCTTATACTATTTGTTTAATAATCATATTCTGTAATAAAATATTTACCAAATTAAGTTAAAAATTACATAAGTTGAGTAATTTATAAGTAAAACTTGGTTTATTTGAAATGAAAATCCTTTGTCTAGTTGCATATAAACTACTTCCATATAACATTAACCTTCATTAAAAATAACAAAAAAAGATTAAGTGGGATATTTAAACCTTTTGAATTGACAACATTATATCATATTACATTTAATAAAGATACAACGATTAAAAGGGGAAAGTTGTTTTTAGAGTGGCTTCCAGCCCACAAATTGTAGCCACCAAAAAATATCATTTATTTTGTGGGGTACATGTAATTTGGGCAAAATCTCTGTTCTGACCAGAATTCGTCATCCCTCGACACTTCATTTGTCTCCTTAACATATCCCACTTGATAAACATCAACACAAATATCAGGCTTAAAGTTATTTTGGGATAAGGAATTATGATATTTGTCTATTTTATGTATTAAAGAAGAGAATATCAGGGTTAAAGTTATTTTGGGCTAAGGAATTATGATATTTGTCTAGTTTATGTATTAAGGAAGAGAATTTTTTCAATCATTAAAAAAAATTATTTATTTAATTATTTGTTTTTTCAATGCACACGATCTATCGGTTATTGTCTTATTAGAGTTGAGTTGACATATTTTGCCCACTCTAATAGTCACATGGCATTTATGTGGTTCCGTAACAAAATTTAACTTATCTTTTATTTATTTTATTGTTATTTTATTAAGATATATGATCTCTTTTATTAGTATAACTTTTGAGTAAATTACATGAATTGTTCCTCGTACAATGTTAAAATACACGTTGAGTCTCTATTTCCAAAAATTAAAACCGTCATTTGTTTGGTTAAAAGTTGCTCATGTCATCCCTCCGGACATAAAAATACTATTTACCCTTAATAATTGCTTTTTAATTTCTTCTATTTGTTTATAAACTTTAGATTAAAAGAAAAAGAAAAAAAATAAATATTCACACACCCCTCCACTTCCCTTTCCCCAACTTTGTCTTCCCCGTTTTCACCATGTCCTCTTACTCTCCATCGAATCCATCAACCTATTTCTCATCTATTTCCTCTCCACCGATCTTCTGCGTGTGGCATTTAGAGTGTATGAGGAGCTTCTGGGGCTACCACCACCCCGTTCTTCCTCATTTGATGCCGCTTCGGATTTTCTCTACAAGCCAGAACCACCACCAGCATACCTGCCGTTGGGGTATGAAGTCTTGTCCAACATAGATCACTTAGATCATAATGGAACACTTGGGGTTCATGGAGCATGTGAAAAAGAAACGGATCATCTGAGAAATGAGTGGATCGTTTGACAAAGGAATGGATCATGTGCCAAAGGAATGGATCGTAAAAAAAGGGGGTTTGGAGCACTTGGAAGTGATATGGAGCAACAAGGGGACCTTGTTGTGCCATCTGATGAAGACTTCGGCCAATAAGGATGTTGTTGTGCGAAGGGAACTCCTTCTTGCACCAATATACTCCCTCTTGCATCATGGGGTATCCCTCTTGCATCATGGGGTACTCCCGTTGCGCCATTGAGTATGCTGTTACGCCAAGCATGGCCTTGTTGCGTCATGTATGTTATTATTGCGCCAAGATGGCGATGTTGCTCCAACCTAGATGCTCTTGTGCCACACTTGATGCCTCTTGTGCTATCTATATTCCTATTGTGCCATGATGGCACAAGATAGACCATCTTGGTCCTTGATGAGCCAAGTATGCTATGAAGTCCTCTATGATGCTCAAAGATGAGAGAATATTCTAGAAGATGATGCATGGCGAAATATGATTGGTTGTCACCATTTATAGGCCTATGAGCCAATGGGTTTAGCCCTTTAGGGTTTTAGGTTTGATCCCTCAAGTATAAATAGACTCATACCCCCATAATTATAAATGGCTAGATTTCTATGAGAGCTCAAAGCGAGATACAATTTTGAGTGTTTGTAATTGTTCCAGAAAGTTAATAAAACCATCTCACTCTCGTTCGCTCGTGGACGTAGGTTACTTTGACAAAACCACGTTAAATATTATGTTCTTTTGATTTACGTTTTTCAGAATCTTGTTAGTTCACTGAAGTTTGCTTTTGATATTTGTCTGAAGTGCTTAACTTGCTTTGTTGTCACCCAACAAACTGGTTTTAAAGCTATGGCTGAAGATGGGAGAGTTAAGATCAACAAGTTCAATGGAAAAGATTTCGATTTCTAGAAGATGCAAATTGAAGACTACCTCTACCAAAAGAATTTACATGAACCGTTGTCAGAAGATAAGTCGTTCCTTATGAAGCGGGAGGATTGGGAGTTATTAGATTGGCAGGCACTTGGTGTGGTGAGTTTAATATTGGCAAAGAACGTTTCTTACAACATTGTCAATGAGAAGAAAACTTATGGGTTGATCAAAGCAACATCTAACATGTACGAGAAACCTTTAGCAGCGAATAAGGTTCACTTGATTTGACAATTGGTAAATTTGAAGATAAAGGAAGATAGCTCAGTGACTGGCCATGTCAATGGATTTAATTCAATCTTATCAAGGTTGACATCGGTTGAGATTAAATTGGAAGATGAAGTCCACACACTACTACTATTATCATCATTACCCGAAAGTTGGCCAGAAACAGTGACAGTATTCAGAAGCTCAGGTGGAGGTGCCAAGCTAACATTCGAAGGAACACAAATTTTAATCCTTGGTGAGGATGTGCGTAGACGAAGTGCCGGAGAATCCTCTAGCAGCCTTCTTAGTACTAAGGAAAGAGGAAAGAAGTCCAATAGAGCGAGTGGGGGTAGAGGAAGATCAAAGTCGAGGAAGAGAGGTATATCAAAAAACATGAGTCAATGTCCAAAGCCTCTTGCAGACAAAGGCAAGAATGAGATGAACATTGCATCAGACTCTCAAGGAGATGCTCTTATCTATGCAGTCGAAAACTCAGTTGAATCATGGATCATGGATTCTGGTGTCTCATTCCATGCTAGTCATTCCCAAGACGTGATGCACAATTTCAGGCAATAACAAGGGAAGGTTAGACTAGAAGTGTAACGCCCAAAATTTTAAAACAAAATTTCACATTTTCAAAAATATACTTTCATTCATAAATATTATAAAAAATGTCATTGTATCACATATCAACTATAGAAACACAACCCAAGATCATAATGTATAAAAACTCATCATGTGTGTATTGATCATGTTGACGCCTTCCCGCGATCCTCACTTGTAACTGAAACACATAACACAACACTGTAAGCATAAAAGCTTAGTGAGTTCCCCAAAATACCACATATAACACATAATATCCACTCGAGGCTATAACTCTGTGGATCCTTTGGTCCTAACTCTATGGACCCTCTGGTCCTAACTCTGTGAACCTTCCGGTTCTAACTCTGTGAACTCTAGAACATACACGACATGAATCACATAAAAATAATGCAGCGAATCACAATCACATAAATAACATACAAGATACTCTGTCACATAACTATAATTACCACTCTAGGTCAAGTATAGTGAGAAGACTCACCTCGGGTAACTCGGTAATCTCGAACTCGGTAAAATCTGGTCTAGCCTCCGCCTAATCACATGGAATAAGCACTCTAATCAATACAACTCTCAAGGCTAGACTATACCATCTCTTAGCATTCTCAGAAGGGTAAAGGACCATTTTACCCCTCTCATGGCTTAAGGACCTTAACATTGACCAAACCCTAAAAGTCAACAAAAAGTCAACTCTCTGGGTTATGTTGCATGTACCAAACCTATACGCTGGGCGTACCCGGCGACCTCACAAAAACGGGGAACACGACCCCCTACGCCGCACGCACTGGGATTACGCCCTGCGTAACTCCCAATTTCAGACTCCTTAGCTTTTGGGGTCTTAAACAGTTAAGACACATGTCTAACTTTCAGATCTGACCATCCCTAAGCCTCTTAATCCATAAAGTTGGTGACTTTAAGCCTTTGCATGGCTGTAAAAGTCACCAACACCCATAATATTCCATTTCCAACCCTAGAAAACCTCATAACTCAAGTGTGACCGCATAACAACAACCAAGTTAGGATTTGTATGGATCTACAACACGTATATCACTGAAACGGGACAGATCTAGGTCCATGGAGTCCCTTATGCTCATAAAGTCTCCACTTTTGGGACTTTAACCCTAGAAATGGCCCATGCAACACTAAACCAAAATAAAGAGGAAAGTTATGTGCCTTTTACCTTTGAATGAAGCTCCTCCCTCTGAAAAACTCAAATCCAAACTTGAACTTTAAACCCTAGCCTCCACAAGCTTATCTCCTTCTTCTTCACTAACACACAAAGGCAATTTTAGCTCAAAACACTCACACACAAGCTTTAGGACAAAGGAAATGATCTCTTAGGGTTTCACTCTCGGTTATGGTGGCTGAGGATAAGGCCTTAGCATTCCTTTTATAGTGCACAAGCCAAAAATTAGGGTTTGCATCTGTGCCCGCTACGCCCAGCGTAACCCTGGGTACGCCCAACGTACCTAGGCGAGTCTGCGTCCAAATTAAGCACATGAGTACGCACAACATACTCTCCAGTATGCCCAATGTACTCATTTGCTACAGTTCTACTCAAGGATTAATCTTGACAACTTGACAAAAGAAAAGGGTTAAGTAGTTGTACCTGAATTTCGGGATGTTACAATTCTCCCCCTCTAAAACCAGACTTCACCCTCGAAGTCTCATGCTGAAAACAACTCCGGATGCTACTCCCGCCTCTCTGACTCCGGGTCCCAAGTCAGCTTGGACCCCCTCCGGTGGTGCTACTGGACCTGAACCAGAGGCTTCCGGTCCAAGATCGCGATCGGTCTCTCAACATAATTCAAACTCATGTTCACCTGGATATCCTCCAATGGCAGCACTACCGACTCATCGGCTATACACTTCCTCAGCTGAGACACGTGGAAGGTATCATGAATCCGGATCAACTCCGTAGGTAGCTCCAAACGATATGCTACCTAGCCCACCCTCGAGGTCACCCTAAACGACCCAATATACCGGGGCCCCAGCTTGCCCCTCTTCCTGAATCGGACCACTCCTTTCCAAGGAGATACCTTCAGGAGTACAAAATCTCCAACCTGAAACTCGAGCTCGAATCGTTGCCTATCCGCGTAACTCTTCTGGCGACTCTGAGCTGTTAACAACCTCTGCCTGACTTGTTGTATCTGCTCTACCGTTTGAAGCACTAACTCAGTGCTGCCCATCACTCGCTGCCTAACCTCTCCCTAGCATATGGGAGTCAAACACCTTCTCCTGTACAACAATTCAAAGGGAGGCATGCCGATACTCGAGTGGTGGCTGTTGTTATACGAAAACTCAGCCAACGGCAAATACCTGTCCCAACTTCCTCCAAAGTCCATCACACACGCTTGCAGCATGTCTTCGAGCGTCTGAATTATCCGCTCACTTTGACCATCCATCCGTGGGTGGTATGCGGTACTAAAGTGCAGCCTCGTACCCAACTCTGAATTATCCGCTCACTTTGACCATCCATCTGTGGGTGGTATGCGGTACTAAAGTGCAGCCTCGTACCCAACTCCTCATGGAATTACTTCCAGAATCTGGAAGTGAAACGTACATCTCGATTTTGACACGATCGAGATCGGTACTCCATGTCGTGATACCACCTCTCTCACATATATCTCTGCCAGCCTCTCAACAGAAGAGCTCTCACTAATAACAAGAAAGTGAACGCTCTTCGTCAACCGGTTAACAATCACCCAAATTGCATCGACACCCCTCGCAGCCCTCGGCAATTTGGTGATAAAATACATGGAAATCTGTTCCTACTTCCACTCAGGAACCTCGAGTGGCTGCAACTTTCCATGCGGACGTTGATGCTCGGCCTTCACCCTACAACAAGTTAAGCCCCTCTCTACAAACCACGCAACAACCCTCTTCATACAGGGCCACCAATACTCCCTCATTAGGTCCAAATACATCTTAATGGCCTCGGGATGGATCGAGAACCTCCACCTATGCGCCTCCTCCATCAGAATGGTACGTGCCCCGCCTTCAAACGACACCCAAATACGACCCTGAAAGGTCATGAGCCCATAGCTATCGACAACGAACTCAGATATCTGTCCGATCACCCTCTCTTTTTTGCGGTTCTTAGGTCTCATGGCCTCTACCTGGGCCTTCTGAATGGTGTCCAACACTAGAGTTATCACTGTCAATCTCAAGCAAACATCTCGCATCGGGGCACTCTCTGCCATGCGACTCAGGGCATCGGCTACAACATTAGCCTTGCCCGGGTGGTACAGGATCTCACACTCATAATCCTTTACCACATCCAACCATATCCTCTGGCACATATTCAGGTTGGGCTGATCCATCAGGTACTTCAAGCTCTTGTGATCCGTGTATATGGTAAACCAGACTCCATATAAATAGTGACGCCAGATCTTGAGGGTGAACACCACAGCCCCCAACTCCAGATTGTGAGTGGGATATCTCGTCTCATGAGGCTTCAACTGCCTCGATGCGAATGCTATCACATGACCTCTCTGCATCAATATTGCACCTAATCCAAATATCGACGCGTCACAATATACCACAAAATCCTCCATCCCCTCTGGAAGGGCTAATACTAGGGCTTCGCATAATCTTTGGCAAAGTGTCTCGAATGAGGCATGCTGCTCAGGGCCCCAACTGAATGCTACGTCCTTCTGGGTCAACCTGGTGAGAGGAACCGCAATCTTGGAGAAAGCTTTGATAAATCTCTGATAATAGTTGGCCAATCCCAGAAAAATCCTGATCTCTGAGGGGGATCTCAGCACATCCGAACTCATCACCATCTCAATCTTGGCCGGATCGACCAATATCCCGCTCTGGTTAACGAGATGCCCCAAGAACTGGACCTCTCGTAGCCAAATATCGCACTTGGAGAATTTGGCGTAAAGCGTCTCCGACCTCAGAACTCCGAGGATCTCTCTCAAATGCTCCTCATGTTGCTCTCTAGATCTCGAATATACCAATATATCATCAATGAACACGATCACCGAATGATTCAACATCGGCGTGCACACCCTATTCATGAGATCCATGAACGCCGCCGTTGTATTGGTGAGCTCAAAAGGCATCACCACAAACTCGTAATGCCCATAACGAGTCCTGAACGCTGTCTTCTAGATATCCTCATCACACACTCTCATCTGATGATATCCAGACCTCAGATCAATCTTGGAGAACCAAGACGCTCCCTACAACTGATCGAACAAACCGTCGATCCTCGGTAAGGGGTAACGGTTCTTGACCGTTAGCTTGTTCAACTCCCGGTAATCAATGCACATCCGATGTGAACCATCCTTTTTCTTGACAAAAAGGATCAACGCTCCCCACGGCGAGCTACTAGGCCAAATAAACCCCTTCCCCAGCAGCTCCTGTAGCTACGAGGAAAACTCTTACATCTCTGGTGGAGCAAGGCGATAGGGCGCCTTGGTGATAGGTGCTGCCCCCGGGACCAAATCGATACAGAACTCTACCTGCCTCTCAGGAGGCACTCTCGGTAATTCCTTAGGAAAAATGTTCGGGAACTCACGTATTATCGGGACCTCATCGACCGACCTCGGTCTCTCTGCATTTACTCTCGTATCCACCACATAAGCCACAAACTCGCTACAACCCTGTTGTAGTCTCTGCCTTACTCTAGTGGCCGAACGAAATGCTGACCCAGAATGGGTACCCTCACCATAAACCGTAAGAACTCCCCCACTAGGGTCTCATATGGTCACCAGCTGTTGCTCGCAATCGATAACTGCTCCAAACCTGCTCAACCAGTCCATGCCCACGATGACACAGACATCTCTCATCGCAATCGAGACCAAATCAATCGAAAACTCAACGCCGAAGATCTCGAGTACACATCCTCGAATCATATCAGTGGCATACAAATCTCTCTCGTCAGCTACGGAAAATCGCAAAGGTCAACTCAACGCCTCTCGACAGATACTGATGTGCTGACAAAAAGCTAACGACACAAAAGACCGACTCGTACCCGAGTCAAATAACACCAAAGCAGGTACATAACTCACAAGAAATGTACCTACACATATCATAATATAAGCATAACACCACAAACTCAAAATAAATAGATGAAAGAATACATACCAACCACAACATCGGGCGTTGCGTGGACCTCCTCCGCTGTCAACTGGAAGGCTCTCCTGCGAGCCTTTGGCGCCTTGGCCTTCACTGGCCGACTCTCCGTAGCTCGTACGACAGCAGGGGTAGATCCCTGTGATGCTCCCTGTGCTGACCCCCGTAACTGCAGACACTCGGCCTTCTGGTGTCCGGTCTGGTTGCAGTGAAAACAGACTGCAAACCCTTTGGGGAAATTCTTAGCCATGTGCCCCTCCTTGCTACACTTGTAGCAAGACCCTGCTCTACAAACCCCCTCATGACTCTTGCCGCACTTGCCACAAGTGCGGCCCTTCTGGTTCCCTGATCTCGAATCGGTGGGCTTGGCCCGCTTGGCTGCTGGCTGGGATTGTGTCGGTCGCCGATCCCTCCCCTGAGACTCCGCCTCCTCCCTGGCCTGAGTCTCCAGCTCTATCTCCCTTTTCCGAGCATTTTCCTGGAGCTCGGCAAATGTACGGTATGACGAGTTTGCCACGAACTCGCGTAGGCCCCTCCTTAGAATACTCAGATACTGACTCATACATGCCAGTTCGGTAGACACGTGCTCAGGGCAGAACATCGCCCTCTCATGGAACATCCTGGTGATCACAGTAACAGACTCAGTACCCTGCTTGAGGGTCAGAAAATCTTGGACCAAACGTTCCCTCTACACTGGGGGAACGTTCTCATCACGAAACATAGTGGTGAACCTCTCCTAGGTCACTGCAGCAAGCCCATCAGACAAAAAGTGCGTCGTCACAAACTTCCACCAGTCCTTCACTCCCAAGCGAAGCTAGTTTAGCGCGAACCGGACCCTCAAATGCTTTGGACATGAACATGTATAGAAACATCCATCAATATCAGAAACCCATCTCATCGCTGCAATCGGATCCTGTGTCCCATCAAACTCTGGTGGCTTCGTGTTGCTGAACTCCTGGAACAGCAACGAATCACTACCCTGAGGTCTGGCAGCAGAAACAGCTGTGGTAGCTACAGCGGCTGCAGCCTTAGTAACCGCTGCGTATCTCTCATCGAAAGTCTCAATCAGCGTGGTATTAATAGACCCGAATATTTCTGGAATCTCTGCACCGATAGTCGCAGCCACCTCCTCATGGATCATCTAGCGGAGCTCCTCATCACTCACCCCGCTGGTCTCTGGTATGTGGCATGTCCCAACCACGATATCTCTGAAATACAACATAAAAATATTAGAGATTCGCTCTAGCATACTTGCACTCGATAACTCAACCCTACTCGTTCCCTGGTTCCCTAAGGATTCTTACTTAGATCGCGCATTGCTCCGGTGTCTTTAGTAGTACGGGACCAATACTACTATCCACACTGCATTAGTATTCGCCCTAAGTCCTCCTCCTTGTATTCCAAATCCTAAGTATTCTACTCTCACTATGCATAGTCTACTCTCTAGCAAATCTCTTATAGCTCCTCGTTGCTATCTACTCTCTCTCACGCATCTCCTAGCAAAACCCTTAGGCTAAGGCATCACAAATCAAACCACTTCCTAATAAGAATACCTAATCTATTCTAGCATGCATACCATATGATCTCATAACACATAATATAAGGGTATTTCTGGAAATCACTGTTTAGGCACTGGCTGATCGTACACACTTCTCTGCTCTACTCTTTTCAAAACTTTTACTCTTTGAGAAAATTTTTGTGATTTTTATATGAAAATCTCTCAAATCCTCAGTTTCAGTCCAGATAAGCCCGAAGGTGCACCCGAATCCCTCAAACCAAGGCTCTGATACCAACTTGTAACGCCCAAAATTTTCAAACAATTTTTCACATTTTCAAAAACATACTTTCATTCATAAATATTATTAAAAATGTCATCGTATCGCATATCAACCATAGAAACATAACCCAAGATCATAATGTATAAAAACTCCTCATGTGTGTACTGATCATGCCGACGCCTTCCCGCGTTCCTCACTGGTACCTGAAACACATAACACAACACTGTAAGCATAAAAGCTTAGTGAGTTCCCCAAAATACCACATATAACACATAATAGCCACTCGAGGCTATAACTATGTGGACCCTCCGGTCCTAACTCTATGAACCCTCTGGTCCTAACTCTGTGAGCTCTAGAACATACACGGCATGAATCACATAGAAATAATGCAGCAAATCACAATCACATAAATATCATACAAGATACTCTGTTATATAACTCTAATTACCACTCTAGGTAAAGTATAGTGAGAAGACTCACCTCGGGTAACTCGGTAATCTCGAACTCGGTAAAATCTTGTCTAGCCTCCGCCTAATCACATGGAATAAGCACTCTAATCAATACAACTCTCAAGGATAGACTATAGCCTCTCTTAGCACTCTCAGAAGGGTAAAAGACCATTTTACCCCTCTCATGGCTCAAGGACCTTAACATTGACCAACCCTAAAAGTCAACAAAAAGTCAACTCTCCGGGTTACGCAGCGATGTCAGAGCCCTTCATCTTCAGACTCCAGAGCTCTTGCTCCAATTTTTGCATTTCGCCCCATGGGCAGTATTTTGCTAACGTCGGTTCCTTCGAATCACCCTAACTCATAGCGTTGGCTATTGGGAGATTCAAGGACTTGACTTGGCTGTTCCACGAAGTTAGAGCTCTGTCTGCGAAGGTGCATGCTGCAAATTTCACTTTGCTAGTCTCGAAGCACGCACAAATCTCGAATATTGATTCGGTCTTCTCGAACCAACGCGTTAATGCAATGACTCCTCCAGTTCCATTGAATGAACGAGGTTTGGCATTTGTGAAGTCCTAGTATGAACACTCCCTCGAGTGTCCATGATTGTCTCCTAACATGAACGGCGGAAATGTTCGGGGGCGGAGGACGTCATATTCAATATCATAACAATTGAATAGTAAAGAAAGTACACACCACCATATCATATATTTGAAAAGTTTATATGATTGTATCGATTACATGTTTAAAAGTCAAATACAGCATGATGAATTCCAAAAGATGATGTTAACGCCAGAGCGTTAATACCCAAAAGTAGTCGCTAACCTTAATTAGCGGTTTCCTGAGAATACAAGTTATTTCAAGAAAAATTGTCAACATTTAAGTTGGTGAGTTCATAAGTAGTGATTTACGTAAATGTATGCCATTCGAAAGTTCATGTATGTTCTTCAAAAAATCCGATATTTTCTTAACAAATGAAATGTAGTCTTAAATGACCAAGATCGAATGAATCGTTGTTTGCATGAAATGAATGTATTGAACCAGGAAAATCCCATATTTTCCTAAAAGTGAAAAGCAGTCTTAAATGACCAAGACTGTGACTTGTAAGCAATATGCCATGCTTAAAATGATGATGCATAGTCTTATTGTAAAACAAAACTACAAGAAGATCGTAATTGTATGCGAAAAATAACTGTAATAGTCACTTTTACCTGTGAAAACATAATACCATAATAATTATCTATCTAGTGATTTTTCATAACCGTACTATCATAATTTGCCTATAGCGATGTTCTTCAGGCGTCGAAATGTTATGACACATGTCACCCCGCGGACTGTGGCTAACAGTCAGGGTGCGAGATCATTAGTCCCGTATAGATCTATACACACTTGTCACGTTCTTCGGATGAGAGATTCTGGTTATAAACATGACTTTCTAGCGGTACCTTAATAGGCATAGTGAAGACAAATGACTCACGGATTCTCAATTAAGTCACGTATTAGAAATGAATATGCTTGTCTCTGAAATAATTACACTTTTCTACAGTGTTGACAAAGGCATAATAATGATTTGTATGTTCTTGCATGTTTACGAATGTTATAGTAAAAATGGTTACCCTTGATATGATGCAAACATATAAATAAAACTTATAATGTTTATAATTATGTTTCATCCCGAGAGGGTAAAGTGGTGTAAGATATGTGCATGTTAACAAAATCCATATAATAGTTATAAAAACAATATGAAATGTATAACTAAAGATTGATATTTTCACACGGGGGTATGAACTCACTTGGTAGCTTGAAGAAGGTGAAACAAAAATCGAGCAGAACTTCGATTGGAGAAAGCTGATTTCTCAGGATTCTCGGGAATCTCGGGAGCATAGAACTTCCTTCAGAACTTGGATATGAAAAATAGGGCTTCGGGATGGCTTCGAGGGGTTAAACGCAGAGAAAAAGCACGGGAATGAGAAGAGTTAGGCAACTAAACCCGGAACACCCTTGAGTTTTATTTATAGGTCTGATTCAGGCTTCATGTCGTGAACCTGAAGGAGTCCAAATTGTGAAAATATATCCCACATTGTGAAGCTTGATCTTATCTTTTCTTTGGACGCGACATCTGTTGGCCAAGCCTGTAACCCATCAATCAAATTCTCACATCGTGAGCTTCCGGCTCACATCGTGGGCTGCCTGATAGCCTCGGGTTTTGTGTCCCGAATTTCGAAATTCATATCTTACATACGAGCTCCGAGTTTGACATTCTTTATATGCATGTGTAAGTGAGATTATGGTTTACAACTCTCGTTTAGACTTCGTTGGCTAATTTTGATTTATTTTTAATATTACATTTTTAACAGGCCGGGACACGAAAAATCTGTTAAAAATCCATAAATTCTTCATCAAATGTCCATTTTCATTTGTCTTTTTACCGTTGTACTACTATTGTCGAGATCTTCGATTCTCGTTTAGGTTGCGTTGGCTAAAAGTCGCTCAATCTCTATGTCGAGTTTTCAGTTGTCTACTGCTATGTCTGAAACTTCGAAAAATCATAACTTCCTCATACGAAGTCAGATTTGGGCATTCTTTTTTGTGTACGTTTATAGTTTAATGATATCTATAACTTTCATTTAGATACCTAAGGTGAAAAGTATTTATTGAAACTTCGCGTTTTATGCTTAACAGTGTTTTACCGGTATTGCTACGAATCTTAAATTGGTTATAACTTCTTTGTTATAACTTGGATTTTAGTGTCCTTTATATTTTTGGAAACCTTATGACATTATCTACCACTTAGTATGCTCAAGCTGAGATTTTTGAACATTTCATTTTTGATACTATCTTTATTACTTCACAAAGAGATTACAATATTAGACTTCCAGTCATTACATTGATCCGAAATAACGGGTTGTTACATCATCCCTCCGTTAGAGGGAATTAAAGAATCTCCACTGTTCAATCAACAACATAGGGAGGGATGCCCCTGAGGGCATCCCGATCGATTCGTCCTGAAAATAATTACAAAATAACTGTTTTTGGACTAGGGAAGAGATGCGGGTACTTTTGTTGCATCTGATCTTCTCGCTCCCAAGTGAATTCAGGTCCCCGCTTAGCATTCCAGCGAACCTTCACTATTGGTATGCAACTATGTTTAGTCCGTTTGATTTCACTATCCATGATCTCGACGGGTTCTCCCACAAAGTTAAGGTTTTTATTTAGTTCGATTTCCTCGAGTGGAATTACAAGAGTTTCGTCGGATGGATACTTCTTCATGTTAGACACTTGAAACACGGATGTACCTTGTTACGTTCGATTGGAAGATGAAGTCTATAAGCTACTGGACCAATCCTTGCAGTAATTTAGAAGGGTCTAATGTACATTGGTTTAGTTTTCGACGCCTCCCGAATCGTATCATGCCCTTCCAGGGTGAGACCTTCAATAGAACGCGGTAACCAACCCGAAATTCCAAGGGTTTACGTCTTTTGTCAGTGTAGCTCTTCTGTCTATCTCTCGAGGCTTTCAGTCGTTCTAAAATTTGAACGATCTTATCATTCGTTTCCCTAATGATTTCTGGACCAGTGAGAGTGCTATCAGGGACTAGACCTATAGCCAACTGCATGTCGCCCAATTCCGCCCAACATAGAGGTGATCTGCAGTTGCGGCCGTAAAGGGCTTCAAATGGAGCAGTCTTGATGCTAGTGTGAGAAGTTTTGTTATAAGAGAACTAAACTAATGGTAAGTGGATGTCCCATGATTTACCAAAGTCGATTACACAGGATCGCAACATGTCTTCCAGGGTTTAGATCATCCTCTCACTCTGCCCGTCAGTCTGTGGGTGATAGGCCGTACTCATATCTAGCCTAGAACCCAAGGCCTTCTATTGCGTCTGCCATAACCTTGAAGTGAATCTACTGTCTCTATCCGAGATGATAGATATCAGCACTCCATGAAGTCACACGATCTCTCGGATGTAGGTTCTTATTAGTTTCTTCATCTTATCGGTCTCTTTGATCGGCAAGAAGTGGGCATATTTGGTTAAACTGTCGATGATGACCTAAATGGTATTGTGACTACCCTGTGTCTTGGGTAGTTTGGTTATGAAGTCCATGAAAATCTGCTCCCACTTCCACTCAGGTATTTCGGGCTGATGGAGTAGACTTGAGGGTTTTTGATGTTCTACCTTGATCTTGGCACAAGTCAAGCACTTGCCCACATAGGTAGCAATTTTTGCTTTCATGTTTGGCCACTAGTAGAGTCGTTTGAGATCCAGATACATCTTATATGAACCTGGGTGTATGGAGTATCAGGTCTTGTGTGCTTCGTTCATAATCATCTCTCTGAACCAACCGAACTTCGGTGTCTAGATTCAGTTCATGAGGTAACATACTCCGTCAATCTTGATCTCAAAATTCTTATCCATCTCCCTAAGCGCTTCACCTGTCAAGTTTTCGGGTTTCAAGGCTTCCATTTGAGTTTCTTTGATTTGTGTTGACTGGAGTGAATGGATCATCATGATTAATGACTTCACTCTTCATCCAGATTACTTTTTACGACTAAGAGCATCTGCCATGACATTGGCTTTTCCTAGTTGATAACGAATCTTGCATTCGTAGTCGTTGAGTAGTTTGACCCAACGTTGTTGTCTCATATTTAAATCCTTCTGATTAGATACGTGTTGAAGGATTTTATGGTCGGTGAAGATGGTGCACTTTGTACCGTATAGGTAGTGCCTCCAGATCTTTAGAGAAAAAACCACTGCTCCAAGTTCTAAGTGTGAGTACTGTAGTTGACCTCATGTGTTTTTAGTTGTCGCGAGGCGTATGCAATAACCTTTCCTCGCTGCATTAGCACACAGCCCAACCCTTGATTGGAAGCATCACAATACACTACAAAGTCTTCTGTCCCCTCTAGAAGAGACAAAATGGGTGCACTACACAGGGCTTGATTCAGGGTCTGAAATGCAGTATCTTGTTTTTCTCCCTATTTGTAAGCTACCCCCTTCTGAGTCAGGGAGGTATGAGGTGTTGCAATGCTATAGAAGTTTTGTATGAACCTGCGGTAATAGCCAGCAAGGCCTAGAAATTGATGAATCTCAGTTGGCGTTGTTTGCGCAGACCAATTTTTGATAGCCTTAACCTTAGAAGGATCCACGTGGATTCCCTCTTCGCCAACAACGTGGATTCCCTCTATATTTTGTAAATAAGTTATCGAGTTCGATAAACTATACCTATTATAGTTTATAAATATGTTCCATTTGAAATGTGATTATTCTGAAGAATTTTTCCTTTGCTCAGCAAGTTATAAAGGATTTAAAGAATTGTACTCGTATTTATACATAACATATATATATATATATAATATGTTACTTTAAGAACAATGGTTGCAACTGATTGAAACAGTTTAAAGACATTTGAAATTGTTTATAACCGTTTGAAATCATTTGAAAATGATTGAAATCGTTTGACTGTTTACACAAATTTAATTGTTTTGAACTTGTATTCCCCCCCCCCCCCCCACCCTAAAAACATGGAAAATATTAAAATTGTAGGGGGTATGAACCCATCTTAAATGTGCGTTTGTGTTGGAATTTAAGGGGCTGTAGAAACGATCCTCGGGCTAACGTACATGCAAATAACGTTATCAAATTAGTTGGAAATTATTTGGAATGGTTGCAAGGTGTTTACAGCTGGCAAAAATGGGTTGACGGTTGGAATAATGTGTTCACGTTTGGATCTTGAAAAATTATGAAGATTTGAATATCACATGAAAATTTGAAGGTGGATTTGAATGTTCTTGATGGAAATATGAAGATTTGATAGAAATCTGGATGTAAACTCTTGAAGATTGAAAGCATATGTGGTTGTTCACATATTGAAATTGAGAGGATTTTGGGGTGGTTCACGGTTGAGAAGTGGGTAAATGAATTGATTCACGGGTGAATACATACATACATACATACATACATACATACATACATACATACATACATACATATATATATATATATATATATATATATATATATATATATATATATATATGGGGTGTTTACGGTCATAATGGGCTATGGGATTTGGTGTTCACAGTTCCAAACTCTTGGGTTCTCGCCCTTAATGGGCTTTGGATTGTTTTTACGGTTGAAAAGCAACCATAAACACTCTTTTGGAATAAATCCAATGCGTAAACAAGTTGCTCCCTTTAATCTATGGACCGTGAACTCCCTTTAGAGTTGTTTCTTTGACCATGAACCTCATTTGAAGTCATTTTCTTGACCGAGAACTCCATTTGGAGTTACTTTCTTGGACGTGAACTCCTTTTTTGAGTTGTTTCTTTGATTTAAACCTTGGACTATTCCCTTATATTAAGTTATAATATCATAATTCACTTAAGACTTATGCTATATTTAGTTAGTAGCTTATAATTAAGCCCTTGGGATTATAGAGGATGTATTTATACATAACGATCGAAATGAAAATTTTGACTCTTATTGAATTCAAAATGATGGGTTGTTACATAAACCCATTATTATACCTCCCTTGTAACCTCCTTGAGCACCAACATCACCCCAGGCCTCCCTCTATTCGATTCCAGCTCAAAAAAGGAGGCGGGACTAAAGGAAAACACACCTAGAACCACATCCTACCACAACTGCTATCCCACTGCAACCTCCTTCTCTACACCGGAAAAACCACCTCCACAACCCTCCCTTGTTGTTGTTGTATGTCCCAAATCTACTTGTGTATCAATCAAATCCGTTTGATGGTGCGGAATCCCAATCAAACGGATGATTCCAGATCAAAATAGAAGAGAAGAAGAAGAACAAGTGAATCTATGATGTATTTAATGAATAGAATGATGCTCCATACACATACTACACACACATACTAGTTCTTCTCTCTCTTAAACACACCTTAGATTTCATACACTTAAGCTCCTCACGACCTTACACTCTCATGCTCTCCTCCCCCTATATATATGATACATAGGTCGTGAATAGGTTCACGACCATAAACCTGTTCACGGTCGTAGACCCAACCATAAACGGACATGTAGCTGTAAACAACAAGTTGTTTACGGTCCTAGACTGAAAAATATATTTTCCTAGAGAAGTAAAGTATAAACCAATATTTTAAACCCAACAATCTCCCCCTTGGTTTATAGCTTTCTTTTCTAATTCTCCCAAGAAACTCCCCCTAAAAAAGGTAGTTGACTTTTCTTGTCAATCTTCATTTGGAGTTTAGCTTCAACTTTAATCTTTGATATCTTCACAATTTCAAGATGAACATATGAATCTTAAATAAATGACTTCATCTCGAGAAGTTGGTATTTTCTTCAGAAATTGACATTGAACGCACATTGAGTGAGGAGGCTTCTTGTACTCATTCTTGAAAGATAGCGCATTCAACTTGAGAATCTTCAGATAGAATATCAGAGAGAATGAATATTCTGGATCACTTCAGCAGGTTTATAGATAGTAGTAGACTGATTGAGGAGGCTTCAATGGAATCCATCACATAATCTTCAAGAACAGCTTCACCTAGCTTCTGGGGTTGAAGGATTTAATGCTGAAAGAATAATCTTAATTTCTTGCTACTTCAAATGAGAATTCTTTGATGATCACATATGAAGCCTTGGCTCAGAAATCTCGATACAGTCTTCATGAATTCTTCGATGATCATGGATCAAGAACTTACAAAGAAATCATTGCTTTAGGTGAGTAAAAAATTATTGAGGAGGAAGAAATATCTAGAGATAGATGAAGGCCCAAAAGTGGAACTTTATTGAGAAATCTTTATTACAAACTTTCAGTTTTATTGAGACACGTTTTCACCCATACCTACCTAGCGTACAACCTTAAGTCGTGTAGTTATAACCAGAGTCTCCTGGAGGGAGAGCGAAAGTTTGTGTATAAATCTATACGGGGTTGACAACCCCACACCTGAACTGTCCGCTACGGCTAGACTAGGCCAGTCTAAGTTGACATATATCTTACCTTAAAAGCGACGCCTTAAGAACGGCATGGCAGGCAGATCATTCATATCAAGCATGATTATAACGACTTACATGGAGAATAACAAACACTGTAAATTTGCAGAATACATATACTATAATTTTGATACACGTACGAGCTATTCATTTCCACAACACTTGGGTCTTATGTTTTAAAGACTATAACTCTTTTACAGACAAAAAATATCGGATTTTCTTGGAAACAAATACTATACATTACATTTTAATTACAACAACAAATATAGGATTTTCTGGAACTCTCTCTTTATACATTTTCAAAAATATGAACACACATGCTATAATACAAGATTTGAAATAGAACTCTCAAACCATTTGTACGAAAAATATCAGATTTTATGGTGTTTAAAAATTATACAAAACTTTTCATACAAACATGCTAATGAACTCACCAACATTATATATGTTGACATTTTCAAAATAACTTGTATTCTCAGGGAATCGTTATGCAGGTTGGTCATTAAGGACACGCGGATTTTGTTGTATTTTTGTTATCCTCATTCATTTAACATTTGGAATGTAATTTGTAACCCAACACACTTATGTAAACAATGATGGTTGGTATATTTCATGTGTGATGATGATGTTGTTGTCTTTGATTCAATTATATACACTGTGATGATATTACAAGATAAAGTCACCCGTCCCCGGCCATTTCCGCCGTCTGGTTCGGGGGTGTGACATAGTCCTAATCAATCAATCTCACTGCAATACTTACCTTTCAAGAACATGAAGTGTGTTTTTACTTTTTGGCAATAAATAAAGTTTTTAGGTATGCTATTTAATGAAGTGGAACATTTAAATTTTACAAATGACTGTTTTTGTTCCATTCATTAAATATTTTTGTGAAGCTTAACGGTAACTTTTCAAAAACCAATCACTTTCCCTTTAAAGTAAAATAAAATTAGATTTTCTGTTTTCAATAAAATATTTACCAAAACCCAATTTGAAGTGACTGTTCAATCCCTTACCGCCAAGAGACAATTTTTTAAAACGTTTCTACCCATGTCTCTAACAGTTACCCATACACCACTACCTATGATTACCCATTCATCATTAAATTAATTTAATGCTCCCATTTAGCATTAAATGCGGGTCTTTTTTAGATTTCATTTAAAAATTAATTATTTTCAAAACCTGATAAAAACCCTTTACCTTCATGGTTACAACGGTAAAAAGCAACAATTTACCCAATTGAATATTTTTTCAAATCCAAAGGTAAAAATCCCTTATTATTCTTCACAAGAAAGCTTTTATGCTTTCCGATTCTCTGACGATCTTTCTCTCTATCCTCTTGCACAAAAAACTTTCAGGCAAGTTCTTCATATTTATTTTTCAATCAACAATGGTGAAATCAGGCGTTTCCTTGAAACAATAAAAACCATCCAATTCAACATTCACTATACATACACCAGGGCCAACAATTAATCTGGTAAATTATTGAGGAATCTTTCAAGATCATGACTTCTATGATGAACCGATCAAGATCCGGAATAGATACAAGGAGAAACGTTTTCTCTTAAACACATTCAATTCAGTGGATGACATCGTTTCTCTACCTTTGTTATTCAAATGTGTTTTCTCTCCCTACCGACCAATCGATGGCCCTAAAATCACCAACTTCATTTTTGCTGAAGATTCAACGATGACGTTCACTAAGGCCAAATTTCTTGACTCGGTCAATCTTTGGGTACCCCCAAAACCATCTTTAAGAGCCCTTCAAATGAAGAAGTATTCAACGCCCTATACCAGATGGGCTATCATTCCAAGTTGAAAGGGGTTTCCAATTTCAAAAAGGAAAAACTCCCAGCTGTGTGGCAATTTGTGTGTCGCTATCTTATTCGATGCCTTTCCGGCAGAATCGGCAACACAAACACTATGAGAAAGCAATTTTCTGATCTTTTATGGAGCATCTTCACTGGGGAACCAGTGAATTTTGGGCCAATCTTGTGGAAAGACTTCTTGAGTTATGTTGGAAGGAATGAACAAAGGCAGGGCCCCACCGAAGTCACCTCGGCCTGTTTCTGGTCTTTCTGCATCAAAGACCTTCATGTCGCTGCCAACATCAGTCTAGGCGCGGACATCAACTTCTTCATCTGTCGTGAACATAATGTTATAACCCAACACATAAAAGGTACTCTCTTCCCAAAGTTAAAATTGTCTTCCGTCCAATTAGACAACTTCCTTCACATATATTAACCTAAGAGGACTACTCGCCCAATTGGTCTCTGACCATATAGAGGCTACGAACGATAAACCACCATATCATTCTACCCCGCCGTCCCCCCCCCCCCCCCTCCTAAAACCATTGACCCAGTCACTACAACTAAAGGAAAATGAAACAAATATATTACATGGAAGAAAACCTCTAAAGCTGTTGCAATCACTAAAACTTGGAGGAAAAGGTTTGCAGTGAAAAAACCATCTACCGAGGTTCACCCAACATCAGAACCTCAACATACTGCAGACCCTTTAAATGAAGAAGAACCTGAAAATTCTCAAACTTTATTAAGGAAGTAAAGAGCTTATACTACCTCTCCCACTGGAAAAAAGCATCATAAGGGTCATACCGTAGACTCTCAAAAGTCACTGGTAGCCATTGGACTCAATGTTGAGTCACCTAAAGAGACCCCACCCATCCACTCTGATTCATCAAGTGAAACGGTTTCAGAACGTTCGATTGGAGATAGAACCCAATCAGGATTCCAAGTGGCTCCTGATGTTGATCAACCTCCCAAGTTCTTTGGGAGCAAACAAAGTAACATCTTTACTCTACAATAGCTAAACTCCATTTTTTCTTCACATACACATAAAAATTAAAAACAATATGCACCGTAGGGTTCTTTTTTAGCTACCCTAGCTAGATCAAATATGAGGCTAGACTTGGTTTTAGACCAAGGAGACCAAGGAAGATCTAGAAATCCTATACCGCCTACATTACTATCTAACAGATTAGGCACATGGAGCCTTATTGGGTAAAGAATTGTGAACCTCGGGGTGGTAATTGGTATAGATTCTTATGTTTCAGAGGATAGTTGGACAAGTTACAGACCAGCCTCTGATGCAGACCTCCAAAAGTTTGAAGCTCATAAAAGAGCAATCAGAGGAAAGAACGAGCAATCCCCGCTGATTAAACAAAAGAGAGAAAAAGAAAATTGTAAATTGGTCTTATACATAGCTTCAACTATCATCAACATGAAGAAAGCTCATGATATGGACCAAACCAGAACTTCGATGGTGATGATGGAAGAAAATGTCTGTAAAGTTCACATCGGAGTAGGGGCTTAGACTAGAGGTGCACAACCTTTAGCGCCTCCTCCATCGTTGTCATCAACACCAAAGGAATCATTCCATGGGAGTACCAAAGTGTAACTCGACATCAATCCATTTCTCAATATGGACGATGACAGTTATACCAAGGTGAACGAGGAACCAGGAGTACCAAAGTGTAACTCGACATCAATCCCTATGTTCATTGACCTCAAATAATCTAGTGGATCCCAACTCTCTACCTCTAAACTCAAAGAGAATAAGAAGAAAAAGAAGCAGACCATAACAAGGAAATAATTTCTTTATCTCCAAAGCAAAATAGATCAAATTATTTATGCGGTTCAAACATTTCAACAACCATCCCAATCCATAACTCCACTACTGTGACATCCCCAATTTCACAGCCAGAAAAGACTGATTTGTTTATGCTTTGTTTTTATAGAATCAGAGTAATCATTTGATTAAAAAGAGTTGCGGAATTTGTTCCCAAAATAAAATACAATAAAATTAAATTTATCAAAGCATTTCTTAAAGAAATCTATTTTCATTAAATAACAAAATCTCGGGATGTCATGTTCCGATACAGACCAAAATCATAAACAATATAAAATAGACCTTACAACAGTTATTTATAACTACTGATCTATAATCCAAAATCTCTCGTCAGATCCACCAACTTATACTCTTGTGCCTTTACCTGTAATGCAAAGAAAACTGAGTGGGTCAGGCTTTAGGAGCCTGGTGAGCATATAGGGTTTTCAACCCACAATAATACATTTATTATATTCACTTATCAAACAATCAACCCAAATACCCATCCCCATATCTCCTTTATTTTCTCAAGGGTTTATCCTAAGAATTCACTATCCTTCGTTCATTCATTCCTATGGATTTACCTAAGGAATTGGCACAAGGTCCATTTGCTACCACGGTTTATACAACATACACTATGTCACATAGTCACCAGGGTTCATACAATAGCACTACATCTCGTAGTCACCAAGGTTTACACAATAGGCACTACGTCGCATAGTCACCAGGGTTTACACAATGGGCACAAAGTCACATCGTCACCAAGGTTTATCAAATAGGCACGAAGTCGCATCGTCACCAAGGCTTTACTCAATAGGCACGAAGTCGCATCGTCATCAAGGCTTTACTCAATAGGCACTATGTCTCATAGTCGCCGCTATTTCATCTACCCATGTTCTACCCGACACATTTGTAGATATAAAATACATATATACAGTTTAAATCATTTAACACCCGTATAAAAAACATCAATTCCAAGCCCATCTCAAATAGACAAATAATATATATAACACATAACACTTATTTCATAGCTAATACTTTATAATTATGTGTTAGAAGAAAGTAACTATACACTCACTTGATCAGAAGATGATCGGACAGCGCTACGGCTTGTAAAAGTAGTATTCTTCGGTAGATCTGTAAGATTTTCACAAAAACCGGGCTCTTCGTGGGTAGAGCTTCGGCTCGGGAATTTCACTTTTCGGGATCTTCAGGGCCTCGGGACTTGCTTCGGGCTCGGGAATGATACCGGGGCTTCGGGATATTTCTTACACGAAAAACGATGCAAAAACGCGAGAGAAAGGGAAGAAATGAGCAAAGAACTCGGCTGCCTTCGCATCCCTTTTATATGTGTTGAACCACCGAATTATGTTGGGCGTAATTAAGGTTACGCTGGGCGTAACCTGGATAAGCTCACTGACTCCCCACTCCCATTTGGATAATATCGGAAATTTATATTTAAATTTAATATCGAATTTATTTAATAAACTTCAAAAATTCATATCTCCCTCATACGAGCTCCGTTTTTGACGTTCTTTATATCCCCGCGTAGGTGAGACTACACTCTAAAACTTTCATTTAGACTCTGTCGGCTAGTTTTAAATTTATTTTTAATATTTATATTTAGTAGGTCGGGATAGGAAAATTCCATTATAAATTCGTAACTTCTTCATTTTACATCCGTTTTCGCCTATCTTTTTATCATTTCACTACTATTAACGAGATCTTCGATTCTTGTTTAGATTGTTTCGGCTAAAAACCGCTCGATCTCAAATCGAGTTTTCGGGCTGCATACTACTAAGTCGAAACTTAGAAAAATCACAATTTCCTCATACGAAGTCAAATTTTGAAGTTCTTTTTATGCACGCTCACGGTTTAACGTATTCTACAAATTTCGCTTAGATTGCTAAGGCTAAATATCGCTCCAACGTAAATTCACTTTTTACGTCGCGTTATGTCGTGCCGGTTTTGTCACGAAACTTCGACAGGTCATAACTTCTTCGTTATAACTCGGATTTCGGCGTTCTTTATATGTACGGAATCCTTCTAACGTATGCTCTAACTTATTTAAGATTAATCATTCTAAATAATCTTTCATCAAAAATTCATTTTCGATGCTTATCGTCTCTAAAGTGACTAGCCCTGATCTACGGGTGTTACAACTACCACAACCTCCTCCTCCCTCAGTGCTTTAATCTCTTGAACAATGAATTCTACAAATTAAGTCCTGATAAACGCTTATTTTCCAATAACTACTTCTTAAGATTGAACAAGGGCTTCAAGCTCTTGATGGACAAAGAAAAAAGGGCCATGAACAATTTTTGCAGAATGAAGAAGAATTCATCACCGAAGTCAAATCTCTCAAAGAACAACTCCAAAAGGTGACCAAATAGAAAAAACTGAAAATACCACAGATCTGATTAATGTAGCTCATGAAGCCTATGAAGCAGGATATGCAGAGCTTTAAGAAACAATCAGAGGTCTTCGACGCTTGGTCACAACAAAGGAAACACTTACTGAAACTCTCACCGTATGCAAAGATCTCTCTCAGTACATCAAAAATCCAGCCTTGATGACAAAAAATGATGTTAATGAGAAATCGATGTTCCTGTTTGCAAGGGTCCTCCCCCAAATGGACGAATTGAAAGATTTGTTGAAGGAAAAAAGCGAACCCTTCTTCCTCAAAAGGAGGAAAATAAAAAATAGTGGAAATCACCATTGCCAAAGAAAGCTCTAAACCCCCTCTCCCCTAAGACACAAATCCCCAGTTCAATCTCCTTTAGAATCCCCAGCTCAATCTCCTCCAAAATCCCCTGAAAATCCAATTGAATATGAGATTATCTCCTCTGAGCACTCCAACAACTCCCCAGCCACAAGGAAAAAGAAAAGAGATTGGAGGGTTGCCAAACTAGTTTACAAAATCTTGCATGCTCAGGGAGTCGATACAACCTTTGATGAAACCTTGATCATCTCATGGATAAATCCATGTCGTAGACTTCAAGATGAAGACTATGTTCCTCATCTCACCTACTCTCCCCTAAGAGAAAACATGTATTGGGATATTACCTTGTCCCCAATGGAATTGCTACAAGGTTTTTAAAGACTTTGATTTGCATATTCCTAATTATAGAAGATTGCCCATAGAGTTCGAGAGATAAAATCTTTTTCACAACAAGCACGAGAAACCACATCTGGATGAGATCTGGTCCAATGACACATCGGCGTCACCAACTACAAGCCAGGATCATTTCTCAGAGCTCAATTCATCCAATAAACTCTGGTGCGCTTTACCAAAGAGTATTACAGAATGCAAGTTGACTTTCTGAAGATGAACCCCGAAGAGCTATTCCAAATTGCAAAAGTATGGAGTCACAAGATTGAAAAACATCATAAAAAGAAGACTCGTTACCTAAGGGTTAACACCTATCATCAATCACTTCTTGGTGACTTTGCCACTATTGATGTCGCGATTCATCCAGTCTTATAGGTAAAACTGGCACTTCCATCTCTCGAACCCCCACACTTCATCACCGAAATCATACATGAACTGAGTCTAGGAGCTACCAACAATCCAGACCCCAACATTATTTTCCCTACAGACAAGGGAGCTCCAAATAACTTTCTCCCTACTCGATCCTTCCATCGTTGTAGCAAGAAACAACTATAAGACATCCTTCTGCTAACCGAAAAATCCAAATACACAACTCAGGAGGTACAACATGAAATTTAAAGAAGAATCAAATGGATATTTCAAGTTAGAGTTTTTTGGTGGATCCTGATCAAGTTCATCAAACTCAACAAGTAGATTGTGAAAGTTGCGAGGTCACTTAGGGGGGAATTTTTAAGACATAAAGTTACCCTCGGCAGCTAAAGTGAGTAAACAATACTGCAGAGTTGATGATTCAAGGAACTGAAGAGGAGATAAGGCGCACCGAAGAGATTTGTATGTTGTTGATCAATACCGGAGAGGAAAAGTCTAAAGATATTGTTAGTCTTTTTTCAGTGATAAAACAATGATCAGCTTTATCCTAACATTTCTTGGTGGACTACACACATCGGTCATGGGCAATAAGGTCGCCTAACTTACTTTTATTTTATAATTTAATGTGTAAATGTTTTGTCCTATAAATAGATGATCTTGTTGATCAATCTATTAAGACTCTCCACTTCTGATATCTTTTCTGTGTAAGTGTTATATCAATACATAAGTCTCTTTATCATGATTATCTGTCATACTTAGTTGTTCATCACGATCTAACCTGGTCTTAGATGCAAACCCTATTACGATTCAACTAAAGTAGCATTTACCTGCTTATATATAAGTAAACTTGTTGCTATATCTCTTCCTTATTATTCCACATTCTAGTTATTGTTGAGCTTTATTAATGATCCATAAATTCCACACTTAACTCGATATCATTCAAAGATTAAACCTTTTTTTACTCAATACCTTTCATTTATTGAATCTCAAAAAATAAAATAAACTCGGGAACAAGGCATTAAGGTTGTTGTTTGAACAATTTGGACTAATAAAGTGTGGAGATTTATGGTGGGTTTTGAGAAGCTAAAAAAGATATTTTTTATAAAAAAAAAATTTAACAATGACAAACAAAATAATTTAAAATAACTAGTTTATTTTAGATCATTTTAACAAAATCATAAAAAGGATCCAAATACATGAACTACAAAGATTATCACAACTATAATGTATCCACCATTAGGAATAAGGCATTTGGAATGCTAGTTCTCATCTTGTGTGAAGTAGTTCTTAAGTGTTTTGTGCTTAACACAATTAAGCACTAAATTATAAGCATTTATAAGCACCATTCTTCACTAGCTTCAAAAGACAAGAAGATGAGGAAGTGATGAGAATGTAGGTTCTCTCTAGTAAGAAAAGGGAAGAACAAGAATCAACCCAGAAACTAGTTTATGTGTCTCCTTATATACTACGTCTTAGATATATGTCACCATTCTTACATTTAATGGAAGTATAGCTTCTTTATGATATGTAATGTGTAAGAAGGAAAGACAACAAGCAACAAAAGCTCTTAATGTTGTGTTCATGGTTTTGACATAAAAGTCAAAACTAGGAGTGACTTTCACTTATCCATCTTAACTATCATGTTCATGTTATTTTTATATAAACCAACTTTATATAAATGAACTACAACAAGTCCAAAACAAAGTATTCAAAATTTGAATCATACATTATGAATTACTATTTATTTTTCTATATTAGAAAATATTATTTTCATAAAATAATAATTATTCCCTAATTAATTACAAGACTTGAACTTATTTATTAATAATCATATAAATAATAAATATTCAATATTGACGGGTTTTACATGTAATAATGCGGAAAATACCTTAAACTCTTAAGGGTACATGCAACATAATTTAGATCTATATCATAACTCTATGAAGCAAAATACAATTGAAAAACAAAACTTTAACCATAGTTAAAATTGAAATTCACAAGGATGATTACATACCTCTGATTTGTTATTGTAAACAAACCTTTTGATCAATCTAGTAGTCACTTAGAAACTAGCTTCAATTGTGTGAAAGCCTTTAATGGTTAACACCAACAATGCAAGAACCCTAGAAGATACAGGAGAGAGCGGAGAGGTATGAAATTTTATGATTTTCTCTCTTGAAAAGCATGGCCGGAAATTTCAGTGCCAAAGTCTTTATTTATAGTTGATAAGGAACTACCTAGAAAGCCTGATTTGAACAAAAAATAATATTATTTCAAATAAGGTAATTATATAGTTCCTTGATTATCTACATGAAGGCTTCCATAAGTCTCCAATATCAGTCTCAAAACCGTCCCATACAGGAGGGTTCTAGAACTTGTTCTCTGCTCAAGTTTTGAACAGTCACATATATAGTCCTTCAAATTTTAATTAATTCTAATTAACCCAGAATTAATTCCAAAATAATTTTGATTAATTATAAATTAATTATAACTATTTGTAATTAATATGTTAGTCACATAATATTTTAATAATTCATTTATCTCTCTCTAAAATCATTCCAAGCAATTTCTTGGTTATGAGGGTAACACAATAAAGGATTTACTCAAATTCAACAATATTATACTAGTTTAGTTAGGACCTTAGACACCTTAATCCAATAGTCTCCCACTTGGATAAGTCACTACTATAATTGCTCGTATAACTCTGAATAACCAGTAAAGAGTGTTTTCAAGACACTACCAGACTTTGTTGGTCCTAAGATAAGTGATCACTTATTCCTTCGTCCTTCCTGATATCATATGAACATGAGACATGGATTACAATCAATCCCTTGTCTAAGATTTATTTTCCTAATAATCTCGTTTTGTGTTGACGTTATAAGAATACCAATCGAACGCATCAATTTAGTCTTGGTTGGTCCCTACACTATAAAGTCAAAATCAAAACACCAAGCAGCCTAAATATATCACTTTTCCTATTAAGACAAAAGGAATGAATAAACTTCAACTATATAATATTTCAACTTCGCTCATTAATTCATACATGGAAATACCCTTTATAACACCTAGTTACGAGATGCGTTAGAGTAAAGTAATGCACAACCAATTCGTAAAATATGAATTACATATATCCATTTTAAGAATAGAGCATATTATTGTCTTAGAATTACTCATTATTAAATCCATAAAGTAATCTCTAAGCGCGGGTTTAACCAATACTTAAAATCTCTATTTCCAAGTACTAATGAATTCTGTAGCAATCTTAATGTAATGTCCAATCTCTATAGACAATCTACAAACGATTCATAACAGAATTTAATCGTTACTTACTTCAAAAGTATATCCGATCATGGTGCTTCGAATAACTTAATATCCAGGAAGTAAAACATGCAAAGCAAAATGAAGTAATAAATTAATTAACAAATAGCATCAAACACATTGAATATATAATAGAATCTATATTTAATTAATCACTATCCAATTACAATTTTAATTATATATAGTTTCAAAAATAACATCAACACTAACATATGAAATCTAATATCGTCTCTCAGTCCAATGCTTCTAGCATGCTCAAAGTGCTTGACCATGTTTAGAACCTTTGTAAGATGACCAGCAGGATTCTCTTTCAATGATACATGATTTACCATGGGTGCACCCTCTTCAACCTTATGTCTAATATAGTGATATTTCCTATTGATGTTCCTATATCTACCATGATCTTTAGGTTCATTTTTCTAAGATATCGCACCTTTGTTGTCATAGAAAATCTCCATTGGTTCTTGGACTGATGAAACGACTCCAAGATCCCCAATAAAATTCTTTAACAACATAGCCTCCTTTTCTACCTCGCTTGTTGTGATATACTCTGAATCACAAGTAGATTCAGCCATCGTTTGTTGCTTGGAACTTTTCCAAGTTACTGCTTCACCATTTAATAAGAAAACCCGGCCAGATTGAGAATAACAGTTATCTACATCTGATTGATAATTGACGTCACTATATCCACTAACCTTAAGTTCATTTTTTCTGCCAAAAACTAAGATCATATCCCTTTTTTTCATAAATAATTAAGAATATTCTTCACTGCCATTCAATGAGCTAAACCAAGATTTCCCTAATATATGCTAACCATGCTCAAAGCAAAAGCCACATCAGGTCGAGTACACATCATAACATACATTACCGATCCTATATTTGAAGCATATGAAATCCGACTCATAGAATCTATCTCCATATTACTCATACGACATTAAACCTTGCTCAATATAACAATATGATGCATGGGTAGGTATCCCTTCTTGGAATTTTCCATATTGAACCTTTTCAATATTTTATCCAAGTATGTACTCTAAATTAATCCTAGTAATCTTTCCTCCCTGTTCCTGTATATACTTATACCAAGAGTATATGTAGCTTCTCTAAGATCTGTAATGACCCGATTATAATGATGAATGCAAAATTGTAATCATAAAGTGAATTAAATCATATCGAGAACATATGAAGTAAATAAAACGGTTTAAGCTTTCATTAATCTAGTAAGCTATTTCAAAGTGGATCTTATAATAATTCTCTCACTAGAATAATCTCTCATATGGCTTCTTACATAAAATGGGAGCCACTCAATTTCTGTTATATGAAACTCTCAACCCATTACACAATCAAATAGAGTAGGCCACATCCATGGAGAACTTTACACCCTAAATTTCTCCCATTCAAAGTTAGGATTGAATGTCTCGGCTTTAATATCTAAACGAGCTCCAAACGATCAAGACCAACTTCCTATCAAAGTAACATCGGTCTTCAAAGCCGCTTTGAAAAAGAATATCCAATAATCTTGGAATAACCATTTCAAAATTCTCCCCTTTTTTATAATCAACAAATGATTATAAAACCCACAAGCGTATGACAAACGCTCGAGGAATAAACCATATGAAACTTTTTCTCGATGTGTGACAAAAATGAAATGCTTCAATCTGAGAAAATCCAAAACAATACGTTGATGTCTTTAAATTTTTGACTTCTCGAATTTGAAAATTAACATAAATTATTCATATACCACGAAAAATCTTACACCAAAAACAATCTCAAAAAGCCGAGAATTTTTTTTCCAGAGTTCTGAAATTTTCAACGTTTTGGAGAGAGTTGAAAGATTTTAAAAAAAAAGGTACAAACAGCAATTTCCGCAAGTACTTTAGGGACCAATATCGAAAAATCAGCCTTAGCGAAACTTTACCCCAAATGCAAAAGTGGGTATAAAGTGTCAGATTCACTGAATTTATAATATTGACCATTCATTCTACATATTGTGAGGCTTTCAACTTCTGGGTGTATATTGTCAAATCACTGAAACTACATGGATCATATGCAAAACTATCATGTGCTCTTCCCCAATCTCCCTGAATGCAAACGAACACAACGTCATCAATCGAAATCGAGTCACTCTCAACTCGAATCAAGTTTTGACTCCAAGCGATGTGCTTTCGACTATTAACACCAAAATATGTTTGACTCATGCAAAAACTAATAGGAATCTAGAATGCAAACTCTTCATTTGATATCACAACATTCGATTCCAATCCTTCACTTTCGTTACCATAGTTCCATAACGGTTGAACTCTCATTCTCCACAAAACTAAGACTTCAACTCTCGATTCGAAATCAAATATTTCGTTTTCGATCGACTATGTGGATTTCGAATGACCTCAAAACACCATCGAATCAATCAAATACCAATGAAATTCGATTCATAGAATTTCACTTTCATTTTTAAATTCTATTTCGACCGAAAAATTGACGGTCTACTTTCGATTTCAAGCACTTTCAATCCTTGAGTCTGGAATTTCAACTAGAAACTCAATCATTCAAATCAATTCCATATAACTTTCAATTCCAGATTTTCTCATACAACCATTCAACTTAAAACTTTGACTTCTGTTTCCAATTTTTACCAATCGATATGCAAACTAAAGATTCCGCATCGAAGTTAAGTCTTCTTCCAAATCTACTTTTACATCAGAGCACCAAAATCAATAATCACCTTCAAACACTGTAACAACGAAAATATACTCCATCTTCCCAACCCGAAATCGATAACATACTTTCTATCAAGACAAAAACCTCAAACTCAAACATCCGCCATCAAAAACATTAAGCCCATTTTCCCAATCAAAACTTTAATATTTCCAATTCTCATTTTGAACATCTCAAATGTCTTCAAGCAATCGATTTCCAGGATCGAAAATCAATCCTAAAAACAGTATCGAACCCATTCTCTACAGCCAAAATCGATTACTTCAACCAATTTCGACTCAAATTGACTGAATCAAAATTGAAAACCAAATTTTGACTTTTTCTGTTGGCTATTCAAATAATCGAGGAAGATAAAACTCTGATGAAGTGATAAATGATGTAGATCAATATGGAATTGATAAGAAAATGTGAAATTCCTATGTTAAAGCAATATGACTTAAGAGTCAGGTTTGTTCGAGAATAGCGATGAATCAAGTATTTGGGCTCAAGTCGATGAACAGTAGATCACAATGTGACTGAGTTTTGGGCTTCCAAATGAACATTAACATCAAATCTAATTTTTGGGCTAATATGAATGTATAAATGAACAATAGAAGATCGAGATATGATTGGGGTCGAAAATTGAATTTTAGACTTTTGATCTTCATTTCATAATCAACACATTAATAAACAAGGTATTGAAATCAACAAGAAAATTTTGGAATCCACTTGTGAATTTGTGTAACCTCTTTGAAAATCCTTTTTCCATTTGTAATTCATGAATCAAACATGGAAGATTTAGGTTCCTTGATTGAAATCAACAAGAATTTTTTGGAATCCACTTGTGAATTGTGAAACCTCTTTGAAAATCCTTTTTCCATTTGTAATTCATGAATCAAACATGGAAGATTTAGGTTCCTCGATTGGAATTAGAAAATTTCCAAATTGTACACTATACCATCCAAGATGGACATTATACCATCCATGAAACTTCTTCTGATTTCTCCAATATGTAACTTCATCATCATGATGAATTTGAGAATCTTCAACAATTTTGACTTTGGAATTCGATTCCATAACAAAATTTGATGATTTTTTCTTTGGAACCCAAATTTTCTTCATTGATTTCAGCATCAAGATGAAATTTGAAGAATTTTGCTTACAAACCCAACTTTTCTTGTTTTTTATCTTCTTCTTCTTCTTTTTCTTTTTCTTTTTCATCTTTTTGTCTTGAAGATTTGAATCCAAAAACAATATCATTCTTCACAACTTCAACTTTGCATCTTTGAATCAAATCTTTTGGAGTTTGATACATTTGAACATCTTGGATTAAAGGATTTCTATATAGAACCAATCCTTCAAATTTGGTTTGAACTCCAGTTAAACAAAAAACTTTCACAGCTTCTAGAGAATCACATTGGATTCCCTTGTCTTAAACATCATGAACATCATGAACATGATGAACTTCTTTAAGAACATCTTCAACAAATCAAGAGCATGAAGATCAAATTAATCTTCAATTAGAAAAAATATATTGCTTTCTAAATAATTCTTTTTCTCTTCCATCCTTTTTATTTTCCATCCCTAACTAACACATCCATTGCTATATCAACCAAAATTTTTATCTTAAAAAGAGGTTGCAAGATCAATTTTCCAGAATCATCTTTCTTGTTCCCATAAGAAATCAAAGTATTCTATGTAATTAATCCACCTTTCAACAATAATCCATAATATTTTTCTTCGTTGACTTTATACATGACATCTTCAATCATCATGATCCATGAATTATAATCGAAACACACCATCTTTGATTAATTATTAAAAAGATCACAAGAATTTGGATATTTCTAGAGAGATAAATTGAATTTGAAAGAAGTATCAAGAGAAAGAAAGTGCATTTGAATGAACTTCTAGAGAGAGAATGCAAAATTGATCAAAATTCTAGAGAGATAAGTGATTTTGACATGAATTATAGAGAGAGAAAGCAAAAATCACATGAACTCTAGAGAGGAAAAATCGAATTTGAATCAAGATCAAAGAACTAATTTGATTTCTAGAATCAAAAACACTCTCAAATAAAAGAAAAGTTACAACATGAAGTTTGATTAATGATTCACCTGATAAAAAATGTCATCATGGATCAATATCTTGAAAACTTTAACCACCCGCTATAATACCAATTGTAGTAACCCGATTATGATGACGAATACGTAATTGTAATGAAAAAGTGAATCAAATCATATGAATAACACAATAAGTAAATAAAACGGTTTATGCTCTCATTAATAAAAGAGGTTAAGCCATATCCAAGAAGAACTTTTCACCCTAACAAGATCCTTCATAGGGAAACATTTTCTAAGCCAAGACTTGAGTTCTCGCATGGTTGGCACACTATTTCCTATTGGGAGTATGTCATCCACATACAGAAATAGAAAACGTTACACAACTCCCACTAGCTTTGACATATACGCAAGATTCATCTCCACTTCTAGAAAATCCAAACTATTTGACCTTTTCATGGATGAAAAGATTCAAACTACAAGATGCTTGTTTTAATCGAAAGATAGACATCTCAAGATTGCACATCTTATCAGGGAATTTGGTGTGCACAAAATCGTCTGCTTGAGGCATGTAAACATCCTCAACCAATTTACCATTAAGCAAAAAAAATTTGACATCCATTTGCCATACTTCATAGTCACAGAGAGTAGCTAGGGAAAGCATTGCCCTAATTGACTTAATCTTGTCAATTGGTGAAATAGTCTCATCATAGTGAACCCCTTAGGTTTGAGTAAAGCCTTTTGCTACCAGCCTCGTTTTGTAAGTCTATACATTACCATCCATGTCAGTCTTATTCTTGAAGATCCATTTGCACCCTACTGTCTTTCAACCGGGTGCTTGATCAACCAAAGTCGACACTTGGTTATCATACATGGATTGGATCTTGCTATCTATTTCCTCTTTACATTTAGAAGCCTTAAGGTCTGCCATCACTTCATTGTAGTTAGAAAGACCACTCAAATTTATCAGTATTGCATCACCGATAAATGTATCACCTTCTGCAGTTATATGGAAACTATAGAAAAGAGGTGGCATGCTAACCCTACACGAACGATGAAGGGGTAACAAATTGTGAATGGGCTCAACAATTTCATTCTTAGGTTGAGAGCTAGTATCTCCAAAAATTGCTTCATCTGATGACTCTTGAATCTTTACAAGATCAAACATGCTCACACTGCCCTCTTTGGAAATGAGATCTCTCTCGCAAAAGATTCATCTTCAAGCTACAAACACCATGTTGTCACTAGGTTTGCAAAACAAGTATCTAAAGGTTTTCTTAGTTGGAACAAAATTGAGGATATGGGTAGCTGTTTCTAAGGCATACCCCAAAAAATATATTGGTAGCGAAGATCGCCTCATCATGGAATGAACTGTATCAAATAAGGTCCGATTATGCCTCTTAGCTACACCATTCAGGTTTGGTGTCCTAGGGGGTGTTAATTGTGAAACAATTTTGCACTCCTTCAGATAGTCATTAAACTCGATACTAAGATACTCACCACCTCTATCAGATCGTAGCACGTTTTTTCTCTTAGCCCAATTGGTTCTCTACTTCGTTATTAAACACTTTGAACCTTTCAAAATTTTCTGATTTATGTTAAATCAATTAAATATAACCATATCTACTATAATCGTCAGTAAATGTAACATAGTAGCGATTTGCATCCTTTGTGGTAGATCTGAATGATCAACACACATCTGTATGAATTATGGCAAAAAAATCTTCACCTTTTTCAAGTGTGCTAGTCAATGGTGATTTAGTCATCATGGCCAACAAACAAGACTCACATTCATCATCTGGTTTTAGGTGAAACTATTCCAACACTCCATCCTTTTGGAGTTGGGTTATGTGTTTCTTGTTGATGTCCCATGAGAGCAATGACATAGCCATGATTTGTCCAAAATATTAGAAAAACCAATATTATGTACATTGTTTCCTAATTCATTCACACAAACAATAGTTTCATACAAACCATCACAAGGGTAAGATATGAAAATAAATGCACCGTGAAAATAAAGCAAAACAGTACCATCATTATTATCAAAACCATAATGATATCCTTGTCTAAACAAAGCATGAAAAGAAATAATGTTTTAATCCATTTCTGGTGAGTAGCAACAGTTGTCCAAATCAACCATACTACTATCAAACATAAGCTCATAGGTCCAAATCCTGGTAACAGTCGATCTACGTTTTTTCCCGATGATTAGGTTTAGCTTCCCATGCTCGACCTCTTCCTTTTCGCTTACTCCTTTCATATCTGAACCAATGTGGAAACCACATCCTTTATCAGGAATCCTAGAATTAGAAAAATAAGTATTATTGAATTGAATAGAATACATACCAAAAGAAGATACACCTGTTTTGGCCTTGTCATCTTTCACTTCTTGCAGGTACTTGGGGTAACATCTTTTCCAATGGACCTTTTGGCCATAATGAAAGCACACGACGTCCTTTGGATCAACAACAGGAGGGATATCGAAGTTGGATTTTGCTTTTGTTCAACTGGGCTCACCCTGATGGACCTTCCCTTTCTGTTTGGATGGGGTAGGGGCGTTTCTCTTTTTCCCATTTCTTTGTTAGATAGTTTTTTGGAACAGATTGTGAAGATCAATCAATGTTGTCTCTGTATTATTCAAATGATAGGTCCTGATGAATTGATCATAGCTACTGGGTAGATATTTGAGGACCATGTCAATGGCAAGGCCTTATCAAAGTTCACATTGAGCTTTTCTAATCTTTCCACTTGCCTCTACATTTTCTACATTTGAGCTTATACATATTTCCCTTCTTTTAGTCTGCACAACATTAGGGACTTGATCACCTCATAACGCTCTTGTCTTGCTTTCTTGTGGAACATTTGAGACAATTTTGTGTTAAGTTCATATGGACAATAATGATTAAAAGTCTTTTGGAGCTCAGGTGTTATAGTTGCAATTATAATGCAAGAGACCTTCATGGCATCATCCATATGCTGATAATAGTCAACAATCTCCTCAAGAGTGTTAGTTTCTTTGTTGAATTATGGATTTGGAGTATTAACAATATACTCTTTGTTCTCATAGCGAAGCATCATCTTCAAACTCCTGATCCAGTCCATGTAGTTTGGACCAACAAGTTTGTCCTTATCAAGGACCGATAGTACAATGAAGTTGTGGCATGATGAAGGAGGAGGAGGAAGTTCACCACTTGAAGATATTTCTGAGAAATAAAGACAAGATTTTAGTTAGTTGGTTTAATCCTTGATATTTGAACTCAAATTAATATTCGAGGTTAGGATCCAATAAAGCAATTCGAAATTAAGAAAAGGGATGCCATAATCTAATCACGAGTTCATCTAAGGTTGGTAATGCATTTTACCAATTTCAATCTATATGAAATTCCTAAATCATTTGAGGTTCATTGAATCTTATCAATAACATGTTTAATCATGATTATGCTCTTCGATTTTTGACTGGGATGCTAAGGATCACAAATAAGATGTGAACCACCCACGCTCTATTACTTAATGATAATTTTTGAGTTGTGCCATCAATTCACCTTTATAGTCCCCCATTAGTGTGTTGGTTAACCACTCACACTCCACTAACGACTCATAAAGATTGATGTTCGTTTTCATGAATTAGCACACACTTTCACATTTTTCCTTAAAGTAAACAGAGTGTCAAATTTTGTAAAAGGTTCTATTACATTATAGCATTATACGTTTAACGGGATTATGTCCTATTTAACCTGTTTTGGTAATGACCATCCACCACATATGAAAGAGGTGGGTGAGATTAGACACCCATTCGGTAGCCATTTTATAGGCCGCTTCCTTACACCCTCTTTATAGCATGACTTCGTGAATAAGGCACACTAGTGATTCAATTGACTCATTTAATAGATATAGTATTAAACTTTTAATATATATATATATATATATATATATATATATATATATATATATATATATATATATATATAAGTATAAGGGTGTAGTTTAATCATTTAAAATAATGTTCAAAATTTTATATAACCAATTTCGAAATTAATCAATATTTAAATTTAATTAAATCATGAGGAAAATTCAAAGATACTAGATATTAGGAGATCAGATTACAATATTAAATAGATTTTATATAATTAAAAATATATCTTTAAATGTAATTATCCTAATATAAATCTTAATTATCTCAAAAAAAAATTGATGAACAGGAGACCCCCACAACATGGAAGATAAGCTCCACGTCGTGGCAGAAGAAAATATGCAGATTAGATAGTTGGTCACGACGTGTCAGAAGAGCCTACGACATGGCAAAGAAACAAAATGTTGATTATTTTATTGTTCAATTGTTTAAGTTCAATTTATGCACATTTAATTGTTAGACAACCTAATGCTCTGATACCACCAATGGGTTTAACATGTAATAATGCGGAAAATACGTTAAACTCTTAAGGGTACAGGAAACCTAATATCGATCTATGTTATAAATCTGTTGAATCAACATACATTTGAACAATAAAACTTCAACTTTAGTTGAAAGCGAAATTCACAAGGATGATTACATACCTTTGATTTCTTAGTGTAAACAAACTCTTTTGATCATTCAAATAGTCTCTTGAAAACTAGCTTCAAATGTATGTAAGCTTCCAATGGTTCACACCTACAAGACAGGAACCCTAGAAGATTTAGGAGAGAGGGGAGAGGTATGAACTTTTTGGATTTTCTCTCTTGAAAATCATGGCCGAAAATTTCAATGCTAAAGGCTTTATTTATAGTCGATAATGAAACACCTAGAAACCTTGTTTTGAACATAAAGTAATATTATTTCAAATAAGGTAATTATCTAATTCCTTGATTATCCAGATGAAGGCTTCGAGAAGACTCCTATAGGAGTCTCAAAACCACCCGATGCAAGACGGTTCTAGAACCTGTCATATACTTAACTTTTAAACAATCACAACTATAGACCTTCAACTTTTAATTAATTCTAATTAACCTAAAATTAAATCCAAATTAATTCTGATTAATTCTAAGCTTGTTATTACTATTATAATTAATATATTAGTCATACACTATATTAATCACGTACTTATCTATTTCTAAATGAATATAAGAAATTTCTTCGTTATGAGGGCAACTTAGAAAGGACATTACACTTATACATCAATATTATAACAATTTGGTTAGGACCTTAGACACCTTAATCCAATAAATGTGTGCCAACTTGATAAAGTGTGACCATATAGACCGACATAAAAGTCAAAACTGGGAGTGGCTTTCACTCTCCTACTTGCACAAGATTCATTACAGATTGACATACATATTAGTTGGTGTCTAGCATTACGCTACCGCCCTTAACAACACAGGAAAGGGGTTCCATCCCATCAACAACCAATTCTAGGAGCTCAAATATATAATTATTGCTTTGGGTATGATATCATTTATTCTTTTGTCCCAGACATCAAGTTGAACATGAGATATGGATCAGGATCAATCTAATGTGGCGTTTAACTTTTATTAAGGACTTAGATGTCTAAATCTCAATGAATAAGAGGAACAAAATCCCATCTTGACTACGTATGCCCATTATGTAGTTAATAAGATACCCCACGATGGGCCTTATAACTTCATTTTATAGAACAATGTTAAACCATGTTAAAGCTTAACAATTACTTCACTTATGTCCCAAATATGTATCTCAGGTCAAAGAATACAAAGATACTACCATTAATTAAAAACATCACTCTTGACTATGATCCATAAATTGATTTTGATGCGGCTTAGGTCCAATACTTATTCTCTAATCAAGTACATATGAAGTTAGTAGCAATCCTTTGCTATTTTCATCACCATGAAAATAAACCCACTCATTCGTATTATGATTACCTCATAAACACTCCCACAACTATGAATAACAATGGACATTTATAATATTCACATTATTCAAATATTAAACATGCTAATATAGAAAACATAAATTCATTTAATGAAAAGACTATATCCAATATATCAAGCCATTACAATATATGTTGCTTATATTGTTACAATATGCAAATACTAAAATTTAATCATTTCCAATCCTTAGAAAAACAATGTCCTATAACATCGTTATGCCTTTCATGCTTTAGCTAATTAAGGATCTTTTTAAGTAGATTCAACAAAACTTGATTTGTATAAACTATGCGAATACAAACATTTTCTGTTATATATATATATATATATATATATATATATATATATATATATATATATATGTGTGTGTGTATATATATATACATATCTATCTATCTATCTATATATATATATATTGAAACTGTTTTAGACGGTTATATGAACTAGATATCAGTACTGGTGTAATGAGATTACTCATAGTCACAATTAACTAATCATTTTAGTATCTTCATATGTGGTTACCGAACAACCCTATATTCTAACTCTGATGTCTAACTATAACTACAATCTACCAGAAACTCATTCATGCAGTTTCTTCTTCATTCATAATGAGGGCACGCCTAATTGTGATAGAGAACTATCTTAATCTTCGTAAGTACTTTAGAATGTTTCTATAAGTCATATGATGACTTTTTTTTGGATCATAGTGATATTTATTTGTCATGATGCAGGCATACGATTTATCTCGCATCTATGCATAACATGGCATATATGATGAATCTAATTGTAGCGGTATATGCATTACAATCATACCATCTAGTTCATCTGTTGTACTAGGATTTGATGCTTGCTCAAAATCATGTCATTTGGTATTGACAAAAGATACTCTTTAAGAATCATATATATCTTAAGCTCTTTAAGATCCTTTAGAATTAATGCAATTCTACTTAATATATTAAGTTTCCTTGATCTATCTAGATAGATATTTATTCTAAGAATTATTATGTCAAATACATATATGATTAGGAATGCTACTGCACTCCCACTAGATTTATAGAAAACATGAGTCATATTAACTTATAATTAAATTATGCTATTCAATTTTCTTATACAAAGAAGATTCTTACTTTAAAATGTTAGCTCGAATCTGAAAAGATTTTCATCCATGTATGTTTTCTCCTTTGAATACTCGTTTACTCTTTATAGTCAAACTATATTGATGAAGATTAATCAGACTCATACTTGATATTCATACAAAAATGTATATCTATGTGATCTATTAGTTTCTGATCAACAATTGAACAGATTCAACAACTGTTGAAAAACTTGCTAGTTCAAAACTATGATGCATTTAGTTTATGGTTCTTTAGATCTTATAGCTCCATATTGCTCCCACTTTGAAAAAGGACTTTCTACGTACTTTTATTCTGGAATGAGAATTAATGGGATCCTATAAATTTCATACTAAACATTCATTTAGGATAGTCTACACATATACAATTTGCATATGTCAATTTAAAACAAGCTTGTCGTCTAACAAAATCTCTATAACGCTATAACTTTTAGATAAGGATAGAACATTTCATCCTTAGTCTAATAAAAGTATTTAATCTAATTATTTGATTGGGAATATATATTCGATATATATACATACATATATATATATATATATATATATATATATTTGTTACAGTGAGCATAATTCTACAAATATTATAAAGGAATTAGTTTTTTTTTAAATGTCATATAGGAGACTCTAATGTCTGATTTATCTTCTTCAAAAACATGTACTATTGATATTCAACCAATGGCCTGGTGACCATATCCCACTAGTGAACACTAAAGATACCTTTAATATCATAAGACAAATCTAAGTGACTAGGTGATCCTGTGCCACAAGAACCGTAAAAATGACGAGTGAGTGTTCTTGACGGAATGAGTTTGGAACTGATTTCACAATTCTTAAGATATTCCAAGAAGACTTGGTTTAAAAACTGATTTTCTTTATCATAAATACATTTTATGATGGTCTCATTAGTTTGTATTTCAATCTTCGTTATGAAACAATTTAAGCAAATCAAAAGTTTCAACAATAACGAGTGAAAGTCATCAAGGAAATTTACTTTGTATCTATCACCAAATCTGTTCATGGATTGGAAAGATTACATACATCAAAATGTTTAATTCTTTATCAAGCCTTTTGTTATTTCACTACTAATATAGAAAAACACTTGTGAATCATTTTCCCATATAAATAGGATTCACATATATCAAATGAATCAGAATCATTTGCCTTAAAATTTTCCCTTCTTTTAAGTTGGTATATGTGTTTCATGTTTATATAGTAATGATGATAATGACATAGATAAGCATGAATCAAATATCATTTGATTATATAGGTGTTATCTTTAGAACTATTAATTTTAATGAAAATTTATAGATTTACTTCAAAAATAACATTATCAGAAAATATTCTCAACACTAAATACATCGTTTCTGGAAAATGAATGTGAACATCCATTATATGACAAGTAAATCTAGAGTTATTCAAAATCTTCAATTGTTACATGTTACTACAAGAATAGGTGGAAAACATTTATTGGTTAGGTAGTAAGTATTTGGTATGTTGAGAGAAGACCTTAATGATAAAGATATTATGCTGTAGAATTTAAGGTAATCTCATGATCTTTGATAAAGCTCAACAATAAAATATTGCATAATTATAAAGGAAATGTAACAACAACATACATCATTAAATATAAGAAAGTTAAAAAGATAATTGTTGAATCATAATTTGGTTTGCAGTCAAACTCGAATTATCACATGATGAACAAAAAGTATGAATGATCAGGAGACTTGTATTTCAAGTGACAAGGTTACAAGGAAGATGGAAACAGGCACACAGTCAACCGATAACCAATACTATCTATATATAGAAGGAAAAGTACAAGTCTAAAATAAGATAATACAAAAGTAATCCTAACTAAGACACCCACGCTTCCCATGCTTGGGACTAGCACCACCAACCTAACACACAAAGTCGCAAAAGGTGATCATTGCTTTACTAACATTATCGTTGTTGAGAGAAGAACCTAATGAAAGTTAATAGCGAGATAATATATTGCGAAATAGTAACTTAATTTCAATGGATCTTTGTTAGCTCAAAAATAAAAGTTAGATTGCGGAAAGTAAGAAATCAAAATAGCAGCAAGCTATATCAATAAGAATAAAAATGTAGACACTTAGTTAAATCGTAACATGGTTTGCATGCAAACACAAGTTAGTAAATGATAAACAACATAAGTGAAGAGGGACTCAGATAAAGTATCAATTAGATAACTTTGGATAATATTGAGATGAAGAAATATTTCATTGATAAGCTTTGAATTGGTACATAAACTTGAAGTGGAACCCTCTATTTATAGAGGTCCAAAAGTTATAGGGAAGTATTAAACAATTACAAAGTGACTGACTTCTGTGACTCTGAAGAGTACATCGGATAATACTAAGTTTACACGTATAGTCAGTAAATATCACTTAACATAATCTTCATGCTCACTGACGTCTTCAGGTCTTCATCTCATCTACGGGCTCCAAAAGATGATAAAGGTCTTCAGGAATCTCCTCTTCGGTTCATACAAGAATTGGGTCTTCAGGTCCTTCTTAGATGCCGAGGGCCACTTTCTTGTATCAATAATTTCCCCTAAAGTGACATCACAACTAAGTTATTCATTGATTCAGTTTGAGAAACTTGATGAGGATCCACCAAAATTTCCTAACTTCAAGGAACCATTTGATCCTCCTGGTAATTTCAAACTTCACCTCTTCAGTGGTGTGTTTGGATCTTTGAACTACAATCATGTTGATCTCCAACTATATCTTGGTTAAACGATGAATGGTCGTGACTGGAATAAAGAACTTTGGACTTGATTAAGATTTGTTGGAAATGATTCCAAGCTCTGGAAAATTAGTTGCTCGAAGATTCATATCTTCAAAACCTTCAGTGATTGTTGGAATAGGTTCAAAAGGAGGGAAGTCAAATTTTTGAGCAAGAATTGGATGGATCTCAACGTCTATCTTCCCGAAGTCACATGCCAAAGTTTTGAGAAACTCACATTCGCTTTCAATGTAACCTTCATCTTTGGATACTTTTCATCCTTCAGTTGAAATACATGAGCAATCAATAAAATTTCCTCCAGATTCATGAACACGAAGTCTACCTGAGTTCTTATGTAGTCACACCCTCTGTGGGAAAGGGTATATCAGAAGAACTCACTTTTCATGAATTTTTTGGCCTTGTAGGCCTTCACTCCTTCTGGTTTATCATTGGATCAGATATTTTCAAACTTATCACCATGTTTGGCGTCAAAATATTCAGCCATTCAAATTCCATGGAAAGTCTTCGATCGTCAGGAATGGTGAACTAAAATGATTAAAAAACAGGGAAGTATTTGTAGTTGGGTGAGATAGGAATTTCCCAATACCCATCATGAGGCAGTTCTGCATATGTGAGACATGGAATGTAGTTTAATTCCAAGAGTCTTCGGGTAGGATTCACCCACGAGTTAATCAGGGTTTCATCAAAAGTGGTGTCGAAGCCTTGGGCTCTCCATATTTCATCTACAAACTTGGAAGCTCCCAATCTTGTTTCCTTTGAACTGTGGCTAGGGAATCGTTGGAGTAAATTGATGAAACATCTTCCTCTAAGTTTTACAGGTGAGGAGGAGTTTGAGGCTGATGGGAGACAGGAGGTGTTGAGTGCTGATGAGAATTGTGAGGTGTTGAATTCCATGGAGAGTCATGAGGAGTTGGGTATTTGATGTGCTCTGAAGAAGATTGATGCTAAGGAGGGGTGTGGGATTTGATCATCGAGGGAGTTTTTGACTTTGAAGATTTTTAGGATGAAACAGTTTTAATCCTTATTCCCTGGTTTGGATCACTTACCCCTTTTGAGGAAACAGGCTTCATCTGCTCCTCAAACCATGTCTTTAACTCATCAAGCTTTAAAAAGGTGGTATTGAAATGGGTTACCATATGATCACTCACTTCCTCGTTAGATTGCATGTCAGGATTGAAAAGTGTTTGATAAATTTCCTTTGTAACACGAAGGATAGCATCAACACTTTCTTTTGTATTTAGGGATCGCCTCAATCCTTTGATAATATTGTGAAGAACTGAATATCCTATTTCATAACTTGTATGAGTCTCATTGATGAGTTATTAAGACTTGTTTTATTGTTCTTGCATGATCTTCTGAAGCTCGTTCTTTGGATCCTTCACCTCGTCAATGAGAGTTGTATCTTTCGATATGAATTCCCAATGATCGATACTTCTTTGATTATCCAGCTGATGAATGGACATTTCCAATCGCAGAAGCATTCTATCAGTAATAACCTTCTCTTTTCTAGACACAACCAACTTCTTTTTTTTTTTTTTTTTATCTTTTGCTTGGAAGTATAATGATGTGACCTGTTGGATTCTTCATCATAAAGAACCATAATAAAGTCGTCAGAGGGGAAAGGTTGTTCGAGTTCATCATGATTTTCATCATCCAACTCAAAGAGTGGTTCAGAACTTATTTCAATTGTTGTTCCTCCTTCATTGGAATCATGCACTTTAGTGTTGGTAGGAGGAGGCTTTGATGCACCGACATTTTCTTCCATAATGTGAACCCTTTGGACCGTGTGCTCCATATGAAACAACCATTTATGAATTGTTAGGATGTCATACACAGTTTTGGCATTATCGATGGCAGTGTCCCAATACTTAGCCACATGAAGAAGAGACTCCTCCTTTTGTTGTTACTGCAGAACTTGCCATGCTTTCCTGGCCTAGAGTGCTCTTTTGAAGGCTTCAAAATATCTTAACCCTGATTCAGTTATTGAGTGATACTGACACCATGTATTATATGAGGCATAATCGTCAATTCCTTGTTGTACCAAGGAGTCCCTCGGGTCCATGGATCCTTGCACAGTGGTGCTCACCATGCCTATGCCACTTGGTCGTAATATTGATGATAAAGGATTTCCAGAGCTTCCTCGGTCTCCTTAGTCTGAAACCAAGTCTAGCCTAGGCTATGTTCTGACAAAGGTCTCTAAAAAGAATCCTGCAGTGCAACTGGTGTTTGAAGTGTATGTGTGACACAAAGTAAAATGCAGTTAAACTCCTCGGAGTTACAAAGTGCAGATGGGAAGTCATGGAGACCTTAGGACAAGTATTAACATCTGGATCCACTTGGAATCTAGATAAAACTCTCCATGTTCTAGTGAAACTGATACACTTTTTGTATCAGAGCGGATGGAGGGAGTTGCTTCGGGTGAGTTAGCGTGAACTCGAACGGATGTGCGAGTCTCTTGAGAGACACCAGTATCTGCGTTGTTTCGCTTTTGGCCATGGATAGGGTAAGCTTAATCTTCGTGCTTCTGAAAATATCTTCGAAATCCGAAGGCTCATCCAAACTATCATCAATCACCTTTACTGGTATATCAAGAGCCTTGGATGGTGAAGGTTAAACCCGATGTGTGGACCTGCGGTATTAGCTTTTCTCTTCTTCGAAGCACCCTCATCCTTTGATACGACATTTGAGGGAGTGCATTTGATAGCCATGGATTTGATCCTTTTCGATATGGGTTGCGGGGCTTGGACCTCGGTTAGTTGTTTTGGGACAAATTTGCTGAGAAAATTTTGATTTTTTTTTTCCAAAAAATAAACAAATAAACAAATAAAATTATTTTTTTAATTTTTCAGCGATTTTATATAAAAAAATAGCATTTTTTCATTTTGCAAAGTCAAAAAAAGAATAGAGATGTTAAAGTATATTTTTATTCATTTTAAAGATTTTTAGGGTTTTTCTTAGGTTTATGCATTGTTTATTGCTTTTTTTCTCTCTCTCTCTCACTCTCACTCTCTCTCTCTCTCTCTCTCTCTCTTTCTCTCTCTCTCTCTCTCTATATATATATATATATATATATATATATACATACACACACACACTAAACACATAGAGAGAGAGAGAGAGAGCTAGGTTCAAATGCGGATTAACATCTATTGTGCAGACGTGTGGACAATGCTATTACATGAGAATAACAAAGAAAATATGTTTTTGATGATATCAATACGTTTAATCTTACGTAACTATTGTTATTATCCCATATTCTCACTAATTAAATCGTCTGTAAGATTAGTATAAACTTATTATTATTATTTTCATTTTGTCAGAATATTGTCATGATGTTTGTTGAGTCCTATTCTGTAAGAATGAAAATAATTGAAAAACGATGTTTGAGAACAAAATTGAATAAGAATTATTGAGAATTGATTACAATGACGATATTTATGTTAGGTTGAACGTATTCACATTAATAAACAACTTATTTTCTTAGTGATTCTCATAGAATAGCAATGTCCATATGTCCGCACAATAATTGTCCATCCACATTATAACCTAGCTATATATATATATATATATATATATATATATATATATATATATATATATAGGGAGAGAGAGAGAGAGAAAGAGAGAGAGAGAGAGAGAGGGAGAGAGAGAGAGAGAGAGAGAGAGATAATGTAATAAAAAACCTTAAGTTTGGCAGAAAATATCGGTTTTACCATTTGACAAATTTTTGGTTTGTTTATGTCACAAACTTATCATTTTTTTTATCGGTTTTGTCATGTTTACCTTTAATAGCAGATTTCCAAGTTACCATGATTTTTTTTTTGCGATAATACCCTTAAGTTTACAAATATTCTGAAAAAATAAACAAAAAAAAAAACTCAAACTCTTAAGATTATAAACATATAAAATATAAATATATATTCAAATTTTGATAAAACTAAATAGTTTTTTATAATTTAAATGTCAAAAGTTTATATCAAACTAATACAAGTTTTATTTTACTTATATTATGAAATAAAAATTGAAACATATTTTTGGTTTTAGGTACGGTAAATTTTATATTGGTTCGATATAAACTTTTTATATTTAAATGTTAAAAAACTTACATAGTTTTAACAAAATTTGAATATATTCTTTAATTAGTATTTAAAGTTTTCAAAGCAACATTAAAAAACTTATGTTAGTTAATGAATAATTATGCTAAAATGGTTAAACATATGAATAACAGGATATTAATTACATTCAAGTAATTCTTTTAAAAGGAATATAAAAATATTTTATATGTTTAAAAGATTTGTATTTAAAAAAGAATAACATATCATATTTTTTATAAAAATAAATATATTTATATAAAAAAAATAGAAAAATGTATTTATATTCTATATGTTTAAAATGTTTATGTTTATTTTTTATGCTTATAATGTTTATGATATTTAATAAAAAAATATGCTAATATTATTATTTATTTAAAGATATAAAAATAAGATAAGTTATTATTTTTGAAATATAATTCTTTTAAACGTATAAAATATTTTTATTTTCTTTTTTAAAAAAACTAATTAAATGTAATTAATGTCATCTTATTCATATGTTTAACTATTTTACATAATTAATTATTAACTAACGGACATGTTTTAATTTTGCATTGAAAAGTTTAAGTATTAATTAAGGAATATATTCAAATTTTAATAAAACAATGTAAGTTTTTTTTAAATTTTAAATATAAAAAGTTTATATTGATCCAATATAAAATTTACCCTACATAAAGCTAAAATTTGTTTCAGTTTTGGTTTAATAATATAAGTACTGTAAAACTTATATTAGTTTGATATAAACTTTTGGCATTTAAATTTTAAAAAACTATTTACTTTTATCAAATTTTGAATATATATTTATATTTTATATGTTTATTATCTTAAGGATTTTTTTTGCAAAATATTTGTAAACTTAAGGGTTTTTTGTAAAAAAATAATTAATGGTAACTTGAAAAACCTGTTATTACAAGTAAAAATGACAAAACAGACAAAAAAAAATGATAAGTTTGCGGCATAATTGAATCAAAAATCTGTTAAAGTGTAAAACCGACATAATCTGACAAATTTATGGTTTTCTATGACAATATATATATATATATATATATATATATATATATATATATATATATATATATATAATTGAAATTTTTCAAAAGAAAAATTCAAATATTATTTTCATCATTTGTATTTTCCATTTTTTTTTACATATTATATTAGGATATTACAATATTTACATATCTGATAAATCTAGTAGAATATTTTAATATTTTAAAAATCACATTAGAATATTTACAGTGTAATATTATATCAGAATATTTGATGTATTTTTCAAAAAAATCAGTGATTTTTTTAGGTAAAAAAGTAACGAAAATAATAATTAATTTTTTTTTTGGATTTTTCATTTTAAAATTATTTTTATATTGTGTTTTACGATTTCATAAAATTAATATGATCTCAAATTAACCTATATATATATATATATATATATATATATATATATATATATATATATATATATATATATATATATATATATATATATATATATATATATATATATATATATATATATATATATATTAGAGAGGTCCATTGTCCACCACCAAATACCAATATATATTAAAAAGCGAAAGAAACAATAAAAATTTATAGGCTGAATATAGTAGGTTCATTGACGGGGGACACCCATTCATGGCCTATTAGCGTCTAGCAATTTAAAAATGAAATCGCAAGGCTTCTTTTATCAAAGTTGACCAACAGATATTCAAATATCTTAAAATTTCGAAGTTTTGAATTCTAAAATTACTAAATGTTGTATAAAGAATGTGCCTTTCTTGGTGCCTGATTTTTTTAATATATAGAGTAAATTATACGAATGATTTTTATGGTTTGGGTAAGCTACACATTTGATTCTTAATTTATTTCTTTAACCCAGAAAGTTATTATTGTTTGTTTTTATTATGCGTTTGGTCCCTACTATTTGTTTTTGTTACGTATTTGACATCTCTTTTACCTAAAAATGTTAGTATTTAAATAGAATAGTGGCGTAGGTAAGGTAAATATGAATGGTAGGCTGGGGTTTTTTTAATGGCAAAATATTTTTTTTGTTAGGTAGAGACCAGACGTGTAACAAAAACAAAAAATATGAACCATCCGAGTTATAAAAATAAGTTAGGGACCAAACACGTAAATTATCCTAAATCATAGGTACCTTTCGTGTAATTTACACGAGAATATATATATATATATATATATATATATATATATATATATATATATATATATATATATATATATATATATATATGTGTGTGTGTTTTTCCAGGAACAACTTTCATTATTTCTTTTCCAATTTCTCATAATTAATAAGTAATTTAAAATAGTTATTAATTAAGAGAAGTTGCAAAAAAAAATAATTAAAGTTGGAAGAATTGGGAAAAATGTTCCAGTAAACACACTTGATGAAGACTTGAGAGAAATTGAAAAAGAAATAATAAAAGTTGCAAAATCATTGGTGGAAAAAAAAAATAACATCGTCAACGATTTGAATGCATGCATGGACAAGTTGGAAGAACTAGTGTAGGACGAGTCTGATCCAAAATTTCAAGCGGCTCTTTTGCTTTTCACTGAAAGTGCCGATGTTAGAAAACTTTGGTTGCACCTTAAGCCTTCGAGTTGTGAGTTATGGCTGAAGAATGCGGGAAGGAAAATTGGAAATTTTTTGCTTGAGTTTTAGTTTAGTTTTAATTTAGTTTTAGATGTGCAATTTGATTATCTTTTTTTCAGCGTTGCAGAAATCGGCCTTGGCGGCCGATTAACCGTTTGACGGCCTCGAACCGATTACGATTAGAGTCTTTGACGAAAATTGGTCCAAATCGATCAAACTCGGTCCTAACGGTCATAGACGGGAAATGTTTAACAAATTAAAAAGAAAAAATGTCAAATATTACACCAGAATTTAAAATTTTAAATTTTTAAGCTTTCAAAATTTAAAATAGTATACAAAAATATTAAAATTTTCAAAATTTTAAAATTTAAAATTTCCAAATATGTATCCAGAAAACTCTAACGATTTCAAGTAATATTTATGCCGTGAGATCCCTTTATCACCATCTAATTTCCTTGTTTTCCACCTTTAAACTTATGTTACCTCCTTTGTTATGCGAATTGAAATTGTAACTTGGAATCATAATTTAAATTGAGAAGTCGTAATTGTAAGTAATGCAGCAGCAAGAGGAGCTGCTATCGGAACAGTAGCAGCAACACAATTAAGAGATTTTTGAGAAAAAAAAACAAGTTTGGATTTTTAATTTTGGTTTACGTACAAGTTTGTTGTATTCCCATTGGATCTCTGTAATTTGAACGCAAAGATTGGTGCAAGAGTTAAAATATCTAATCACTAAAGTTGAGGATTATACATGGGTTAAATTCTCAAGCCTTATTGGTGCAAATCGTACACTTCTTTTTCTGTCCGCTAGGTGTTCAATAAAATGTCTAAAGGTTTTTTTTTTTCAAGTGTTGCAGCCATTTTAGGACCCAAAAAAATGTAGAGTCTCTTCCGGGGTGGTTTTCCATTGTGCGCTCTAACCTTTTGTTGGAGTGTCACACTTAACTTTGGATTTTTGCTTCTCATTTCGAGCCTCCCCTTGAGGCTTTAATAAGATTTGTTTATATGTTTATGGCGTCTTCTCATACATATGCAAGCGGAACTTGTCCAAGTCCTTTTCGGGGGTTTCATTGCTACCCGAACAGTGAAGTGGGTGGTAAGGGGATATCTCGTATGATTTCTCATATCAAAAGTTTGCACCTCTCTACGGACGAGCGTAGAGCTGTGTTGCGAGATGCTATTTCTTTAGACCTTGGACTATTTATGTCATGGCAGCAACATTGAAGGAGTTAGGTCAATGGATATGTGGAGAATGTATGAGTCTCCATGCCCTAAGTCGCTCATGTCTACACTCAGGTGGTCTTGTTAAATTTAATGGTGATGTTGATGACATGAGCGAACATATTGCTGGAATTCAAAAGCCGCCACCCCAATGAATCAGATTCCAACCTTAATGAGGGGTTGGTGTTGGATGCTCAACTCCTTGATCTTGTGTTTAAGCTATATATCACCATAGTCAAAAGCATCCCTCATAATTGTCGTATGACTTTCTCTTAGGCTTTGAAAGAAGCCCTTTCCAAGGTTGCTGCTCATCCCGGGTCCATTGAAGCGTGGGTTACATTGTTAATTACTCCTAGGTGTATTCTTTAGGTGTTCAGGCCCAAGAATAGATAGGAAAGTAGGTCTGGGAACAGGAAGTCCTTGCAACAGCGTAACATCTTAAGCACATTAGTTACTTGGGGTACATAAGATGGTATAGCCAAGCTTGTTAAAAACTTGGTTGACAATGCAAGAATGGAGTAACAAGGCATAGAAGAAGAGTACATTCAGGAGGATAAAACACGGGGTGACGCTAACATCAGACAATGTCTTCGTAAGGTTGCTGATGGTCATTTCACAACAGTAGTGAAAGTATTATGTTCCTCGGGGGTTGCTCCATACGGGGATGCTCCCACAAAGGCATTAGAGGATAAGCATCCACACAAGCCACCACCATCCATGTCGAGTACCATATGTTCAGTACCTCCCCTTGTTGTTGATATTGACAATGTCCTTGGGGGAATTAAATCCTCCCCTAAAGGAACCTTGTGTGGGAGAGATGGGTTTAGATGCTCTTTGTGGTGAAGGTTCAGCAATTGCCAAAGACCTCCTATGTTCTATCACATGTATGATTAATTTATGGCTAGGGGAGGTGCCCTTCGAGTTTGGCGGAATTTGTTGCATTTTCCCCTCTTACAACCCTTCTAAAACCTGACAAGGGAATACGACCTATTGCAGCAGGAACTCTATGGATACGTTTGGTTTCCACGCTGGCTATGAAAGGTGTTGGTAAAGAAATAGCCAAGTATCTCAATGATTTTTAGTTCGGGGTCGGGGTTTCAGGTGGCGCTGAAGTCGTATTACATAGCACCAACAGGGTGTTGAGTGAATGCCACAATGACGGGTCTCTTTCCATGCTTACTATAGACTTCTCCAATGCCTTTAACCTTGTTGACAGAACTGCATTACTTCTTGAGGTCAGATTGAGGTTCCCTTCTATATCCTTATAGGTAGAATTCCTATATGGTCAAGCAGCAAGGTTATATCTAGGGGACACACATATTTGGTCATCTACTGGAGTTCAACAAGGAGACCCCTTAGGACCACTTCTCTGTTCCCTTGTGTTGCACCCACTCTTGCATAATATTAGAGGCAATTGCAAGCTTCTTCTCTATACATGGTACCTGGGTGATGGCACAGTTATTGGAGATTCTGAGGAGGTAGCCAAAGCCTTAGACATCATTAAGGCTATCAGTCCAAAATTGCGCCTTCAGTTGAATATCAATAAAACCAAGCTCTTTTGGCCCTCGTGTGATGGAAGGAAGCTGCATGAGGGGTTATTCCCAGTTGGCATTGGGAGGCCGCCATTGGGGGTGAAACTTCTCGAGGGAGCTTTTAGCAGAGATGCTAGTTTCATTAGCAACTTAGCCATATAGAGAGCTGAAGGTGTTGTTAATTTGATGCGCCTTTTTCCAAAATTATCTGACCCATGGAGTGAGCTCCTTCTACTTCGGTCTTGTATGAGTATTGCTAAACTTTTCTCTAGGCTGAGGACATGCCAACTCGTTCACATGGAGGAGGCAGCGTTGTTATTCGATAATGGATTACACGGGGCGATTGAGGACATTATGGTTTGTGTTTGCCCCTTCTTTGGCGACTTGCTTCCTTATCCATTCGGTTTGGTGGTTTGGTTTATACTCGGCAGTAGAGGCTACCTCATATGCTTTTGTTTCCTCAAGGGCCCAATCTTGGGCATTGCAAGACCACATCTTACGGGATAGCGACATTTATGGTATGGATTCTGATTATGCTTGTGCCTTAGATTCTCTTCGTAACAAGCTTCCGGACATTGACCTTAGCAGTTTTACTACTAAGTACACCACCCCCGTAAATCCTAGAATACACTGGCGAGTGCCCTTTTTAGTAAAATTATCCAAGATATGGAAGTGAATTTCAATATGATGGCTCGGCAGAAAGCAGTTTTCCAGTGTTTACGTGCACTGCATGCTCAAGATTTTATTCTAGGTATCCCTATAGATGGGCTTGGCCAACATATGTCGCCGGTGGAGTATCGTACCATCCTCAAATATCGACTTATGATTTCAATATTCCCAGTCGATTGGATATGTACAGTGTGCCGCAAGGCATGTTTGGACTCTTTCGGCGAGCATGCATCTCATTGCAAAGAACTCCCGGGGTTCAAATACAGGCACGATATGGTTAGGGATGTTTTGGTCGACGTATGTAAGCGTCTCGGGGTTCCCGCCAAGAAAGAGGCTCCAATGAATTTCTTGACTGACTCGACAGAAGGAAGGTCAACCCTTAGGCTAGCCGACGTTTTGATTTTTGGATGGGTTGGAGGGAAACACGAATGTGTAGACCTTATAGGGGTATCCCCTCTCATAAGCTTGAGGGTCGGGGGTTTCACGGTGGGACATGCTGCATTAAAAGCTGCTACATGCAAGGTCACCAAACATGAGAAAATCGTGCATGGAAAATCAACATGCGTTCATACCATTTGCATTTGATATGTTTAGTTTCCTTGCGATGGATGCGGTGGAGCTTCTTAGGAAACTACAACGGATCATGCATAGCAATGTTATATCCCTTAGATCTATGGATGTAGTCTTCAAAAGAATTTCCTTTACCACACAAAAGGGCTTAGCGGCGCAACTTGTTACGTTTTCCTTCTCATTCGTTGTAGGATGATAACTAAAAGCGATGTCTTTTGTATGCATTTTATGAATATAAAGATGAAATACTTAAATTTTTAGGAAGTATTAAATTTTTAAATAATTTTATTAATAATTTAGGGTTCCCGATTAATCGCCGATTAATCCTTGCCGAGTTTGATTAATCGTTTATCGCCAGTCTAACGCCGAACAATTTTTACTACCTTGCTTTTTTTGGATGCCTTTTTTATGGCATTTTAAATCTTTTGGATGACTTTGAATGTTATGTTATGGATTTAAATTTTAGGGTTTACATCATTTTTGGTCACTTAACTTTTGACTTTGTGCTCATTTGGTCACTTAACTCATTTTATGTTTTAAAAGGTAACCAAACTTCTGGCTTCGTGCTAGTTTAGTCACCTAAATTTTGGTTTGGTCACCTAACTTTCGGGTTTGTGCTAATTTAGTCACCTTACTTTTAAAACTTATGTTTATTTAGTCACCTAACTTTTAAGATTGTGCTCATTTTTATAGCTTTATTTTAAAAGTTCAGTGACTAAATGAGCACATTTTTAAAAGTTAGGTGACCAAATGAGCAGAAATCCAAAAGTTAAGTGACCAAAACAAAAATTAGGTTACTAAATGAGCACAAAGCCAAAAGTTCGATGACATTGTAAAACTGAACAAGAGTTAAGTGACTAAATAAGCACAAAACGAAAAGTTAAGTGACCAAAAATGACCTAAACCCTTAAACTTTATGTCACGTATTGAAATGTTATGTCATGCTTTGGATGAATTTAAAATTTTATATTATGTATTTAAATGTTTTTGATTTACAATTACAGGTTACATATGGATACAGATGGTGAAATTTTAGCTTCTTTTTACTGGCCCGACGAAGGCAAAGAAATATTGAAAGAATAAAAGATAACGATTCAGAGTTAAGTGGACATGCATATACACAAGAATTACTACACGAAACTTCTACACAATGACACGATATGATGAGTCTTTCACGCGATACATTTGTACTACTATGTAATCATTTTACTCAAAAAAATTTGTTGCAAGCTAGTAAGACAATAAGCATTGAATAGAAGATAGCTATATTTTTAAATGTTATAGGGCATAATGAACGCTTCTGAGATCCGGATTGCAATGATCTCTTTTGCAAAAAAAAAAATTATAGTGTCAACAACTTCTAGTGTAACTATAATACCTCGGAACGCCATAAAATGCTAAAAGCTATATTTCATGGAGCAATAGGTGTGTTAGATGGTACGCGTATACATGCAATCGTGTCTGCTAATCAACAAACTCGTTATAGGGGAAGAGGAAAATGTGAATGTTATCAAAATGTATTAAGAATTTGTGATATTGATATGATATTCACATTTGTATGGGTTGGATGGGAGGGCATAAAACATGATTCACAAGTTTTGAAATAAATTGCATTTAATTTGACTTACAGATTCCCATTTCCTCTACCAGGTTATAATCTTTCTATATCTTTTATTATTATTTACATTGTTTATATAATAAGCATCACACTTACGTTTACAGATAAATATTACCTTTGTGACACTACATATACCAACACTCGTGGATTTATGACTCCATATCGTAATATGAGGTATTGGTTAGCCGATTTTTGACGACAAAGGGCATTAACTAAGGAAGAAAGATTCAATCATGCTCATACACAACTCAGAATTGTTCTAGAGCGTGCTTATGGTGTATTGAAGGCAATATTCCCAATCTTAAAACTAGTGGCTCCTTATCTTTTTGAAGTGAAAAGAGATATAGTCATTGTTTGTGTCGCGGTACATAATTTTATAAGATAATATAATATTCAAGATGACTTATTTACATGCTTTGAAGAGAATAATGTGGTTATTCCTAACGCATAAGGTAGAGGAAGTGAGGGCATAGAATGGGGTTCAGAAGGTGATGAATATATGACTACTATGCATAATCAGATTGCTAATCAACTAGTTTCGAATTGTTCAAGTTAAAAATTCATACAAACTTTTATGTTTTGTTTCCATTTTAGGGTCTTTCTATTTGTACTTTCAATGATTTATGTCTAATTTGAATTTTGTATGACATTTTGTATTTTTCTTATTATAATTAGTTAGCAATTTTATTTAAATATTTTATGAAAAGCAATACATTTTATCTGATACAAAAAAAAAAAAAAAAGAAAGGGTAAAAACATCCAGTCAAATTTAGAATCAAACAATATGATTTCAATCAGAGGCAAATCCAATCAGAGTTTCAGGCCAAGTCACTTCCTCACTCAGTCAGATCTGACTCAGTCAATAACTATCAAACAACCCCTTAATCTAATTAGAGTAAGAAATTGAAAATTTGAAATTTGAAATAGAGAATCAATAAGTTGATAAGTGACATCACATTAAGAAGCTTAATAGAATGACAATGACAAAAGAAGAATAAACTATATATATATATATATATATATATATATATATATATATATATATATATAGAGAGAGAGAGAGAGAGAGAGAGAGAGAGGTAAGTTCAATTGAGGAAAAAAAGTTGAGAATTGAGAAATCATTCTCATTTATTTTTGACGCAAAACACTCCTTCATATTGGTGCAACGGATGATGAGTAATATTCATATATGAATATAAATGTAAGTGTATTTATAAATGACTCAACCACCTCACCTACACCTCCAACCACCACCCATATAGTCCTACATGAATAATCACTTCTTTTATATATATATATATATATATATATATATATATATATATATATATATATATATATATATATATATATATATATATATATATATATATATATATAGACACACACACATACGTACATACATACATACATACATGTTCATTTATGAACATAAACTATTATATCGGTCCGTTATGTTGGAGAGCTTAAGCATCAGATTCAAAATGAGTGACCCAAATTCATGTTGTTGTCATTTTTTGTCTGAATTAAACATCCTTTATATATGGTTAATTGATTTTGAGAACTTAAGTATGTACGAGAACCCGAGAACTATTAATACACTCAACATTTTTCGAAATTAAAACAACCATTAGTCTCTAAGGGTTGCGTTTCACTCATATCTAGGCTCAAAGATTTTTATTTTTATTTATTTATTATTTTTTTTCTGAAATGTGCATTTATGCATATCTGAATGTGCACATACGTACATTTTGAATTTGTTTTCATTATTTTATAACCAGCGTAATAATAAGACTTTTAATGTTGACGAATAAAAAGAATTACGACCTGAAAACATTAAAAAAAACTTAAATAATTAAAAAACTAATTATACATGAATGAACAATTGATATATATATATATATATATATATATATATATATATATATATATATATATATATATATATATATATATATATATATATATATATATATATATATATATATATATATATATATATATATAAACACATTCAAAGTGCAAGATGCACATTTCAACATAAAAGTAGCTAGTTATTTTTTATGGATCTTGTTTATATAAATAATTTCAAACACAATGGCTGTGTTTATTTCGAAAAATGTTGAACGTGTCAGGAGTTCTTAGGTTCCGTTACAGCTATGAATTATCAATTTTTTTTGTGTGTGTATATATATATATATATATATATATATATATATATATATATATATATATATATATATATATATATATATATATATATATATATATATATATATAGGTTTCATTGAGATTCAAAATAAAAAAGAGATCTTGAGATTCAACCTCATCCAAATAATTCACATATTAATACGCTTTTTCGAAACTAAAACAACCATTAGTTTGTAATTGTTGCGTTTAACTCATATCTAGGCTCAGTGATTTTTTTTGACACTTTTGTAAATAATTGGAAAGAAAAACACGGAAGGGCACTGGATAAAAAAAACATCAGGGCGTTTTAGGGATACAAAAATTAGCCTCAAATAAACATTTCAATCCCTAATTTCTCTTTCTATCGCTTGTTCTCTTCTCTCGATTCTTCACCAACTCCAACGACCTCTTCCCTGACTCCATCAAGCACCTCCTTCCACCCTCTGCCTCCGACTCCCACCTCTGCCTTCATCAACGACCCTCACGGTCTAAGATTTGTTGTTGTCGTCCATCAACGATCCACGATCATCTCGACTCCATTGAAGATGCAATCTCTTCTTCTTCTTTATACGTATCCGACTCCCACCTCTGCCTTCATCAACGACCCCCACGGTCTAAGATTCGTTGTTGTCGTCCATCAACGATCCACGATCATCTCGACTCCATTGAAGATGTGATCTTTTCTTCTTCTTCATACATATGTATGTAGAAGACCATATATCGGCCTACCATTTTCTTCGTCAAATATCCTCAAGCCTCCCTCCTACTCTGTCAACCAACGATAATTCATCACTAATTGAAAAAACCAGTTCAGGTCGTGGATCCAAATACACGCCTAGATGGGAATCCAGTTCTTCAAAATCGGTTGTCAATAGAGCTTTGTTACCGATATTCTAGTCATGATATCAAGCAGTTAGTGCTTAAATCATTGAAGTTATCCTAAAATCGATTCATCTATGGATCATTATAAAGGTAATTTTCTTTTAATCGATTGAATTTCTAGTTTTTGCTTGGTTCATAATGTTCAATTCATAGTCCTCGTCTCTGTTGTTCATATGACTTGATGTGTTGAAGATCAAAAGGAGTAGAATGTTAGGAATCCTCTTTATAAAAAATTTTGAATCCAAACGTATCGGTTTTATTTTAGGTTTGTAATTGTATCATCTTGTTATTAGAATGTCTTGATTATACATGGAAATGTTGTTAATATCGATTACCTTGTATACATATAAATGTATCACAGGTAGTAATATCTTTGCATATACATTGTGAGAGTTTTAATCGGATTGATGGTCGTGTATGTTTAATCCTTTATAGTGCCTAATTAATGGTCATTTGTTTATTTATTTATCTTTTCAACATGATTTGTAAATAGTTTTTGCACTTGTTCATTCTGATTAACCTTACATCATGTCCTAGGATGGTTTTTTCTAATGATTTCTACATATAGTTTTGAAAGTTTAACCATATCTCAATGATCTTATTATGAATTCAAAATCTAGATGTTAATGTGCTACAAATTTCATTTATTGTGTTGTGTTGTTACTTTCTTCAAGTTTATTTGATTTATGGTTAATCAATTGTTGACAAATCTATATGAGCTAATGTAAACACTGATTTGATTGTTAGATTGGCTGTGACACACAGTTTTATATATGTAATGATGATTTGATGTTACAGATGGATGATGAGAACCATGAACATTAACACATTGTTGATATATCTATAGTACTTTCATATGAAGAGAACAACAAGCAAACTGTAAGCAAGGTTTGTGGTGGAGCACCATGTGGATTATCAGACTCAAGAAACACAATTTATATATTTTTTTCTTTATATTAGGTGTTACAAAATATTAACCATATTCTATTAATGATAGGTTTAGAAATAAGTCTAGCCGATATCAAGCTCAAGTTTCACTAACTGTGGTGGTGCCATCCAACAACTCTTCCATCAAGTAAATCATAATTGATAATGGTTCATTTTGGAATTTTTTTTGAATTTTGATATTTGTCTAAATCACAGTGTGATTCATATATGAATCATATGTGATGCACATATAAATTACATGTAATTCACGTATGAATTACTTGCAATTTACAAGTGCATCACATGAATTAAATGTGATTCACACGTAATTCACGTATGAATCACATGTAATTCACATGAAAATCACAAGTAAATCACATGTTATTCAAATATGAATTTCATCTGATTTACATGTAAATCAAATGTCATTCACATGTAAGTCACATGTTATTCACATATGAATCACATGTAATTCATATACGAATTACATGTAATTCACATATCAATTACATATGATTCACATGTAAATCACACATGAATCACATATCAATTACATGTGATTCACATGTAAATCACAAGTGAATAACATATGAATTACATGTGATTCACATATAAATCACTAATAAATCACATATGAATTACATCAATATGCACACATGCATTTTGTGTGAGTAGTCTTTGATAATTATTGTTTTTAATTTTCTTATGAATTTCATATTTGAATCTTAAAAGATACAATCACATGTGAATATCACATTATATAATCACATTTAAATCTTACATGATATAATCACATGTGAATCTTAGATGATATATACTTGTGCATTTTTCTGAGTATTCTTGCATTAATCATTTTTTAAAAAAATTTTTTTGTAGGTTTTGTAGAATTTGTTGAAAATATTGAAGAGGTGAAAAGTGATAAATTGATGAAAATATGTAATCTTGATATGAAGAAATGATAACACTGTTAATCTGTGTAGTTTTTTATATATTTTATTTTGTATCGAATAAAATACTTGTATTTTGTTTATAGATTGATTAATAAAAATGGGATTTTTTATAATTACGTACGAATATTATAGTATAAGAAAAATGCATATATGCATTTGAAAAAGTATGCATATATGCACCTAAAAAGTAAGATTTTTTTTTTAAAAAATGCAGTTTTGAAAAAATTTACACTTTTTTATAAAAATCGCAGTTTTTATTTTTTTTTGAAAAAATACAGTTTTTTTGTGAAAAAAAATGCAGTTTGTTTTTTTTGAAAAAAAGATGCAGTTTTTTTAGTAATATTTTTTTTTCATTTTTTTTGAAAAATTCATGTTTTTTGAAAAAAAAAATAAAAAATCTCCATTTTATAAAAAAATCGAAAATTATTATTTTTTAAATAAATCCGAAATTTTGAGTTATTTTGTTAATTTTTAGATATTTATATTAATATATTAAATAACACAAAAAAAATTAAACATTAAATGAGATTGGTAAGATGACGATCATGTCCTTAACGAATCACTTTTGATCTAACGCTCCACTTTTAGTTCTCGAGTTGTCGGGAAACTTTGAGTTCTCAACCGATCTCAAGTCTCTCTCTCTCTCTCTCTCTCTCTCTCTATATATATATATATATATATATATATATATATATATATATATATATATATATATATATATATATATAGGGTTAGGTTCATGTGAGACGGTCTAATTTTGTGAGACCGTGAGACGCATTTTTTTATTTTTTTTAATATATTTTTAGTTAATTCAAGTTTCGAAAATAATATTTAAAAAAAGAATTTTTGGATTTTTCCATTTATTTTGCATTTTAAAATTATTTTTTAGAATATGTCAGTGTAATATTCTATTAGAATATTTTACTTATTTTTCAAAAAAATGGAATTTATTTTTATATATTTTTTATTGTTTTTAATTTTTTTGGTTAATTCAAGTTCCGAAAATAATATTTAAAAAAAGAATTTTTAGATTTTTCCATTTATTCTATATTTTAAAATTATTTTTTAGAATATATCAGTGTATAATATTCTATTTAGAATATTTCACTTATTTTTCAAAAAAAAACGGAAGTTTTTTTTTATTTTTTATTTATTTTTTTAAATTTTTTTTAGTTAATTCAAGTTCCGAAAATAATATTTGAAAAAAGGATTTTTGGATTTTTTCATTTATTTTGTATTTTAAAATTATTTTTAGATTTGGTCTCACGGTCTCACAAAATTAGAATGGTATCAAATGAACCTGAACCTATATATATATATATATATATATATATATATATATATATATATATATATATATATATATATATATATATATATATATATATATATATACTAGCCATTTACCCGCGCAAAGCGGCGGACGACAAATAATTTGTTTTGACAATTAATTTCTTTTCGACGGAGAATGATTATTTTCAATTCAATCATTAGTTTATTTTAGGAAACATGTTATATTAAAAATAAAGAAAATTCATGAAATGATCAAATTATAGGGTGTTGAGTATTTATTTAGATGAAAAAAGATCTGGTCAAAACCTTGGAAGAGAAGATTTATAGGAGCTTGTTTAAATTTTAATATTATTTTATTAGTGATTAGTTGTACAATTAGCTTAATGATTTAAACGTCTTAAAAAATATTTTTATTTTATTCATTCTATTTTTAGAAATAGTGGGATTTGTTTTATAAGATAGTAAAGATATATATATATATATATATATATATATATATATATATATATATATATATATATATATATATATATATATATATATATATATATATCGTGGAATAAGAAAAAAAGTAAATATTAATATTTATTATTATTATTGAAAATATTAGTAGTATGACTGGTTTTCAACAAACTGCAACGAGACCATGGTTTTTGCATTACTGCCCACAGATTCTTTGTGAATAATTATAATATATTATTTTAAAATGTTGATATATAGAAATTCATAAGATAATATCAAGTTGACGAAAGATAAGAAATGGTATTTAATTAAATAAGTGTTTTCTTTATACATGAAGTGGGTGGTCATGCACAAAATAGAGTGGAATTTGTTGGTGTGGGGACGCATGCATGTCTCGTAAGCAATATTGGGAACTTCTTCGAGTTCTATCCTAGAATCTTGTATTATATGTTCCCCCGAAATTAGAATGTGATTTGAGGTTAGAATCGACCGGTTTTCTAAGCCGTGTATCTTATTTCTCGCTATAGACAAACCATTTTCTTTCGTATCGACTTGTTTTAAAGCTATGTTTCCACTTTTCACACAATGCGAACTAGCCATATATCCCCATTTATCATGTATTTTAGTGTACTGAAATAGCCCTTACAACGAGAGACTTGTGATTAAAAAGTGAAATTTTATGTAAGAGGTCTGGTTTAAATCCTCACATTTCTAAAATTTTGCTAGTGTATTGCAATTGGTGGGGATTGGAATGGTTTGACTTTGACCGTTCCAATAGTACTATTCACTAGGTTTGTTAAATGTATTAAAATGTTAAACTAACACATTTTCTTTGCTTGTATTTATGTGAAATGATATCAAAAGGGACAAAGCGAAAATAAATAAATAAATAAATAAAATAATCCGCTCTAAACACTAACGTAATTTCTTATTTTCTATTTTTTTGGAACTTAATGCAAAAAAAAGCAAGTTATTTTTTGCATTAGATAGCTACGTACTTTTCGTTGTTTTTTAATACCAACACTCAAGTGTAATTCTTGTCCATTGGTTGGGTTGATTTTAGTAGATTTTGATATTTATCATCGAAAGCTTATACATATATATATAAAAAAAAAAAAAAAAAAAAAAAAAAAAAAAAAAAAGGCAATCCAAAAAATTTGTATTTAAACAAAAGAGTAAATTACAAAAAATGTCCTTGTGGCATGTAATTTTTTGTTCCAAATGTGTACCACAATGGCAAAAAGTAAACCCACAAAACCCCAGGATCCCATTAAATGCTATTTGTTTTACTTGAAACTACAAGAAACACAAATAAGACTTAAAATGCAGCGACAATAGTAAAAATTACATCATATTTTCATCTAGTTTCACATTGTAACATTATACTTACACTTAGTTGTGCATAATAGCATTATGCATTTCTACTTACATTTATTTATAATAAAACATGTACATTCAATTATTTTCTTACTAATCTACTTGATTGTAGAAATGCATTTTCAGTTTTTTATTAGGATATTGTACTTTGAAAATTGAACTCAGTTACAGCAGTAAAATATGCATTGTATTTGGATGACATTGCTATAATTCAATCAATTTTTTTACAAACAATGTTGTAATAAGTAGAAATAAATGCAGGATATTATAATAATAAAATTTTAATGATATATTTTAAAACCTGCAAGATTAACTCATATATATCTCATATAAACAATCTACCCCATCACGTTGATCCTATATAATGATTTTACAACATTTAACTAGAGGGATTAATGTGAACAATAATTTCGCTACGCTGCTTTGGGGGTTCATTGGCAATAGATGAAGATCAATAAAGACAGCAGGGGAAATAGTGATACACTCAATTTTCTATACATAATCCATGCTCGCACACTCAGTGATAAGTAAGTGTATTGAATCCATACTCTTGATTAGTGATGAATGACTATACTTACTACATACTCTCGGAACAATGATGAATGACTATACTTAATCCATACTCTCGGATCAGTAATGAATGACTATATTTAATCCATACTCTTGGATCGACGATAAATGACTACTTAATTCATACTATTGGATCTGTGACGAATGACTATACTTAATCCGTACTCTCGGATTAGTAATTACTGACTATATATAATCCATACTCTCGGATCAACGATGAATGACTATACTTAATCCATACTCTTAGAGCAATAACGAATGATTATACTTAATCTAGACTCTCAGATGAGCGATGAAAGACCATACTTAATCCATACTCTCAGATCAGTGATGAATGATTATATTTAATCCATACTCCCAAACCAATAATGAATGACTATACTTAATACATACTCCTGTATCAGTGATTAATGACTTTACTTAATTTATACTCTTGGGTTAGTAATTAATTAGTATACTTAATCCATACTCTCGGATTAGTGATTCATTATCACCACTAGACATACTCTTGTCATGGATGATCATCTATAATCCGCTAGATGAATTACAAACCTTATTTGGAGAGAAGGAGGAATATATAATACTGTCTCGAACACAAATGTCAGAGTTCTATGCTCCATTCATATCTCACACATATTCTCAAGAAGGTGCTACCCAATATCCAACTTAATTAAACCTAAGCCTCCTTTAAAAATCTTATCTTGTCTATCGGTAAGACTACAACGCTCAACTCCTAATACCTACTCTTCTTAGGCAACATTATCCTACAATAGTGTCTTTGTATGACACCGAGTATTTTAGGTATTAACATACTTTAATTTATCTCTCTAATAATACATCTATTATTAATTACAAGTAATATATATATATATATATATATATATATATATATATATATATATATATATATATGTGGTAAATAAAAAAACCATAAAAAAATGCTAAAAATCATAAAAATGCATAAAAAAAAATACTTAGAGATCACAAATCTATTTTATGACTTTGTATTATTAAAAATCACAATTTTTTTATATAACTTCACTGAAAAAAATTGATTTTTTTATTTTTTATTTGTTTTTTCAAAAAAAAAAAATTCAGCAAATTTATAAAAAAAAAGTTGTTAATTTTAAGAATATAAAGTCAAAAAAAAAAGAGTTGTGATCTCTAAGTATTTTTTTATGCATTTGAACGATTTTAGGGTTTTTTCTAAGGTTTTTTGTTTTTCATAGAACCTAAACATATATATATATATATATATATATAACCATAACCGGTTCGCATATCGTATGTTATCAAATACATTTCTATAACAAAATCCAGACATTAAGCATGTAGCTCACATATGAATTTTTTGAAAAATATTTAATAGTTTAATTAATACTTGTATTAAAATCATGTTCATGAAATGGATTACTTGCTCACGTGACTTAGGTGGGTGACTGGGGAATTCGTCAAAGCTTCGCCTAACACCTAAGCTTTTCCGTAGACGTGACTTCAGTATAATTACTATCGAGCCTTAGTCTAATGATCCTGGCAACTAATAATAGTCTACATTCCTCACTAATCCTAATGTCTACATCAAGATCTATCAAGTAAGGAACACACCAGGTATGATCATATCGGTAGTACGGTCCATTTGGTATACATAGTATATTGTTTGGAAATACCACTAAAAATACCTCACTAAATCCAGCCTAGGCATCATTCCTGTAAGTAGATAAATATGTGTAACGACTTTTTTTTTTGAACGACAAATATGTATAACGACTTGGAATCACTAATAAATCTTATTTATAGGTTCATAATAATGATTATGAACATAAATACGAGTTTCACTTGAAATAAAATAAGTCTAGCTTAACCTATATTTTTTTTTAGCAAAATGACCAGAATGTCCTGGGCAAAGTCCCAACCCGAACACTTCTTTTCATCATCCTCCTACTTATCTTAGAGTCAAACTGAAATACTCAGAATCCCGAAAAAATTCATACATATAGATGAAAAATCTTTCGAGAGAGAAGACGGGAGATTGGTATGAAGAGCAAATGAAATTTCAACATCTATATAGAGGTCGGGTAAGGCGCACCATGCACCAACCATAGGCACACTGTGCGTTTCATTCTACGTCGCTCCAGCCCCCTTCCTATTGCTACATGTCATGCCCAGATTCGTCTGCATCATCGTGTCTTGGGCGTTGTGCCTCCTATTGGTGTGCACGATAACCTAATTTTTTTAAAAAATTCATCTCTCCTTCATACGAATTCTGTTTTCAGTGTTCTGTATATCCATGTGTATCTATCGACGAGTACTATAACGTTTTTTTAGACTTCTTCAGCTAAATCTCATTTTATTTTTAAAACTATATTTTTAACAAACTCAGACGGTTAAAGTTCGTATAAAAATAATAACTTTTTCATACGATATTTCATATTTGTTCTCGACTGTCTTTATATCGACTGATAGGTATTAACGAGATCTTTAACAATAAATTAGTTTTTTTTACTAACAATCGACCAATTTCAATTTCGGTTTCTTATCCACATACTGATACGCTGAAACTTCAAATAATCGTAACTTTCTCTCACAAAGTCAGATTTAGGCGTTCTTGGTTAAACGATTACTACGGATTTTTTTAGATTGCTTAGGGTAATAAGAAACCTATCTAAATTTCACTATTTACGACACGTATAGCCATGCCGGTTTAATCTCGATACTTCGAATAAGCATAACTTCTTCATACGAAGTCGTATTTTAGAGTTCCTTATATGTAAAGAATCCTTTTCACATATACTATATCTTTAGTTAAGGTTATTTATCCTAAATAACATTTTATAAAAATTTCCTTGTGATCGTTTATTATATTATAATTGACTAGCCCTAATCTATAAGCGTTATAATTATCTCCCCCCTTAGGATGATTACAACCCATAAGCATTAGCAAATAGGGCTTATATAATGACTATGCACGTTACCTTTCGATCTTAGGTAATAACCATAACTCTTATATCTTTTCAAATGAGTTACTAACTCTTTAAAATATTGACTGTTGGCAACGCTCAGTTTGTACCTACTCTTCATTCTAAATTTGATCTTCATTGGATACTCTTACTCCTTCAAGAATACACATAACCTAAGGTAAGGTCTTTACTTTGACTACAATAACAAACCGATGATCCATGCTCTAATGATGTTCCATCACATGGCGTAATGGCTAGAATCAGGTCTCTTTGAGTCAGAATCATGCATGGAAGATACCTTCCTTCGTGTTTCAATGTGATATAATCACATCATAACTAGTAGAATTACAAGCTACAAGTTGTTTAGTCTTTGCGATGGTCATGATACTTCTATCGATCACTTCGGTTATCATTTCCTTCAATCTCTTGACTAAAGTCAGAACTTAAAACAAACATGGTTCTTAGAACTGAGTAACTTAGTTCGTAGAATTATCATGGCCGTACTCGATTCATAATGACCACTTGGGACAAAAGAACATTTATCTTCGTAATCATCACCGAAATGAAGGTAATGACGAACAGAATCAAAACAAACTCAACTACTAGTGACTTAGTAACCTTCTGACTCTTCTTGATCTAAATGTGAGCCCTGTGCTTTGGGTAGTATAGGCCTATACTACCTCTCACACCTACTTATACTCATCCCAAGAACTGCCTCAAAGTCTCGATGTTCCTACTCCTAAAATCAAAAAACCATTTAACATATATGAATGTGTCCAAATAAGTGTATGTCCTAATAGACTCTATTAGGAACTCTAATAATGATTCTACATTTTACCACACACATACAAGTTTTCCTTGTATCCTCTTTGGTGTTGTTCCTTTTGACCCTTCACGATTCAGCTGCTGATTTTTTGTTATCGTTTTTAATCCACTATGTGGTCTCACCATTATGATTTGTACACCAACACAGTCTTTCTATGTACCGAGATGTGAGTTTATTATGGTACGGAAGGTTTTATTTATCTTTAGACACATAATTTTCCTTATTACTTTGAAAAGTTATATAATAGTTCTAATACAGTAATTAAACCTCTAGAAACCTAAACACATAAAATTTCCTTATCTAAGTCAGGGTTAGAAATAGAACCTAAATCTTGTTAAGTAATAGCAATTCAGGCAACCCAAAGCATGATATACGCTATAAATCATTTAGCACATAACTATCTAATTCACGTAAGCTAGTGATTATGTCAATTTAGGTATACTACCTAAAATAAAATAGACACACACCTCACGATCATTGCTTAGCATTTTAATTTTAAGTCTGGAAATTTTCAAATATTCGTAGTTCGCTTAAACTAATGATTTGATACCAACTGCGACATTCCCATTTTCACGGTCAGAAAATAACTTTTTATTTATTCTTCTTTTAAAATATAGTTTAATTTGTCCCATAAAAAGTATTTTCAATGAAATGTTTTTATTGATTATTAAAAACTTGGGATGTCATAACTTATACAAGAAAAATAAGCATAAAATTCTAGGCCTTATGATAACTTATTCTACTAAATGAATTTATCTCCTTGAATCTCTCATCATATCACTATCAACCTACCTTTGTACCGATACGTACGATACAAAAAAACTGTTTAAGTTAGGTTCGGGAACCTGGTGAGGACATAGGCTTTTTAGTCCCAGAAGGATTAATGTAAACAATAATTTGACTATGTTGCTTCGTGGATTCCTAGGCAGTAGACAAGGATCAATAGAGAAAAGAGGGGAAATAACATAACACTCCATTTATTATACCTAATCCAAGCTCTAGGAATCAGTGATAAGTGATTGTACCTAATCCACACACTCAGATTAGTGATGAACAACTATACTTAATCCATACTCTCTAATCAATGATGAATGACTATACTTAATCCATATTCTTGGATTAGTAAAAATGAATAAACTAAATCTACATGCCCGGATCAACGATAAATGACCATACTTAATCCAAACTCTCGGATCATAAATAAGTGACTATACTTAATCCATACTCTCGGATCAATGATGAATGAGTGTACTTAATCCATACTCTCAGATCAGTAATAAATGACTATACTTAATCCATACCTTGGATCAGTGATGAATGGGTATACCTAATCCTTATTCTCAGATAAGTAATGAATGACTATATTTAATCCATACTCTCGGATTAGCGATGAATGATCATGCTTAAGCCATACTTTCAGATCAATGATGAATGACTATACTTAACCCATACTCTTGAATTAGTAATGAATAACTATACTTAATCCATACTCTCATATCAGTGTAGAGAACTATGTGGATGGTTTGAAAGATTTGTGAACATTTAAAAAATGTTTAAAAAAACATTGGTGAATCATCAAGAACACGAGAAAAAGAAGATGAAAATGAGACAGGTGAAAAAGAGTTTAAACATTACTTAGAAACACAAGAAGGTGAAGAAAATACTACAACAGAAACAGAATATGATAATCCAAACTTTGAAGATAATATGCCAAACACACCAAATATGGAGGCTGAACAAAAGGATTTTTTTTACCAATGAATCTTAAGGAGAAGGTAATATGAAAAACAAAAATATCACTTAAAAACAAAATTAAATTTCCAATTAAAATGACTAATATACAATACATCTTATGGGAACAACAAACAACAAAGAAGAAAAGGGAAATGAAAAAAACATACTTGAAGAAAACAATGATCAAGGAAAATGAAGAGAAAAAGAAGTTTATAAAAGATCAAAGAGAACAACAACTAAAACAGAGCCTTACCAATTATGAGGCGGACAGTTGAAGTGAGAAAAAAGTTAGAAGTTGTTGAGACAAAGATTTCAAAAATCCACATGCTCACTACAAAAGGATCACAAGTAAGTGAATGCTTTTAATATAAATAATATTTAAAAGCTTAATTAAAGGTAATTGTATTAAGATATGAATAAAAATGTAAATATGAACAAAACTAAAATAAAAACAATTTTTTAAACTATTTTTTTTCTTCATAAAAACAAAAACTAATATTAGTATTCACAACTTACTAAAATTAAATTTAATAATTTTATATTAATCAAACAGGGAAATAATATTTGAAACATTAATACCAAGTGCATGGATCCACCCAAAAGTAATGGACGGTTGGCCGTTGTTGTTGAATGATGAAGAGAAGCGTAAAGCAAATACAACACCATTATGCTTCTATTTCCCAACAGGAATGGTGGTAAGAAATATTTTAAAATATAAGTATAGAATTTTAATATTTATATAAAATAACTAATGATAATTTAATAAAATAAAATTTTCATTTTTTCCAAAAACAATGAAATGTTTGATAGGGATACAACATGTGATAAGAGATTGGAAAAGTTTGAAGAAAAAATAAATGAAGCCATGAAGAACTACCCATATCTGAAGGATTTTAAAAAAGTTGGAATTGTAAGAAGAAACTATTTATTACTTTTTTATTATAATTATATTGTATATATACAAATATTTATATTAAGGCATTAACAATTTCAACTATATTATTAATGCATATATTCTTTCTAATAATGCACAGAAAGCACTACTACATCATTTAATTCAAATTGCAAAAATGTAGTGTACATATAATTGACAATTAAAAGACCACAAAAGATATTGTGCATACTTATTAAATGTTGCCATATTATTTGGTGAGTATTAAATAGTAACTTAGCAAAAAAAAAAAAAAAAAAGCAAATGTTCTTTATTAAATCTTAAACTGTGAATTTTATATCTTATTATCCTTACTGATAATTTTTTTGAATATAGTTCAATCTCATGGTATCGTACTTGATTGATAAAAAAAACACCCAAAAGTAGACGATTTAATGAAGAAGGAAGTTGTGATTTTTAAACTGAAGTGGTGGACAGAAAACAACATGAAAGATAGTGGAGTTATGTTGATGAGACACATGGAAACTTTCAAGGGACAAGGGCCAAATAATTGGGATCCTGAGATTGAAAAGATCAAAAGCCACAGAAAACACAATTGACAAAGCTTCGATCAAAATATGTTACAAAGATCTTGGTGAATGATATCAATATCCACAACAACAGGACAATAGAAGAAGGTCTTGAGTTTGAAAAGTTGACAACAGAAGAACAAAAACAAGTTGTGAATCATAGAATGCAGAACTATGAGGAAAGGTTTCAGTTTATTGGTGAAGACTAAAAAATAAATATGTACTGTGTTTACTTTTATAAATGATTAGCTGCTATTGAACACTTCTATCTAGCTGAACAAATATGGTGTTTATGATGTTTTTATTTTGGGTAATGTTTGCACACATGGTGAACATGTTGGAATGATATATTTTCTTACCAAACTATGAATTTCTAGTTAGTTTTTGTTGTTGATATAAAATTTATTAAGAAAATGTATGTTTATCATAACTTTGACAATTATGAATGTTTAAATTAAAACAAAATGACTAAACTGTTAAGTTGTGAATTGAATTTTTGAAAATTAAAAAAAAAAGATAAAAACATTTAAAAACATTTGAATGCAATTGATATATATATATATATATATATATATATATATATATATATATATATATATATATATATATATATATATATATATATAAAAGACAACAGTATGCAATAAAATAAAATTCAAGAAACATAACTACTATGTTGACTAAAATAATATAAATGATATATAATAATTAAGTTGTGAATGACATACACGAAAATTTTAGAAACAGAATTAAAAAAATTCCCAGTTGTTAAATACAATATATTTATATAATATCAATAATCATAGATATTAATAATATCAAACTTAAAAATTACTATTAATAAAAATTCATTATATTTAAACAAATAAAATTGTGAGTACAAAACAAATACTATTCAATTCAAAAAAGATAAAAATCTTATATATATATATATATATATATATATATATATATATATATATATATATATATATATATATATATATATATAAAGAAACTATTATTAAGTAAAAATTAAAAGATAAAAATCCTCAAAATCTTTCAAATAGATCCTGCATCCATATTTTTGCCAGTTGTACACATTTGTTTATCTTTTGCTTGTCTTTCTAAATGCTCACATGACCTACTATTGTGACCAATAACATATTGTTTGCATCTGGAACAAAACCTTTTTTTTAGTTGTTTCAGTAATGGCTTTTTCTCTAGCTCCTTTCAACCTCTTACCTGTACCACATCCTTTATTACTTATGTCATATGAAGGGTTTCCAATATCAGAAATAAATGGCTTCTTCACTCCATAGGATGACTCAACAAACTCAGAAATATCTTTTCTTTTCAACAATGAATCTGAAAAAAATGATGCAAAACAAACACCATCAACTTTCAACTTTGCTTGTCTAATGAGCTCAAAAAACTCCTTATGCTTATCCGCATCTTTACTCAAAATAGACACACATTCTTCCATAAAACTCAAAACCTAACAAGAAAGACGATCATATAACAATGATGATGATGATGAGGCCTCATCACTTGAACATTGTTTCATAAGAACCTCATATTGAATTACACCTTTGCACCAACGCCTAAGTATGTACTTTGAAGGAATATTTTTTATTTGGTAAGTCCTAAAAATGCAAAATATATGTCTGCACAATATACCATGTTGAAAGAACAATGAACAAGAGCATTCAAGACTTGATTCCTTTTTGTCATAAACAACCTGTGCAAAATAAACATAAACAAAAATAATAATAATTCACAACTTAAAATTTGAAAAAATAAAATAAAAAGAATATAATTTACCTTGAAAAAAAAGTCTTTTCTGGAACAACAAACTCACACTCACTTTCTGAATCTTCTTCATTAACAACTTTTGGAGTAGAACCCATAATATATTTGCATTGCGTAACAACAAATCTATCATACAATTCTTCATTTGTAACATTGTGTTGTGAACATGAAAATACAGATTGTTCAATTTCTTTCTTCACTTTTATGAAAGTTCATATATATATATATATATATATATATATATATATATATATATATATATATATATATTAGCAGCATGTTCCATATTTTTTAGTAAAATTTTACTTTTAAACTTGGAAATATTGCTAAGATGGTCAAAGAAACACTGATTATGTCTTTGCATGTCCATAGTTGTATCAAAAGAAGCGGAGAACTTGACTAATGAATTACCCTAGTGAGCAAGATTGTTGAATGCAAAATTCATGCTCTCTGACATAGAAGTGGTCCTCATCAAACCAGACAATGGCATGTCTCTAAAATATACCGGAATCCAACTTTCTCTCATATCAAACATTTTCGAAAACCATGAAACCTATTGGAGCTTATAATCTTCAATAAAACTTCTCAATGTAATATCAAACTCAGAAGCATCTATCCTAGAATTCCAAATAAGCTTATTGAAACATTTCTTGAATTTCATATCATTAGAAAGTTCAACACATACCTAAAGTACACATGCATAAAAACATATGTAAGATAATAAACTATAAAAAGATGATATAACTATTAAAATAGTAATAACATATACAATAAAATTCATATAAAATGATATTATTCAAAACTTAAAAACATACTAACAGGTGAATATTTAAAAATAAAAATATAAATAAAAAAATTCACAACTTAATAAACGTATAGTAATTAACATAATGAAAAATGAACTAAAAGTAATATAATTTAACAAAATTCAATTCATAAACAAAAAAATATAAAATTAACAACTTAACAAAAAGAGATAACATTAAAAAAACAAAATATAACAACAAAAATATATAATGATTATATATACAAAATAAATAGTCTAAAAATTAAAAATACACACCTTAGAAGGAAACTTTTAGGTTATGTTTCACATACATACCCAATGACGTAAATTAGGAAATATTCTCTCAATTGCAATTTTCATTGATGCATCTTCATCAGTGAGAACAACAGTAGGTTATTTAACAAAAGTCTTCATAAGACCTTGTAGTTTCACTGTTCAAAAGACCAACTGCAAAGCTAACACTCTTTCTATGGTTATCAATTCCTGTGAAAGGAACAAATACCATACGATACCTAAAAATAAACATATAACAAAAGTTAATATAAAACAACAAAAGAAAATAATATAAAAAACAAAATATAAAAAAATTACTTGTTCGTCCGAAAAGTAGCATCAAAAGAAACAACATCGCCAAATTCTCTATAATTCGCATTTGCAGTTTCATCAGCCCAAAAATTGAAACCAGCATTCCTTTATCACATATAAACTCAAATGCAAGGCTTGGATCCTCTTTCATTTTATTTAGATACTTATCAACTATCATTTGTGCATCATCCTTTTCAATAAAACAATTCACTTTTCTAGATTGATTATTGTAGTCAACAACAGTCCTTCCAGCATTGTTTGAGCCTCTTAGTTCTTGCTTTATCCTGTATGCTTTCATTGGACCAATTTTTACCCTTTCCCACCTTCTCAATGAATTCTTGAGCAGCATTATCCAATTGTCTGTAAGACCTGAAGAAATGCCTATAATCTTCTGTAACCAAATCATGATTATGCCTTTCTTCAAATTTGTATAGATCAAAAACTTCTGAATTTCCTACTCTTCTAGATTTTGCAAAAGCTGGACATCCTTTCATTTAATATTAGAATTTCTTTGAGCTTTATTTTTTTAGAATCAGTTGTGTCTACATAAACACTTTGAGGAAATCCCTCTCTACTGCACAACATAGATCGATGAGTAAGAACACGTGACTTATTGATTAACTTTCTAGAACCTTTTCTTACATCAAAACCAGCTTTAGCAGCATAAGCCTTATACATATTTATTAGATCATCAACACTTAGATATCTGATATACAACATTGGCTTAACATCATCAACATTCTCAGGAATCCATATTTTATGAGTTCCACCAAGAGGGAAAACAATCAGAAAATGTAGGTTGACCTAATAATAAAAATAAAAACATATATCAGCTTAACAGACACATATTAGAAAATAAATGAACAAAAAAAAATTAGAAATTCATAGTATAATTACACATGGCAAATAAGATTAACATATATAATATACATTTACATGTAAAAACATCTACATAACCAAACAAAATCATATGTTAATAACAGTTAGAACATCATAACTATACTTATAAAAATATTTATCAACTAAAAATACAAATATTATAAATAAAAAACAAAAAAATTGAAAATTCACAGTTTAAGTAGAAATAATAAATAAGATTAAAAAAATAAAGACACTTTTTGTGACAACCCAGAAATCTCTATCTCTAAGTTACCTCGGTCGTTGAAAGTCAGACTCGTCTCTGTTATATTTCAGCGTTGTTTAGAGTCTATTTGAGTGTTCTAAGCCTAGTACATTCAAGGTTTGGGTCTGGGAATGAGTTATACCAGGTCATAAAGTTGCATTTCGGGCCAAACACTCCTTCAAGAGGAGTGTACGGCCGTACACCTCCTCATGGTCGTGAACTCACCCCATGTGCATCATATTCCATCCTTTCTCTTCAAGTGCTTTTAACCTTAGTGTTTCATTGAGGTTGGAGAGGTTGAATCGGTCCGGAAAACCACTCACAAGGTGTGTACGGTCGTACACAGGTCTACGACCATACACCACCCTCTCTCTCTCTCCCCCTCTCTCTCTCTCGCTCTCTCTCTCTCTCTCTCTCTATATATATATATATATATATATATATATATATATATATATATATGTGTGTGTGTGTGTGTGTGTGTAGAGCTCTTTTTCTCCTCATTTCTCCTCCTCCCAAACGTGAACACTCCCATTATCTCTCAACTACCATCAACTGTGAACACCCCAAGGCTCAAAAAACGTAAGTGTTTCATCCTTAAACTTATTATGTGTAATGCTCGTAGATCCGGACTAGTCAATTTAGAGATAATAAGGGTCGAAAACGATTTTTGGACAAAATATTATTTAGATTAAATAATCTTAACCAAGTTGTAGAATATGAAAGGTTCCATACATATAAAGAACGCTGAATCCAAGTTATAACGAAGAAGTTATGGTCCGTCAAAGTTTTTCGGCAAAACCAGCACAGCACCGGGAGACGTAAATAGTGAATTTACGATTGCGGACTTTGTATACTTAGAAATCTAAACAGAAATTGTAGTATACATTAAATCGAGTGCGACCATAAAAAGAATGCCCAAATCTGACTTCGTATGAGGAAGTTATGAATTTTCTAAGATTTCGCATAGTAGTGCACGGTCCGAAACTCGAATTTTAGTTCGAGAGGTTTTTGGCCTATGTGACCTAATTGAGATTTGAAGATCTCATTAATAGGAACTCAACGATAAAAGGACAAACAAAAACGGAGTCTGTATGTAGAAGTTATGAATTTTATGCGGACATTTAACAACATAATCTCCTCCTACTGTTAAATTTAATATCGGTCGAGAATTAGCTGACATACTCTAAATGAAAGTTGTAGATCTTGTTTTTACCTACTCGTGGATATAAGGAACGTCAAAAATGGAGCTCGTATGCGAAAGTTATGAATTTTTGAAAATCGGCTGGTTTCCACCCTATGTGCAATGCCACGTGTCAGCACCAGGCTGTGCCTGGCTGTCTCCAGTGGATCACGACGTGAATTTATGTTTCATGATGTGAAATTTCCTCCATCCCCCTATAAATAGAGGTGTCGGGTGAAACCAATTCCTCACACCATCCCAGTCTACTTTCTCTCTCTAGAACTTATCTCTAGCTTCCCTTAAGCCCCCTAAAGCCTAGGTAAACCCCCTATCACCCGAAGGAAGCCCCAAGGCTCCCGGAGTCCAGAGAAAAGAGTCTTTCGGTTCGGAAACGTTGCTCCACGCAAAGCCCGGTTTTCTATAAAACTCGCTGTAAGTGAGCTACGTTTACGCTATTTTTAATATAGCTTTTATTTAATTATAGTAACGTTATTAGGAACTTCTAATAAGTACTTGGGCTATTATTATGTGTTATATATGTATTGTTTAATGCTTATATAATAGTAATAATAGCTAGACTATTAATGAGTCTCGGCAAATATTAGACTAAACTCTAGTGGTAATGATACTAGGTTTTGTCCAAGGAAAATTGTGTTGAGAGTAACGAAGTGCTATTTGAGTGTCGAGCCACCACCTTCTCAAGTGAGTGCATGGTCCCTTTTATCTTACACTATGTGTGCATATTATGTGTAAAATTGTTATCTATGTTGGATGAACGATTTTATACAAGTTTTATATTATTTAAACTGTATATGTATCTATATCTACATAATATGTTGGGTAAAACATGGGTAGATGAAATATGAGTTGGATGATGAGTTGAGAGGTGATATAGACCATGAGGTAAGGGTGAGAGGTGGACGATGCGAGAAGCCTTGTTCCTAAATGTTGGCCCCGTCATCTAGTAGAGTATGGATGACAACCACGGACTATTCTAGACAGTCGATTGGAACACTAGCAGCCTCGCAACCTTAGGTGTTGTGAACGATGTGTTCACCCAGTGTACTTTAAACCTTGGCAATCATGCAGACTTGATGCCTAAACCCTAGTGACTATGCAGACTTAGTGCCTAAACCTTGCCGATCATGCACACTTGATGCCTAAACCCCGGTGACCATGCAGACTTGGTGCCTAAACCCTAGCGACTATGCAAACTTAGTGCATGTTGTGTAAACCATGGCAACGATGCACTTCGTATCAATTCCTTAGGAATAAATGAACGAGGAATTGTTGATTCTTAGGGTAGATCCTTAAGAGTAAAGAATATAATGGGGATGGGTAATTGGGTTGATTGTTTGATGTTTAAACATAATAATTATATTATTGTCGGTTGAAAACATATGTAATCACCAGGTTTCCCAACCTGACCCACTCAGTTTAGTTATATCACATGTGTTGATATGAAGTCACATTACACCGAGAGATTAAGGAGATATAAATCACTAGTGATAATGAATGTAAATTCTGTTTATGCTTATGTTTTTGTATTAACGATGACATCCCAAATGTTTTAAAATGAATAAAAATATTTTTCTACGGAAATGCCCTGATAACGTAATTATCATGTTTTACTGGGAACAAATTCTGTACATTTTTATTAAAAGAAGTACTCTGATTTTTATACAGCATAAACAGTATCGATCTTTTCTGGCCGTGAAAATGGAGATGTCACATTATGCTTTAAAGACCTCTTGATCCAAGCCCTAATTCTTCATGTTTCAACATGAACTTCATGATCTTGAAGGGTGTACGGCCGTAAACCCTTCATAGGTTGGCCGTAAACACCCTGAAAGACCTCCAAAGTGAGAGTTCTTCCCCTATCAGCTAGTTAGACATGTTAAAGCCTTGATTCTAACCTTGAAACACCATAAAATTCATGATCATCAAGAGTGTACGGCCGTATACCCTTTCTACGGCCATACACCCTTGTTAGAGTGATAACCATGAACCTTAAAACACTTCTAGGTACTTGCTATCCAATAGAACTCTTAAACCCTTGAATCCCCATGAAGCAAGACCCAAATTGCACCATTTTGGAGTGTGTGTGGCTGTACACACCCAGTGGCCGTACACCCCTGGCCGTACACTCTCTTGAGTGGCCGCAAACCCCTTTAAGTCAATCACATGTGATTGTAACACTTAGTTCCAAGTGTTTCCTAGTCCCTAAGGGTGTTTCCTTGCATGTTAGTTGTCCAAAACACTAATTACATGCCTATATATGCCATTATATGTCATTTAGGACTCGTTTGTGTCTCGGAATTTCATTCGTGGAACTTCTTATCCTCACACGTACCTTCATTCGAAACGCTTACTACAGGTGAGTTCATACCCCTATATTTTCCGAGTTTTTAATGTTTTCATGGGGGAATACAAGTAAAAGCACAAGTAATCTTGTGTTTAAAAAAATATAATTTGGTTTATTATATTTACCTATCATTAGCAAACATTTAACATAGAACTTACAAAACATGGTAAACATCGTTATTACTATACTTGAAATCAGCTTACAAAACATGTTAGAAAAACATTTCAAAAACAAGTTTTTAGAACAAAGGAAACAAACTTATGATTTATGAAATAAAAGATATTATTTTATAAGGATTCATGTTAATAAAAAAAGGGTTTTCATAGTATTATTAGTGAATTCATTGAGAGAACTACGGTTTGAGACGGCTTGTAACCAGAGTCTCCTGGAGGGAGAACGTGAGTTTATGTATAGATCTATACGGGAGTGACAATCCCGCACCCTGACTATTAGCTACAGTCAACCGAGGGTGACAAACGTCATTTTTAGCGACGTCCGAGTACGTCGTAATGTTGATTGTCAATAATATGGTTATAATAATCCACAAGTGAAACAATGACTCGTTCACATAATAATATACCTAACAAACGGTCAACAGGGTTGGTAAGATTGTAATGACTTAGTATTTACATTAGGGTAATATGAAATTAACATCCGACTTGCAGTGGGAAGGGTGATTTCCGCCTCATTTCATGTTCCTTGTTTGGTTGTGGGCTTAGGGCAGAATCACCCAATCGACTGTTTGTTCGATCTAGATTTCTATAACTCGTATGTACTAAGTGATCACAGGAGGGTATTAACCATACTTTCGGAATACAGAACAACACGTTACCAACTAGTTTTATTTATGTAATAAGACTACTATACAATGGTTTTCATACAATGGTTTCTATACAAAGGTTTTCATACAAAGGTTTTCAAACAGAACAATGCTTAAACAACATAAGTATGGTAGATACTTGTACACTACGATATGGAATAGATAATTCGATAACATACACTTAGGGAAAATATAGGATTTTTAGGGTAAACATCGGTATTTTACAAACAGTTGGTTTATTATTCAACTAACGAATATTCATTATTAATTCGATGACTCCTTAGTTTATGCATCCAGGTTACTTATGAAGAATACCTGATAGACTATGGAATGTGTGGTTTCCACCTCATTCCATGTTCCTTGTTTGGTTGTGGGTTTAGGGCAGATCCACATAATTAACTTGTTGGGTTTTAGCCATAAGAACTTTCCTATGTGCGCATGCAAAACCCTAATGCTTGGATCTAGGCTTTCTAATAAACATGCTTTTGAATCCAAGACTTCTAATGGCTAATTAGGTTAAACAACAATATTAAAACAGATCTAGAATCATACCTTTGAATCCCTTGTTGATCTTGTTTGTCTTGGAGCTTCTAGAGTCACAATTGTCACTCCTCTAATGGCTTACAAACACCAATAGCAAGCAAGATGATTTAGGAGAGAGGAGAGGGGAGGAATTCGACCAGAGGTTCCTTGCTTAAGGTTGTGTGTCGAATTCCCCCATCCATAGGGGCTATTTATACTATTAGACTCATTAAGGGTTTCACCTTAAACCCTAATTGGATAATCTTCTCTTAAGGCTATCCAAATCCATTCCATAGATAAGCCTATGGACGATTTTGAGCTATCCTAAAGCTCTTAGAATCTGTCCAAGGTGTATCCTAATGGATTTATAGTCTAAAGTCTAACTATCAAACAATTGACAGTTTATACCCTCTTATTTAATTAATCTCTTTAAGTCACCAAATTAATACCAATCAATTCATGACTTATATTAATCAAATAGCCAAATATTATCCCTTATAATATTTACTCTCTTTTAACAAATCATCCTTCAAGTTGCTATGGTGAAGGCAACCCAAAAGGACCATGCACCACCGAATATAGTTATAGCCTTAGACACTATTCCAACAGTCTCCCACTTGGATAAGTCTAGTAACTATACAAGTACAATACGGTTTGCAATCGTAGCTCTCTAAGACGCTGTCAACTCTGATCTAATCAATCTTGTCCTTTAGATGAGGGATCGTACAGTCCTCTGTTAGATATCATGCTGACAATCCTATGGAATGGTTAGTCTAGCATTTAGATTTCTCGATCTCCGATTTATTTGACATAGAACTTAATCGAACACATCAATTCAGTTCTGACCGGGCCCGGCACATAAGTCAAATCAAATCATCGAGTGGCCAAGATATCTCTTCTACCCTCTTAGGATAAAATTTACAGATAAACTTCGACTTATATGCATTTACTTATTCACTAACCAACTATACACAACAATGCGTTTTATAACATCAAGTTACTGATGCATTTTCGCATTATCAATGCACAATCAATTAACAAATAATAAACCATATATCTAGGTTTTAAGACCATATGATATTATCGTCTTGCGATCACCTTTTATATCGTATTCCATAAAGTGATTCCAGCAAGCACGGGTTTATTCCAATGCTCAAAACCAGTTCATAAGCACTCATGAACGTTGTAGCAACCCTTGCTATGTCTAACACCATTTATACATTCTACACACCAATTCATGACAATCTTCATTCATATCTACTCCCAACATATGAACGATTATGGACCATTTGAATAATTCGATTATTCCTAATAAACTCAATTATTCTGGAAGTCAAAACATGCAAAGTGAAACAATAGTTAAACAACTAACATGTGACAGTAACTCTACTCATAAATAAAACTCCTTTATTTAATCATCAAATGTTAATTACATTTATCTATTATACGTTTCTAATACTATCTAATCTATACTAATATCATCCTTCATCCCAATACTCCTAGCATGCTGCAAGTGCTTAACCCTACTTAGTCCCTTCGTAAGCGGATCTGCTGGGTTATCTTCTGATGATATCCTCTTCACTATGAGTTGTCCTTCTTCAACACGATGTCTAATGAAGTGATATTTTCTGTCGATATGTCGAGATCTACCATGATCCCTCGGTTCCTTGGTCAAGGCAACCGCACCTTCGTTATCACAGAAAATCTCCATGGGCTCCTTTATGACCGGCACAACTCCAAGATCACCGATGAAGTTCTTCAGCCATATTGCCTCCTTCGACGCTTCGCTCGCTGCGATGTACTCTGATTCGCACGTTGAATCAGCTACGGTTTCTTGCTTGGAACTTTTCCATGTCACTGCTCCTCCATTTAGGGTAAAGACCTAGCCCGACTGCGAACGGTAGTTGTCCCTGTCGGTCTGAAAGCTGGCGTCACTATACCCTCGCACCTTCAAGTCATCACTCCCTCCAAGGACTAAGAACCATTCTTTCGTCCTCCGAAGGTACTTAAGGATGTTCTTCACCGCAATCCAATGTGCTTTGCCAGGGTTCCCTTGATATCTGCTAACCATGCTCAAAGCGAAGGCTACATCAGGGCGAGTACAAGTCATAGCGTACATGATTGAGCCAACTGCGGAAGCGTATGGTACTCGGCTCATTTCTGCTATCTCAGCTTCGGTACTCGGACTTTGAGTCTTACTCAACTTGGCATTTCCTTGTATCGGTAGTTCTCCCTTCTTTGAGTTTTCCATACTAAAACGTTTTAGTACCTTCTCCAAGTAAGTATTCTGACTAAGTCCAATTAGTCTCTTACTTCTTTCTCTTACTATCCTTATTCCCAAAATGTAAGAAGCCTCTCCGAGGTCCTTCATAGCGAAGCACTTCCCGAGCCAGGACTTAACCTCCTGCAGAGTCGGGATGTCGTTTCCTATGAGTAATATGTCATCGACATATAGAACGAGGAAGCTTACTACACTCCCACTGGCTTTGACATATACACAAGATTCGTCTTCGCTTCGTACAAATCCAAACTCTTTGACTTTCTCATCGAAGCAAAGATTCCATCTGCGAGACGCTTGATTAAGTCCATAAATGGACTTCTCAAGCTTACACACTTTATTCGGATGCTTCGGATCCACAAACCCCTCTGGCTGAGCCATGTAAACATCCTCAGCCAACTTTCCGTTAAGGAAAGCGGTCTTGACATCCATTTGCCAAATCTCATAATCATGAAATGCGGCAATTGCTAGCATCACTCTAATATATTTAATCTTCGCAACTGGTGAGAAGGTCTCATCATAGTCAACTCCGGGAGTTTGAGTAAAGCCCTTCGCAACCAATCGCGCCTTATATGTGTGTACGTTCCCATCCACGTCGGTCTTCTTTTTGAAGATCCACTTGCACCCTACGATCTTACGTTCGTGCACGTAATCAACCAAATTCCAAACTTGGTTATCGTACATGGATTGGATCTCGCTATCCATCTCCTCTTTCCATTTCGCAGACTCCGGGCCTGCCATGGCTTCCTTATAGCTATTAGGTTCATCAAGATTTACTAGTGTACCATCACTAATATACGTGTCCCCTTCGGTAGTAATATGAAAACCATAAAACTGGGGATGAACTCTAACTCTATCGGAACGTCTAAGAGGTAAGGATTCGTCAATCGGTTCAACCGGAGTTTCCTCCTCGGGTTGAATGCCAGCGGTAGAGGTTCCTTCATCTATCGATTCTTGAATCTCTTCAAGTTCGATTTGCCTCCCACTGTCTCCTTGGCTTATGAGTTCTCGCTCTCGGAAAACTCCTCTCCTCGCAACAAAGATAACATTATCTTTTGGTCTATAGAAGAGATATCCAAAGGAAGTTTGCGGGTAGCCGATGAAATTACATCGCTCACTTCGAGGTTCAAGCTTGTCGTGAGTATCTCGTCTTATGAAAGCCTCGCAACCCCAAACCTTGATATGTGCCAACGAGGGAACTTTCCCTGTCCACATCTCGTGAGGTGTTTTGGCAACCTTCTTAGTAGGGACTCGGTTAAGGATATGGGCGGCAGTCTCTAAGGCATACCCCCAAAAGAAGATAGGTAGTGAAGCACGACTCATCATAGAGCGAACCATATCCAATAAGGTTCGATTACGCCTTTCTGCCACACCATTTAACTGCGGTGTCCTAGGAGGCGTCAATTGCGAAACTATTCCACACTCCTTGAGATAATCGTGGAATTCAAGACTTAGGTACTCTCCTCCTCGATCGGATCGAAGCATCTTGATTTTCCTGCCCAATTGATTCTCCACTTCATTCTTGAACTCTTTGAACTTTTCAAAGGTTTCTGACTTTTGCTTGATTAAATAGATATACCCATATCTACTATAATCATCGGTAAAAGTCACATAGAAGCGGTTCCCATCCTTCGTGGTTGATCTAAAAGGTCCACATACATCGGTATGTATTAGGTCTAATAGCCCTTCACCCCTTTCACAGGTACTCGTGAAGGGTGACTTAGTCATCTTTCCAAGTAAACAAGACTCGCATGTGTCATCTCCCCTAAGGTCGAATGACTCCAACACTCCATCCTTTTGGAGTTGGGCTATGCGTTTCTTGTTGACATGTCCAAGACGACAATGCCACAAGGATGCTTTATCCATGCTAGTGGAAGAATCAATATTTAAAACATCATTTCCTAAGTTATCAACAATCATAACAGTTTCATATATTCCATTACATGGTATAGCTTCAAAGTAAAAGACACCATTTAGATAAGCCAAAATAGAACCATTCTCATTATTAAAAGAAAATCTAAATCCTTGTCTATATAAACCATGAAATGAAATGATGTTTCTAGCGATTTCTGGCGAATAGCAACAATTGTTCAAATCTAAAACCAAACTATTCCTAAGCACTAAAGAATACACTCCAATCTTGGTCACAGGCGACGATCTTCTGTTCCCCATGATTAGATTGATCCTTCCTTGCTCTACATCCCTACTTCTTCTTAGTCCCTGCACATTAGAACAAATGTGATAACCACAACCGGTATCAAGAACCCAAGAAATATCATGATTAGAATCGTTAGATTTGATTGTGTATATACCTGCGAAAGATGGCTTGATCTTTCCTTCCTTGATCGCTTGCAGGTAATCCGGTCAGCTTCTCTTCCAATGTCCTATCTTGTGGCAGTGGTGGCACTCTGCCTCCTTTGGGTTGGAGCAGGGCTTAGCGGGATCAACTTTGGTCCCACTAGAAGAGGCACCATCTCGGGCTTTCACCTTGCGATAGTTATTCGATGAAGCTTTCCTCTTCTTTCCCTTCCCTTGACCAATAGCCAAGACAGGAGCAGCGGACGGATTGGGAGTTGGTGCAACAGACTTGTCCTTGAAGTTGCTCTCAGCGACCCTCAAGAGACCTTGGAGTTTGCTTAGGGTGACCTCTTCTTTATTCATGTGGTAGGTCATCCTAAATTGGTTGTACATCGGAGGCAAAGAGTGAAGCACCATGTCGATAGCCAAGTCTTCACCGAAGTCAACATTTAACTTGCGAAGGCGGTCGACATACCTTTGCATCTTTTGCAGGTGCACGGTAAGAGATTCTCCATGACCCATCTTAGCGGAGATCATGTTAGTGAAAATCTCATAACGCTCTTGTCTCGCGTTTTGGTGGTACCTTTCCAACAAGTCTTGATGCATCTCGTATGGATACATGTCCTCGTAGGACTTTTGGAATTCGGAGTTCATGGTGGCGATCATGATGCAATGTACTTTCGTTGCATCTCGCTCATGGGTTTCAAAGACGGTGATTTCGGCGGGAGTAGCAACTTCGGGGTTGATTTTCTCGAGCTTCTCATCGAGGACATACTCTTTATCCTCATAGCGAGCAATGGTGCGAATGTATCTTATCCATTCGCCAAAGTTCGTTCCATCGAAGGTGACCTTTTGGCAAAGGCTCATCAACGTGAAAGAACTAGCAGCAGCGTTGTTTGCGTTTGAAATCTATAGAAAGGACAAAGATAGATTAGAACAAGAATCCCTAATTATCACCCAATAAGAAAAATTAGGGCTAGGATCCAACAATAACATTTACATACTAGAAAAGGGATGCCGTAATCTAACATGCAAATAAATTGAAGGTAAGTGAATGACGATTCACTAATTCTCCATTACAAAACTTAAACTATTAGTCCTAAGTGTTTTTGAGAATTCCTAGGTTCGGATGAGATTCATTGAACTATTCAATGGCATGTTTAAATCTCGATATGCCCCTCTTGTTTGTGACTGGGATGCCGAGGATCACAAAGCGGGTGTGAATTACCATGCAAATTCACATGGTGCCTTCATTGTAACGATCACCTATTCGATGTGCCGGTAAACCACACACGCTCCATCGAACTATGATAAACAATGAATCACCCTTTGCCACCTTCGCTTAGAACCAATTAGTGTGCCGGTAAACCACACACGCTCCACTAACATCTTAGCAAGGTGCAAAGTGTGATTTCATGGGATTGCATCAATTCACTTTTCCTAAAGTAACTAAGATTGGGAAATTTAAAAAAAAATTTAGTTACTTCGTGTTTCTTATTATACTTTTAATGAGAGGATGAGGTTTGCCCTATCCTACCCGTTCGGCTAACGACCCTCCACCAATCAAGCAAGCGGTGGGTGTGAGTGTACACCCATTAAGCGCCATTTTATAGGCCGCAACCTTATACCCACCTTATAGATCGGCTTCGTGAATGAGGCCTACTAGCGGTAAGACTAGCATTTAGTTATATATATATATATATATATATATATATATATTAATCTAGTAATATCATATAAGTATAGGGTTGCATTTTAAACTTTTTCAAAATCTAGGGTTTGAAATTTAAGTTGTCTAAATTAAAACTTTTAATCACAAATATAGATTTCAAAACTTTAGGGTAGGTTTTAAACATTTAAAACATGAAGGATCAAATAACAAATAATTCCAATTAACAATTAATATTCTAATTATCTTTATTTGATTTATCTTGATTTCTTTGAAGATAATTACCAAAATAGTCAATTATTATCATATAAGGAAATTAAATATTTTATTAGATGATAAATATCTTTAATTAGATCAAGATAATAGTCATATTTATCAAAAAAACGGATTTACATTGATCTAATATGATTAAGGTAAGTTTCCATAAGATAATTATGAAAAAATCCCGAATCTGGCCATTCCTGACGCCTGGACTCGCCGAGTCAGGCCTACTCGACGAGTCCACCTTGGAACTCGACGAGTCAGTGACTCAAAACCCAAAAAATTGAATTTTGCAGGTTTGTTTCAGTTATTCAAGCAACAATTTAAAGAAAACCAATCTAGGCTCTGATACCACTGTTGGGTTTTAGCCATAAGAACTTTCCTATGTGCGCATGCAAAACCCTAATGCTTGGATCTAGGCTTTCTAATAAACATGCTTTTGAATCCAAGACTTCTAATGGCTAATTAGGTTAAACAACAATATTAAAACAGATCTAGAATCATACCTTTGAATCCCTTGTTGATCTTGTTTGTCTTGGAGCTTCTAGAGTCACAATTGTCACTCCTCTAATGGCTTACAAACACCAATAGCAAGCAAGATGATTTAGGAGAGAGGAGAGGGGAGGAATTCGACCAGAGGTTCCTTGCTTAAGGTTGTGTGTCGAATTCCCCCATCCATAGGGGCTATTTATACTATTAGACTCATTAAGGGTTTCACCTTAAACCCTAATTGGATAATCTTCTCTTAAGGCTATCCAAATCCATTCCATAGATAAGCCTATGGACGATTTTGAGCTATCCTAAAGCTCTTACAATCCGTCCAAGGTGTATCCTAATGGATTTATAGTCTAAAGTCTAACTATCAAACAATTGGCAGTTTGTACCCTCTTATTTAATTAATCTCTTTAAGTCACCAAATTAATACCAATCAATTCATGACTTATATTAATCAAATAGCCAAATATTATCCCTTATAATATTTACTCTCTCTTAACAAATCATCCTTCAAGTTGCTATGGTGAAGGCAACCCAAAAGGACCATGCACCACCGAATATAGTTATAGCCTTAGACACTATTCCAACACAACTATCTATCCGATATTGGTTTATACGTAACTAGCATGAATTAAGAAGTCATAGAAGGAATGGGTTAATCATAATTTACATAAGAAAATATTGGATTTTCTTGAGGAACACTTTCAACAAATATCAAAGAATCAATACAGTTAACTTTGTAAGTATCTAGTGAATACTTCAGGATTATGTACATGAGGATCCGACTACCAGTGGAATGTGTGGCCTCTGCTTCATTTCTTATTCCTTGTTTGGTTGCGGGCTTGGGGCAGAACCACACAATCAATTGTTTGTCAGGTCTGGATTGTATATGATTTGTATACACTAAGTACTCGCAGGAGGAACTAGTAAGAATCATTTTTACTTGACATTCATTACATCAGAAAATGTAAGGTTTTCAGGAGAAACATAACGTACTTTTCCAACGAACAAAGAACCATTTTCCAAAACAAAACGCTTATGAAATCACCAGCTTTATGCTAATACTCTTTCAAAACCTACTTGTATTCTTAGGATACTAGTAGATAGGTACATGCACTCGGGTTCAAGAAGACGGAGCATAGTAGCTTCGAGTCTTTACTTGTTATTTACTTTTGGTGTCAATCATGTATAATTCAAATGCAATGTAAACATATTACTATTAATACAATAGTTTTTGTTGCTTTGATTACTATTATTCAATTGTCGTGATACTACGCATGACGTCCTCTGCCCCCGCACGTTTCCGCTGTTTCAGATTGGGGATGTAACACTATATCATAAATTTACATGTAAAGATAAGTACATAACTAAACAAAACCACATTATACTAACAGTTACAACATCATACTTACAGTTAAAAAACATTTTATCATATTAAAATACAAAAATTATAAAAATAGACAAAAAAAAATTAAAAATTCACAATGTAACTACAAATAAAAGTTAACATTAACAAAAAAATACACTATTTTATACATTCACAAACAAAAACAACTACATAACAAACCAACTCACATCTTAATAACAGATAGAACATCAATAGTTACAGCTCAACAATAATGAAACTCGATTTAATAAACAAAAACATATATATATATATATATATATATATATATATATATATATATATATATATATATATATATGTTAAAAGTATAAACTAATAACTTTTTCATCTAAGAGATTTAAAAACAAATGAAAAACAAAGAACTTTTTCATCTAAAAGATTTAAAAACAAATTAAATTAGTAACAGAAGGAAACGAGATACCTATTGCTGATTCACATTCAATTCTAATATCATCATCACCATTTAATTGATTTGTTCCTGATACGATTTGAACATTAGATTGATCTGCTCCTGAAACGATTTGAATATTACTTTGAACACACATTGAATCAAACAGAGAAAATGATGATACTTCACCTTGAAAGCAACTGAAATCAGATCGAACTATTAAAAAACATTGATTAATTTTGTCAATCAAATACCCTAATCTACTAGAATCACTTTCAGATAATGATTCCATATAAACTAAATCTATATGAAAATCTAAAAATTTAAGATAATCGATTAACAGAATCGATCGATTAAAGAAAAAGCGAAGATCACGAAATATAAATCACTGAAGAATAAACATTGAATCTTTGAAGAATATGTGAAGAAAATAGACATCGACCGTTCTCATTAAAAAAAACATATTTAATTAGACGTTCACTTTTTGTTTATATTTGTTAATTACTAAAATACCCTTAAAAAAAAAGTAATGAAAATTTTGAAATTGAAAAAAAATATATTTTAAACATTTCAAAAAAAATATGGTTAAAAAGTTCAATAATAATAAACTTAACAATAACTTATAAATAAAAGGTTTTTATAGTTCTTAATCTTTTTTTTGTTTTCATTTGAACTTCTCTTTCTCTCTCTCTCTCTCTCTCTCTCTCTCTCTCTCTATATATATATATATATATATATATATATATATATATATATATATATATATATATATAGTCCATGTTAGTTTTGTGAGATCGTAAGACCAAATCTAAAAATAATTTTAAAATACAAAATAAAAGGAAAAATCAAAAAATTCTTTTTTTAATTATTATTTTCGGAACTTTAATTACCTAAAAAATAAAAATAAATAAATAAAAGTTACCGTTTTTTTTTTTTTGAAAAATACGTGAAATATTTTAATATAATATTACACTGTAAATATTCTAATGTGATTTTTAGAATGTTAGAATATTATACTAGATTTCTCAAATATGTAGAATATTCTCTTTACTTACTAGAACACGTAAATCAATTGTATTTTTTTTTTTAATATTTTTTAGGTTTTTCTTTTTGGAAAGTATAATTTCCTAAAATAATATTTGAAAAAAAAAATCAAAAATTTTCAATTATTTTGTATTTTAAAAATATATTTTTTTTATTTACCAAATGAATGATTAAGATTGCGTCTCAAGGTCTCACAAAAATAAGTCGTCTCACATGAACCTAACTCTCTCTCTCTCTCTCTCTCTCTATATATATATATATATATATATATATATATATATATATATTGAGCTGTTCAAACATAATAATAATAATAATAATAATAATAATAATAATAATAATATGATTTAAAATAGAAATAGATAAGATTCAGAGGTAGGGCCCACATACCCCTTCGGTATAAGGAATTGAAACAAGAATTAAGTCCCAAAACCGCGTAACAAACAAGTTGATGGGTTGTATCATGAAAAAGTTTCATAATAAATACCAAAAGTACTCGTTTTTATATTTAATATTCTCATGGTGTAAAATGAAGAAATTTATTATTGGATGTATTTTTTTTTTTTTTTTATGAAAGAGCTTAACCCATAATCTCGTATTTAAAATAATTTAGAAAAAAAATTATAGTCTTAATGTTTAAAAAGACCTTATATTTTCAGATTCTTGTTTAAAGTTATTTTCTTTTATTTTTATAAAAAAATCCTTATTTTCCTTATTTTCTTAGATTTTACTTTTTCAGTTAAAAAAGTAATATATATATATATATATATATATATATATATATATATATATATATATATATATATATATATATATATATATAAAAGATTTGAGCTTCTTAGACTTAAACCCTGTTTGAATCAGACCGAATCAAGTCAAATATTTTTGGCTAACTCGATCATCTAAAGTTGTTTGGTAAACCTTCTGACTCGAAAATTGAAGTCTGGCCCAATAAGAAAGAAGGAATCGGCTAACCAAGAAAGGAAGAAGTCGTATTCCACTTGTGACCTTGCGTGTGTATCCCTGTACGTGTGCGTGTGTATCGTATCCCATCAGGAAAAATCGATCCAACACCCATTTGCATCTCGTTCTTAATAGACTCGGAAAATCGATTAACACCCACTGACAATAAAATAAAATCGCGGACAGGGCCGGTCCAAGTCGATTTGAGGCCCGGGGCAAAATTGAAAATGAGGCCCCCCTTTTGACCTTCAAAATGGATAGCATACATAAGGGCAGTCTAAAACAACTAGAAAATAATCTTATTTTTTCTTTCATCATCAAAGTACATAGTATAAGCTTACACACCAGTTTAAAAAGAATTATATTTATTCAAACTTTATTGTTGTCCATCATTTACATCAAAAAATTTCATCTATGAAAAATAAAATCATATTATTTTGGTTTTTAGAACTAATGTATATGAAAATTGGCAAAGTAAGGAAAGTGGGTATAATCATCAATTACTAAATCGTAAGTTCAGTAGTTCAAAACTCATCCTTCTTCCCATCTTTTTATTTATTTTTTCTCTTTCAATTTACCTACAATGAAATGAGAAAAAATAAAAGATAGAACACGTAAATCAGAAAAAAAAAAAAAATTACAAACAACAAATATAAAAAGGGCTGATGCACTTAAGAGAAACAAAATATTACATAACAATATTATATAAACAACAGTCGGAAGCTAGAAATAAACAAAGCAGCTTACAACAAAGGAAAAGGAAAACAAAAAGCTACAAACCATAGTTAAAAACAACAAACAATAAGCCAAAAGAGAACAAAAAAAACAGTTACATGACTTTCTCTGTGAGCACCGTGAAAACAGCAAGCAATCAAAAAACAATGAGCAAGGCCGACAATAGGGAAAAAAACCACTGCAGGAGCAAAATTGGAGCAAAGGGTAAAACTGTCCATAATGGCAAAAAAAACTAATAGCCAGAGTATAGATAGATCATCCCAAAATAAAGATCAAAATCATATAAACCCTTCCACATCAGGAACAAAACATTGGAGAGACACACAAACAACATCTGGAGCCAAATGGTGGCAGGGGCAAAACCGTCCACGTGTGCAAAAAATCCATCAATAGGAAAAAGAGCAACCAAATTTTAAGAACATGAAAATATAATCACTGAACCACCCTCTAAACAAATAGAGAAACAATATGGCAGGTTTTCGGTCTCTTTCTCACATATTTAAGTTTTTACCTTCTTGAAAATTGTTGTGTGAAGCTGTGTATTTCGAGGAGACATTGATTACTTATTGAAAACTGAAGCGTCCTCTCTTGGAATATGTTGTTGGGCCTTTAGCCTTTAATATATTAATAATAAAAAAATTACCAAAACAAGGATGAACACAAGACTTCATAAACCTAAACTTATGCATGTCAGCCACCTTAACCAATAATGTTTTTGGTTATTTGTTGCATATTATATCTTATATAATCTATATGTATATATAAACAAATCGAAATTTTTGGGGGTCCCAAGACTTGGCGAGGCCCGGGGCGGTCGCCCAGCTTGCCCATGCTCTAGGGCCGGCCCTGATCTCGGATTGCTTTTTTAAAACCGATCACGGCCAACGAAGAATTGCACCCACTCCTATTTGATCTATATCGATCAATTGACTCCTTCTCCAGATTGATTTGAATTTAATTACAAGTATGCTTCCCCTTCTCATTTATGTTTTATATCTCCTGTAAGAAATCAGATCCTACCCTTTTTTTTCAAAACGATCAAAATTCTTCTACTTTTTTTTGTGGTGGAAGGTTGTTTTTGGCTATGGATATGGAGATAAACATGGATTTCTTTTGTTTTTAACCGTATTGTTTGTTTGAATGCATATCATATGTTTGATTGATTGTTGGATGAAACAAATCCATCAAATGGAATATGTATGTGTTTTAGGTGCTTGAATGTGTTTGAGTATTGCTAAAATACATATCATGTGGATTTCTATTCATTTTGTTGTACTTAAAGTTCTATTTCTCCTTTTATTATACACATAGATAATTATGTATATTATATGTTGTTGAAGCACTCTGTAGCTATATGTTATTATTAAGTATGTTGGACCTTTGTTGCTACTATTTCATTTTTTTCGTATGTATTTGGTTTAAAATCAAGTGTCTGATCTGATGTACAATCGACTAGCAGAGTAAAATAATCATTTTTCATCGGTCAGTACATTCAGTCATATATACAATCGAACATAATGGTTTCTTACTTAGTCAATATTTTTTTTTTCAGACAGATATTTTCCAGTCAACACTTTTTCAATTAGGAATAGAAAACAACTTCAAAAATATCAACCGAATATAATTCCAGTTTTTAAGTTTTCCACGTTATAAACATTTTCAATATAAAAAATGATTTGATCCGTAATAATTTTTATTTCTTTGAAACTTATTGTTTTTCATTAAAAGTCAACCATATGATAGCTGATATGGAAAAAATAGACGTCTCAAATGAGTCAAGTAATAAATAAAATAAAAAGCAACTTATATATAGGCTAAACTGTGAGAACTTCATCGTTTAATTAGTTACTTCAATATAATTTAAATTTTGTTTGTATTAAGAAAGTGATATCAAAAGTTTTATTTATTTTAATACTAGTATATATTTTGACCCATATGAGCTCTTCATCCCATTCGAATAGTTTTTATATTCGTTATTTCTTTTAAAGTTTTATCTAATGAATTCCTTATGAATAAAATATAAGAATACATAAATATTTTTAGGAGATGAATAAGAAAAGTAAATAAATAAATGAGTTTTTCGGTAATCTACTACCACTTCCTAGTTATGTAAGAATAATAAAGAAAGTCCCATCATTTGTGCGATATGTAAATAATTTGTAAGGTAATCCATAATGGGTACAACGGGGATTGTGGTCTAGCTGGCCACGAATTACGATCGTACACAACATTTTGATGTCTCGTTTTGGGTCATGGTCGTGGACCATTATTGTGCCTTCCACGAAGGAGAACGATGAATCAGACCTCAACATCTCTCTCTCTCTCTCTCTCTCTCTCTCTCTCTCTCTCTCTCTTCTTCTTCTTCTTCTTCTTCTTCATTACCGTGGATTGTACTCCATGGAATAGGGGTGGTTCTTTATAACTGATCTGGAAGCTTTTCACGACCGTTATCGTGGATAATATTATAGATGGCCTAATATGTGCATCTTTATTCTGGTCAAACTTCTCTTTCCTGATGAGATTTAAACGTGTCACTTTTGAGAAATAGTTACTATATCCTCTACACAATCAACCAACTAAAATTAGTGATGGCTAAAATTTAACTAACGTACCTTCAAATGAATTATTTTAACACATAAGTATTTATTATAAAAATATAGAATAAGGACAAGAGGGACTTTTCCATTAATAGAATATAAGTGATGGAGTATTAATGATGAGTGATAACCTTTCTACTAATAGTCATGACGCATCATACATACCATAGTTTTGATCATTGAAGGTAAAGTCCAGGCTGTATGTACCTTTACCTTTAATTCCACTTGTGGAAGTACTTACGTACGGGTCAGTTCCTCCGCCCAATATCATACCAAATAAAACACATTATATATATATATATATATATATATATATATATATATATATATATATATATATATATATATATATATATATATATATATATATATAGGAAAAGTGAATATGTGACTGTCATGTATGTAATATTAGGTATAGAACCATCAAAATTGACTTCATTTTGATTAAATAAACACAATTTTTGACATTGTTAGTTTCTTCCTATTGCTTTTGAGATCATATTATTTCTGATTTCATAATTTATCACCAACATTTATGTATTTCGAATGTGTTTTTTATATTAAATATCTAGTAGGTTTCATAAATTTTCTTTAACACCAACTATATCTATACTTGCATGGTTCTTTTTGATGTGTTATTGAAATAAGTCTATTGTGTTTTTAATGGATAATTTCAATCGTTCACTGTAATTTTTATTTTAAATTTGAATATGAAGATTTATAGGTAGTTGATAATGAATTCTTATACATGGTTTGTGTTGCAAAATTAAAAATTTAAAACTCCATAAAAGTATATAGAAAGCCTATCATCTAGTATAATAGAGAATACAAGAAAGATGATAGAGAGATTTGATCGTATTTTGTTAAAACTATGTAGTTTTTAATAGTTCTATACCTAATATTAGGTACATAACAACCACATATTCCCTAAGCCCTATATATATATATATATATATATATATATATATATATATATATATATATATATATATATGAGAAAAGTGAATATACCCTTAACGATATACAAGCTTAGGTACCCAAACTCATAATAATACGTCGTTTTGTTTGATATATTCATTATAATATTGTTAAACTTCAATCATTAACTTGATTTATATTCAATATTTTTAAATTTTCACTATTATTTTCCTCTTACATCACATCTTTTTGTCGAATACTTACTATGCTATATATATTATTGTTGAAAATGATAATTATGTAAGATGAAGATAAATATGAAATTTATAAAAATCTTTGAAGTAATTCAAGTTAGAAGTTTAATTATAACAACATTAGACAATTATAATGTCTATATATGATACAAAATGATATAGTATGGTGAGTTTGGGTACCTAAGCTTATATATCCTTAAGGGTATATTCACTTTTTCCTATATATATATATATATATATATATATATATATATATATATATATATATATATATATATATATATTAGTTTATAACCCGTGGGAACCACGGTTATAACATTAACTAAACTTTTATACTAAAAACTCAAAATTATTAATCAATTATTTTAAATAAATTATTAATTAAAAGATGTTTTTATTAGTTATATGAAATTATAATCGTTGATTCAAATAAATATGTAAAATTAATTTTTAATATATATTAGAAATTTTTTATTTGTGAATTAATAAAAACAATAATATAAAATTTAAATTTAAAATTTAAAATAAAGAATAAATACATTGACAAATAGCATCACATTAATGATGATGTCTAATAATTTAAAATAGATAACTAATAGATTGACAAGTGGCAACACATTAATTAAGAGATCTAATATGATGACACATGACAAAAAAACTATTTTTTTATTAGTATATATATATATATATATATATATATATATATATATATAGAGAGAGAGAGAGAGAGGGGGAATAATCATTTGAGAACTCAAGGTTTCTCAAAAACCCGAGAACTAAATGTAGAGCCTTAGATCAAAAAATTATATGGCTTAGAAATAAAAATGACATAATTGTAATTATAAATGAATTTAATGGCATTTTAGGTTTTTATCAATAAACCTTAGGGGTAAATTTGGTATAAAAATATTATTTCAAAAATAAATAAAATATAAATTACCAATTAATCTAAAATCAATAAATTACACACACACACACACTCTCTCTCTCTCTCTCTCTCTCTCTCTCTCTCTTACTCACACACGTCTTCTGCACATCTCTTCCTTCACCATCAATGATCGATCGCCTCTCTCCTCCTTCCCTCTATTGCCTCCCACCTCCCTCAATCGACTGTTGCTGCCTCTTTCGCCGATCAACGTAGATTTACGATCCACACTCATTAATCTATATATAATCGACATAGATGATTCATTCGTTAAACACCACCACTGACGATCTACAGATTTAGTTCTTCGGAAGACAATAAATCTAGCAATTGATTCGCATCTCTGTCTCATCTCCGTTGATCTATTAACATATCTGACGACTTGTTCGTGTCTCCACCTCATTTACTAAATCAAATCCTACCTTCATTGTTCTATCGATTAGTTTGACCTAGAAACAATCTTTCGATCGAATCCTTTGATCACTTCGAACTGACACGATGTCCACGAACGACTTCCGCCTACCGCTATTGCGTCACTGAATCTTGTGGTAATCTACACTTTCTCATATTCATATTGAATTATAAACATTAACAAGTAATAAAATGATGCAAATAGCATGCAATAACGAAAGAATTAAGCGATTTCTTCATCTAATTGTTAAATGGATATCTTTAAAACCCATAATGTCAACGCTGCTTTTTTACGAAGTATTTCACTCAATGACATTAATTACCAACAAATCACCTTTATCCTTTTATTTTCGAATGTGTATTCTGGTAAAAAAGATGTCACACCCCCAAACTAGAACGACGGAAACGTTTGGGGGCAGATGACGTCATGTACAATATCATAACGACGAGTATAATAGTGACCAAAGTAAACACAACCATCATAAATATAATTTAAAAGATTACATTGTTTCATGAGTTACATGTTTCCAAATAAATTACAATATGATGACAAAATGAGTTTTTAACCGACACCGTAGCGTGCCGTCCTCAAAAGCTGGTGGTTACATGTTTTATTGATTCCCTGATAATACAAGTTGTTTTGAAAAAAGTGTCAACAATTAAGTTGGTGAGTTCATAAGAGTTTGTATGAATGTAAGTCTTTCCGTGTAAAGTAATCGTGTTTGTTTCCAGAAATCCGATATTTTCCATAAAATGAGTTGTAAGTTGTTTGTTCGTAAAATGATAGTGTTTGTTCCAGGAAATCCAATATTTTCTATAAAATGAGTTGTAAGCCGTTTGTTCGTAAAATGATAGTGCTTGTTCCAGAAAATATAATATTTTCTATAAAACGAGTTGTAGTCTTAAATGTTCCAAGAACGAATTGTATAAGTTTTCCCAAGCATGACACACTTAGTTTCTTGTATTATAGGTAGTGGCACAAGATGTAACATCCCAAACTTAGCAGGTATATTTCGAATCCCTCTTCTTTTTATTAGTTGCCATTTGTAGTCCTTGGAGATGGTTGAGTTGGGTCACGAGAAGTATAAGGACTAAAGTTGCAACTTTAAGTCAAGAAGGAGTACGCTGAGTGTACATAAGCGTATGATGAGCGTACAAGGCATGCCCTAGTACGTTGGGGGTTCACTCATGTACGCTAGGCGTACTCATGTCAGGTGAAAACCCTAACATTTAGGGTTGGGGACTATATAAACACCCTTATAGCTCATTTCCTCTGATTATCCTCTGCATCCCAGAAAAATGTTCCAAACCCTATTTTTGTGTGTGAAGTGTGAGTTGGTGTGCATTTTGGACCCTTGAAGGTGAAGTCATTGCACCAAGGAGTTAGAAAAGGAGATCAAAGCAATAGATCTGAAGTTATGTTGTGCCTAGAAGCTTCAGAAGGTAAAAAGCTTGGAACTTTATGCTTGTTTGCTATAGATCTAGTCATTTTAACTTTATGGAAGCATTCTTGTCCCAAAGGTCCCAAAGTGGTGCGTGTGGTGACTTGGATGAAATGAGTTGTCCTTTCAGACCTTAGAAAAGGTACTAAGTGATAAAAATAAGGTCCTAATAGCTAGATTTGTCTCATGCATGAAGTAAGAAGGTCTTAATGGATTAAGACCATATGTTAAGAACTTTCTCGACGTCCCAAGTGATAAAGTTCGAAACTTTATGGTTCTATGGCACATTTGGTCTATGGACCTGGAACATGGGCTTAAGTGCTTAAGTCATTAAGCACTTATTAGGTTTTTGGTGAAACCCCACGTACGCCCATCATAATTCCTATACGCCCAGTGTACGGGGTCAACCACCCCGATAGCGGTCAACATAGGGCAGGCGTATGTCCAGCGTACCGAAGGAGTACGCCCCGCGTATGTCCTCAATTTGGACTTTTAACTTGCTGGCTTCGGGATGTGTCACACCCCAAAACCGGAACGGCGGAAACGTTCTGGGGTGGATGACGTCATGTCAAGTATCACAACACATGCATTATAGTAATCAAAGTACAACAAAACATTACATTAATAGTAATAGTTTTACATGGTTCACATTACAATATATCACAGTAATACAAGTAAATGTAATAATAACAGCATGGTACTAAGCTATCTTCATCAACAGCTCCGGGGGCGTACCTGTCTAATGCTGATCTGAGAATACAAGTTATTTGAAAAGCGTGTATCAGCATTTTTACAAATGTTGGTGAGTTCATAAGTATTTAGTGTCATTTTATTCAAATAACTTTAATAAAAGTGGTAGTTTTAGAGTATCCATTACATTAGTGTCTTTCCAAAAACTCCTATATTTTCTTTAATAAAAGCAGCCTTCTACCAAGACTAGACGGAGTTATGTGGTAAGAAGTAGTTTTCCCTTAATCGCTATCATTATCAAAATACTTAATTTGATTATTAAAGAAAGCAAGAGAAATCAGGGAAATAAAATATGCCTCAGCAGTGAGGACTGCTGACTAAGGCAAAAAGGAATCATAGACTCCAGGAGAGTATCGAACGAACGAAACGCCTGGCTCAGTCTAACAAAAGGATATACAGACCCCAGACGGTACCAAATGAAAGATACAGCTAGTAAGGTCTAAACAAAGAATACAGACCGCAGACAGTATCAAATGAAAGATACAGCTAGCAAGGTCTAAAACAGAGAATACAGACCGCAAACACTATCAAATGAAAGATACAACTAGCAAGGTCTAAAAACAGAATACAGACCACAGACAGTATCAAATGAAAGATACAACTAGCAAGGTCTAAAAACACTATGACTCTGAAAATGGGTTCCCAGCATACAGTGTAAATTGCTGGTATAATATCGTTACCTTAAGGCCATGAATTATAAGGCAACCTGGGATACTCATAACCATACTAACTGACACTAGAGTACCTGACGTCCTACAAGCGTCTATAAAATATGACATTTGTCACCCTTTGGCTTGGTGGGCCGTGGACTGTAGCTAGCAGTCAGGGTGCAGGGGTGTCAATCCCGTATAGATCTATACACACAATGTATGCTCTCTCCACAGGAGACTCTGGTTACCAACTAGATGACGGAGAAGGTCGTGTCCCGAAGATGCATCCCAAATAGTGGGTAGTGGGTTTCATATGTAAGTGCTAAACTAGGGGTAGGGACTCATAGCTGAACTGACTAGAGTGAACCTATATGTCTATGCTCGCATACATAACATACAATTAATAAATCAACGACCTTCGGACGGCCATCCGATCCCACCAGACCACATCTCAACGAAGAAAAGGAAATAGGGCGGACGAGCCTTCCTAAGTCCTTCAATCATTATTTATATGCACCTATACAAGTACAGACATACATCTATCTATGACTGAGTGTGTAACAAGTGCAAACGCATCGTGATGTATAACTGGGTCGTGGTGTGTAAACGTACAGTGTGAGCAAATAGTGTGGAATAACCGAATCGTGATGTATAACGTACAGTGTGAGCGAATAGTGTGGAATAACCGAATCGTGATGTATAACGTACAGTGTGAGCGAATAGTGTGAGCGAATAGTGTGGAATAACCGAATCGTGATGTATAACGTATAGTGTGAGCGAATAGTGTGGAATAACCGAATCGTGATGTATAACGTACAGTGTGAGCGAATAGTGTGGAATAACTGAATCGTAAGGTGTAAACAAATAGTGTGGGATAATCGAATCGTGAAGTATAAGTGTTACCAAATATAAGCGTATCACAAAGTGGAAACGTTATCAAGTAGGAATTTAAACTAAGTAAAAGTGAAGCAACGACATCTAACAAGCAAGAGTATACGACATGAAAGAGAACTTTGATGAAAACCTTGGAAAAACCTTTATACTTAAGAAAGTCACAACTTGGTATTCTTTGATAAAATAAGTTTGAAAACCTTTAGAAATTCTTTGGAATCTTTCATAAACCAGATTAAAGTGAACTTTGATAAAACAATAAGTAAGAGTGATGAGCAAGTGAAAACATTTTAGAAAACCATTTATAGCATCTTACTCGGTAAAATAGTTTACAGTGTGGTAAATTCTTGTGCATGCGGGTTATCAATCACATATGATTGGTATGATAACTGGCATGTTTAACTTGTATTCCCCCCCCCCCTATAAAACATGTAAAAACATTTAAAAGGTTCATTCAGGGGTATTAACTCACCTGGCGTAAGTGGATCCGACGAAGGTGACGGTTGGGTGCTCGGTGTCAAGTAAGGACTTGGACACACTTAGAGACCTATTTAACATATGATAACATATGTTCACATACAATTAGTATATTATATACCAATTAAACATGTATACGCATTCTAAGGAGCAGAAAACACTTTGGTTAAGTGTTTGGGGTGTCCCGGGTAACATCTAAGGGTGTGTATGGCTTAGGAATGGAGTTTAATCTCTGAGCCGTAAGGCGGCCAAATCTTCTATTTCAGTGGCATGCATGAGGATATCAGTGGATTCCACATCCGTGGTCTTGCTCAAGGAAGCTCATGCAGAGGGTATACGTCGGGAGAATTAGAAACTAGAGGGGATTAAGGGTGAGAACACCCAGTTTGTACAAGATAGCAGGGGATTGTTGACCCGTTGTGGTCGAGTATGGTTTCCGATTACTGGTGGGGTCAGACAGATTATGTTGGAGGAGGCTCATAATTCTCGCTTTTCTATTCACTCGGGGGCCACCAAGATGTATCGGGATTTGTGTTTGAGTTACTAGTGGTCGTGCATGAAGCGGGAGATCGCTTGGTATGTGGAGAGGTGTCTGACCTATAAAATGGTCAAGGCTGAGCACCAAAGACCACATGGAAAGTTATAGCCTCTTGAGGTTCCCATATGGAAATGGGAGCAGATCACAATGGATATTATCACCAGGCTCCCAAAGATGGCAAGGGGTTTCGACGCCATATTGGTCATCGTGGATCGACTGACCAATAGTGCCCACTTTCTGGCCATTCAGGAGAGCTCATCGGTCGAGAAGTTCGCCGAGTTATACGTTCACAAGATTGTCGCGTGGCATGGGGTTCCGGTCTTTATTGTCTTAGACCGTGATGTTCGGTTCACCTCCCAATTTTGGTACAAGTTCCACGAGGAACTGGGCACACGACTGCACTTCAGTATAATTTATCATCCGCAGACAGACGGCCAGAGTGAGCAGACCATATAGAATCTTAAGGACATGTTGAGAGGCTATGTTATTGACATCGGTGGGAGCTGGGACTCCTACCTACCCCTCATTGAGTTCTCATATAATAACGACTTTCAATCCAACATTGGCGACCCTCCTTATAAGCTATTATATGGGAGGAGATGTCACACCCCAGTCTGTTGGGGTGAGGTAGGTCAAAAGGTGATGGGTCAGACTGAGGTAGTTCTGAAAACTATCGAGAGGATTTAGCAGATCAGACAGCGAGTGCAGTTCGCTCAGAGTCGGCAGAAGAGTTACGCTGATCGGTGCTGATCTGAGTTGGAGTTTCAGGTCGGTGATATGGTGCTCCTAAAGGTTTCACCCTGGAAGGGTGTGATCCTCTTCAGGAAGAGGGGAAAATTGGGTCCCCAATTTATCGGACCATTCCGAGTCATTGCCAGGGTTGACAAGGTTGCTTGTAGACTGGATCTTCTGGAGGAGCTCATTCAGATACACAACTCTTTCCATGTTTCCCAGTTACGGAAGTGCATATTGGATGAGGATGAGGTAGTATCGTTTGACGATGTTTAGGTTGATGAGCACCTGAACTACGTGAGCAGCCGGTGACTGTTTTGGAAAGGAAAATAAAAATTTTGCATAACAAGGAAATACCTCTGGAAAAGGTGCAGTGGCGACACTGGAATGGATCTGAGTAGACTTGGGAGCCAGAGTTCGAAATGCGGGAGCACTACCCGGATCTATTCGCTGCATCCGACTTCGGGGATGAAGTCTAGGTCAAGTGGGGAGAGTTGTAACATCCCGAACTTCGCAGGTATATTTCGAATCCCTCTTCTTTTTATTAGTTGCCATTTGTAGTCCTTGGAGTTGGTTGAGTTGGGTCACGAGAAGTATAAGGACTAAAGTTGCAACTTTAAGTCAGGAAGGAGTACGCTGAGTGTAGATAAGCGTATGTTGAGCGTACAAGGCATCCCCTAGTACGCTGGGGGTTCACTCATATACTCTAGGCGTACTCATGTCAGGTGAAAACCCTAACATTTAGGGTTGGGGACTATATTAACACCCTTATAGCTCATTTCCTCTGATTATCCTCAGCCTCCATATCCCAGAAAAACATTCCAAACCCAAGTTTTGTGTGTGAAGTGTGAGTTGGTGTGCATTTTGAACCCTTGAAGGGGAAGTCATTGCACCAAGTAGTTAAAGAAAGAGATCAAGGCTATAGATCTGAAATGAGTTGTCCCAAAGGTCCCAAAGTGGTGCATGTGGTGACTTGGACAAAATGAGTTGTCCTTTCCGTCCCTAGAAAAGGTCCTAAGTGATAAAAATAAGGTCCCAATAGCTAGATTTATCTCATGCATGAAGTAAGAAGGTATTAATGGATTAAGACCACGTGTTAAGAACTTTCTCAACGTCCAAAGTGATAAAGTTCGAAACTTTATGGTTCTATGGATCATTTGGTGAATCTGGGCTTAAGTACTTAAACAATTAAGCACTTATTAGGGTTTTGGTGAAACCCCACGTACGCTTAGCGTAATTCGTGTATGCCCAACGTACGGGGTCAACCACCCCGATGGAGGTCAACATAGGGCATGCGTACACCCAGCATACCGGAGGAGTACACCCTGCGTACGTCCTCAGTTTGAACTTTTGACTTTGCAGGCTTTGGGATGGGTTGCTGTTAGACTATTTGGACTTGGGCACTGGATATTTGAAGTTGGGTTAAGTCTGATAAGGGGTCCTATGGTAAGGCCCAGTTAGGGTTAGCCCCAATTAGGAAAATTGGGCCATTGTTAAGCTTGTGCATACGTACTTGGATTAGTGGGTTGATATTGGGCCTTAGGCCCAAGTTGGGGAAATGGACAATATGGACCCTTTGATAAATTTAAGATTTCATTATTAATTTAGTATTCATCATTTAGGCAGTCGAGGTTATCGGTGACGTAGTGGTTGAAGACTCCCAATTCAATTCTGCTCTACTTGCCTGGTGAGTTATTCTCACCATATCAACAGGGTCTAAGGCACCAATGTTGGCCCTTTAGTTTATTGTCCTGATTATAGGAAGTTATTATGCTAGTATGATTTGTTAGATCAGTATCCTGATCGATAGGATAATGCTATGCTTAGTGATCTGTATGATCAGTGCTTGTTATTGATTGATTATGTGCTATTGTATATGTCGACATATATGGTTGTGGTTGGGTTGAGGCGATCCTGCTTTGTGCTGAAGGCCAACATACCTGGGGCGGTCCGAATAGGTTGTAGGCCCTGTGAGGCGGTCCAGTCATGCCGAAGGCCCGTCGAGCAGTACAAATAGGTTGTAGGCCCTACAAGGCGGTCCAGTTATGCCGAAGGCTTGGGAGTGGTCCAAATAGGCTGTAGGCCCTGCGAGGCGGTCCAATCATGTTGTAGGCTCATTATACATGCTGTTTGATATTACTTTACTGGATGTTATATGTTGGTATTTTGGGGGTAACTCACTAAGCCTTCGAGCTTACATTTATCGATTTTTGGTTTCAGGTAGTTCAAGTGACCATGGCAAGGCGAAGGCGTGATGTACACATCCTCTACATTTTATGATTTGGGATTTCTGGGAACTCTGATATGAAATCATTTTGAAAACAATTTGAGAATTAGGTTGATGTTTGAATAATTTTATTTACTCGGATTGGTTTTGAAAAGTTTAAATTTTCTTGTAAAATTTTGGGTTGTCACACAAGAGCAAATGTGTGATGATTAGATGAAAGATTTATGGATTATAGGACAGTAGAATAATAGATGATGTAAGGCCTATGTTATTTCCATTTATGCTTATGTACTGTATTAACGATGACATCCCAATATTTTTAATATAAATAAAATACAATTCTTCGGAAATGATTTGATAATATCTTTATTATATTTTGGGAACAAATTCCGCAATATTATTCTTCAAAAGGATACTCTGATTTTTAAATAAAGAATAAACAAAGGTTGTCAAATTGGGGATGTCACACCAAGCCTACAAATTTTAGGGGTTTAAAGGTATTTAAAGGCAAGGATTCATGTTTTATGGTGTTTTCTTAGCCTCCATCACATCTAGAACTCTTTAGGAGATACCCTAGCCTCTATATTTAATATTTGAGGTCCTACTCCCTCCACTCTCCTCTTTTGGATGCTTTTGCTTAATTTTTGATGAAGCTTGATGATGAAGAAGGTTCTTTTGGTTACAAGGAATGATGTTGCAAGTTTAGATCCATCAAAGTTACTTCATTTATGGACTATTGCAAGGAATGATGTTGCAAGTTTAGATCCATCAAAAATCACTTCATTTGTGATTTTTGGCACGTTTTGTTCATTTTGTGGATGATCTTGGAGTTGATTGAGCTCCAACATCTTGTGATTAGTTTGGAATACTTCTTGGACCTCATGGACTATGAAAGTTGTGAACTTTTGCCTTCCCTTTTAGCCATGCAAGTTATCTTGGTCCTTTAGGTCATTTTTGGTGCACTAAAGTTTAGATCTTGAAAGTTTGTGACGTTGTTATAGATAAAGTTGGAAACTTTATCCATCTAAACATCATATTGATTTAGATTTGAAGTTTGGAGACTTGGACTTAATGGATTAAGTTAAGAAAATGCATTTTTGATCCCTTTTGAGACTTAAAAGACTAGATATTGGTTGTTTAGATCATCCTAATGGATAAAGTTGGAAACTTTATCCATTATGAAGCTATTAGGACCCATATATAATGATACGAGTTTTGGTATCTAAGGATTAATCTCTTAATGAAAGAAAAATCTTTCTAGGCATAACCATGATGTGGCTAAGGAAGACCCAGGATGTGGTGGCACACTGAAACACATCTATTTTGTTGGGACGTAACCATAATGTAGCTAAGGAATTGCCACGGTGTAGGGGTCATCTGAGTTGATTTAGCTGTTGACTTTGACCATTATCTTTTTGACCGGTTTAACTTTTGGTCAAACTTGGGTAGAATTGAGTGTTTAGCTAAGGACTGGTTTTGATTTGGCTTTAGGAAGCTTGGGTTGGCTGTTCTGTTGCTAAGGTGGCTATTGAGCTTCTGTTGAGTAGTTCAGGTGAGCCTTTTCACTATATTGTGTAGGATGCTAGCTGTCTTTATGACTCTTGTATTATATGCTGGGCAGGGCCCATTATATATGTTGTGTGTGTGTGTGGGGGGGGGGGGGTTATGTATGGTGGATGGGGCCCATTATGTAAGTTAAAGGGGGGCGTTATGTATGGTGGGCGGGGCCCGTTATATAAGTTGGGTGGGACCTGTTTGTATGTTGGGCAGGGTCCAAGGTTATGTATTGTATATGGTATCTTGAAGAACTCACCGAGCTTTGCGCTTACATATTACATTTAAAATGTTTTTTAGGTACTTATAGTTTCAAAAGGAAGGGCCCGACTTGATCGCACTTCATCCCCTAGAGATTTATTCTGCATTGACTATTTATGATTTTACTCTGATGTTTTGAGAATACTTTTACTCTGATGGTCTTTTTAAACAAATGAATGAATGGTTTTGGATTTATTTAAAATGAAATTTTACTCAATATTTTTGGGAAGTTACAAGTTGGTATCAGAGCCCCCGTAATGTTTCAACGTAAATTTAGAACTCTCGTTCGTTATTTTTTTTGAGTTACTTGTTTTCTAATGTACGTATCGGTATAAATTCAAGTTTATCTACGTTACTATGTAATTTTGGTTTTTACATTTTTGTGATTATTTTTACGTATTGTTTCCTACATATGAATCACATAAGATATAATATATTTTTGATTATTTGAACTTTGGTAGTTTAGAAAAATAATCTCTTATTTTTATATAGTCGTCCTATATACTAGTTTATGATTATTTTGTTTTGGCATGACTTTTGCCCCTTATTTTTGTAGTTTGTTAACATAAGTACTTATAACTTTCTATTGAATATTTTTGTTTGACATGACTTTGATCCTTGATTTTTATAACTAAGTTTCAATTCAACACGTAACAACTTATATTTTATTACTTACTGTCAGTGTTACTGTCACTATCACTGCAATAAAATCTTAATAATATACTAGGTAACATAACCACTATTTAATTAAAAGAATTGGTGATACTTTTTTTTTTTTTTTCCTTTAAAGGCCCATTATTGCTATATTTTAAAGATCATTTGCATCTTTTGTCCACTTCAAATCTAATGAATACCCATTTGTGGCCACCGTATGAGTTGAAAGATTCTCCCTTTATTTTAATCTTGATAAAAGGGTTATGATCTACCACCACTATTCCAAGACTACATCATTTCTAGCTTTTTGTATACATTACAAGGAGACATTTATGTGCTATTTCCTTATCATTTCTTATCAATGATACAGTAGTCTTTTATTTAACTAATAATAGTAAACAAGATTATTTAAAATATCAACGAATCCGAAATTTCAATATTGCAATAGATACACACACATATGTTTTTAAGTAGTTGTTTTCTTTCTAGAGAAATATCCCACCAACAATACTATCAAATATACTTTTAGCATTAAATGAGTTGAATGCCACGTTAGCATATATATATATATATATATATATATATATATATATATATATATATATATATATATATATATATATATATATATATATATGGGAAAAGTGAATATACCCTTAAGGGTATATAAACTTAGGTACCCAAACACACCATACTATATCGTTTCGTATTATATATAGCCATTGTAATTGTTCAATGTTCTTATAATTCAACTTCTAACTTGAATTACTTTAAAGATTTTTATAAATTTCATGTTTATCTTACTCTTACATAATTGTCATTTTCAACAATAATATATATAGCTTAGTAAGTGTTCGACAAAAAGATATGATGTAAGAGGAAGATAATAGTGAAAATTTAAAAATATTGAATATAAATCAAGTTAAGGATTGAAGTTTAACAATATTATACTAAATATATCAAACAAAACGACGTATTATTATGAGGTTGGGTACCTAAACTTACATACCCTTAAGGTATATTCACTTTTCCCTATATATATATATATATATATATATATATATATATATATATATATATATATATATATATATATATTTACTATCTTATAAAAGAATTCTAACTATTTCTAAAAATAGATTGATTATAATAATAATATTTTTTTAAGACGTCCAAATGATGAAACTGATAGTACAAGTAACTATTAATAAAATAATATTAAATTTTAACCACATTTTGAATTAAAAAATTTATCATCAAATCTCCTTATATTTCTCACCAATTTGATATGGTTCCTTCAAGTTCCGGATTCATTCAAATTTTGAACCCTTTTAGATATCCTTAAATTTAGCATGTGGATTCAAATATCCCTCCAATCGCATATACTTCTTTGTTTCCTCCTCTGCTATAAAGCCCACCGTCCAGGAACAAAAAATGACTTCATCTCCCAAATAACATCATAGTTTGATTATTTTGTCTTCAACATGTACTTTCTTTTGTAACATAACATTTTTGTAGAGGAAACATATCACCGAAAAAATTTACACGCACCGCCGTTTTACGCGGGTATACTGCTAGTATATATATATATATATATATATATATATATATATATATATATATATATATATATATATATATATATATATATATATATATATATATATATATATATATATATATATATATTTGCAGCATTTTTTATGAACAGAAAGAACATTTTAACTCAATTTCATATTGATTTCATGCATGATCTAGTAATCGATCTTTTGTTTTTGGGAAGAAGACAAACAAGATATAGAAACAGAAGATATGCATGTAGGAAGAGAATATGTTTGAACGGGCTGGATGGACATAAGAAATCAACTAAATAATCTAGCTAGATTGGCAAAACAAAAACTGTATTCCTAAGTCGATGATTGACATAAGAAATTTAGTTGAGATAAGGAAAAGCAATGGTCACTGACGATTTCACTGTAGCATTGTGGGCGTAAAAGCAACCACAAGCTTATACTTTTACAAATCAATATATTCTTTAATGACACATATCAAAATCAAAGGAAGGATAAAGACGCCAACGTTTCTTGTTCGGAAGGGAGCCTGTTTCAATTTGACCAGATTATCATCGTAGTCTTACTAGCAATGGCAATGATACCATAATGTTAATCATGCTAGATCTTTACGGTAAATAAATGAACCAAATTTAACGGAAACTTAAATTTGAGGGCCTAAATGGATACTCAGTGTTTGACTTGAGTATCCTCCAAGTGTTGCTAGCAATTTTTTTTAGGTATTTGTTTTTACAAAACTGTAAAAAAAATAAATAAAACATGTTTTGTAAAAAGAAATGTAAAAATAGTTTAGGCTATCATTTCGTTATTCTTTACAAATTGGATAACTAATTTTGTAAAAATAAAATTGTAATAGGACAGAGATGAACAAGTGTTAAAAAATTATATAAATTATAAAAAAAGTTGTAAAAAAATAAAGTTTGTTGATTAAATTTAACATTAATCTTAGTTCACTGGACAAAAAAAAAGTGAATAGATATTTACAATTGCAAAACTTTATTATCAAGCAAGTTTATTTGCCACCTAAGTAGTCTAGGGGAACAGGGTGATACTTTTTTAATATTATAGACTTTTTTTTTTAATTTAAAAAAAAAAAAGCAAATTATCCTAAACATCTTCTAACAAGATTTGAACCCATAAAAAGTAATTTCATACCACTAGACCAAAAACTGTTTGTTAAACCTCTATATGAAAAGAAATTAACGAAATGTTAAAAAATAAAAAGTTAATTACCTGTATAATTATTTTCACCGTAAAAATCACATGAAGTCATGTGACATTTTTTTCCCAATGTCCGGTAGAATCCAATGGACACAATTGTTATCCTATTAATTGCATTTTTATCATTGTAGTAATTGATTTTTTTATCCAATAATCATGATCTAGCATTTCGATTATATAAAGATAATAATATCTATGTAGGACCACAATGAGTCGTGCTTTTTTTTTTTCTCGATTATTAGGTCAAAGCTGAAACTAAATATTAACCGTTAGACCGGACGATTTGTATGTATGAAGGCTGAAAGAAAATGGAACACACACACACACACACACACACATATATATATATATATATATATATATATATATATATATATATATATATATATATATATATATCTTGATGCTAGTCCATGTTAGATCTAGTATGGTTATGAGTTTTATGCTTTTGTCCCCATAATCTTGGTCCTTGTGAGTTTGGGTTACTCCTAACCATTTGAATACCATGATCTGATATTTTTTAGGCTATAGAGACATAAAAATGACATCTTGGGCACTCTCATACATCCATGCATGGGTTCTTAAGAAAGTGTTAGTTTTATAGACCGAGGGTTTGTGTTTGTGCTTATCCTTGCCATGCAAATGACTAAAGTCCAAGAGACATTCATTTAGATCTTATCTAGAAGTTTGAGGGGTCGGCTTTCCGTATTAAGAGCTTAATATAATTTTTGAGGAATAAGGGTTCTATACAAGATTAGCCTTTGTATACTAATCGTAGGTCTACAATGAGCATAAATCAATGTGTTATGTTGAGCATAAGTCAACTGAGGGTTGATTTTTGACTTTTTGATCAACATGACTTTTGGTCAACCATGTTAGGACCTAGTATTAGAAGGGAAAATGGTATTTTTCCCAAAGGATGTTTAATCATGACTGCTGGAGCATGGAAATGCTCTACAAATAATGAGTGATAGTTAGGTTGTATTTTCCTTTTATTGTATTTATAGTATAAATAATTTCCCTCCTATATAAAGGGAGAGTTGGTCATCTCTTAAAAAAACTAGTGCACTTTTCTTACAATGTAATCTAGAGAGAGAAAAAATGGTGGGTTCTCCCACCCAGGGAGAGTTTCTCTCCCACCATGTTCATTAAAATTATTATCTCTCTTTGTTATTAGCCTCCTTTCTTCCATGAACTCATAATATGTTCTTTGTGTTCATACTTACAAAAACACGATTAATCTCAAGATATCTTACTTCCACATCCACCATTCGTTATAAAAATGGGTTCCTACAATTGGTATTAGAGTCATACCTTGAAGATCTCACGATTAGTTCAAGGGAACGACTCCCGTTCGGCGATTATCGGGTTTCAAACCAGAATTTTTTTATGACGTTCATTCTTAGTTCTATCTTCCGGATTGACATTAATCTTAGTAAAAAATAAATTGTTGTTGCTGCTGCTCGTTCTATTTTGATGTTGGAAAAATATGTTCTTAAAAGGATTTTTTTTGCTATTGAAGAAATGAAAAAAAAAAAGGAGAAGAGAATTATTTTTGTGGTCTCCAAATTGTTGAAGAATTTGCTCCAGGAGTTCTTTTATTCTTGGATGAGAAGACACAAAATAATGCGCTTATTTTCTTGAAGATAGTGTTTTTTTATTCTACCCAGCAGCTTATGAATCTTCTTGAGGTATGAAGACTTTTATTCATCATTATTCTTTTTGTAGATCTTTAATTGAAGAAATATTGGACATATATTGTGTTTGTATAAAGCACCTTGTCCTTGTTACTCTTTTGAGTAAATAGTAGTTCACTCATATTTGCCTTCCCAAGCAAAAACCATGTGACTATGACAAATCTCATCACTTTTTGTCCCTAAAACCGACCTGCACGCTCTTTTTTTTCCTTTCCAATACCCACTTTTGACTAGAAGTGGCAATTGTGTCGTGTCGTGTCGGGTTCGTGTCGTGTCGAAACGCTAAACGGGTTGAAAGTTCTTGACCCTAACCCGACCCATTTAATTAACGTGTCGTGTCGTGTTAACCCGTTTATTTTCGTGTCGAGTTCGTGTCGGGTTTCGGGTTAGGGCTATAGCTGGAAATATGTCGTGTCATGTGAGGTTAAAAGATTGAGCATGTTGAAAGAGTAGGATTTAGGTAGGTAGAAAGGAAAAGCTAATACTTTAGAGGCAAAATAGTTGAAGTCATCGCAAGTTCAGATGAAAAAATTAAAAGAGTGGGAGTTGGGGAGGCGGATGACAAAGGTCATGAGGATGCGAGAGTGGTGAAAGAGATTGGGTAGTTTGGGAGAGAATGAAAATTTGAAATGAGGTCTTGATCTAGATGGCTAAGTCATTTCAACATTACAAAACAATTTAATTCGAAGGCTTTCTTTACTTATGGTTTTGATTTTGTATCTCTATAGTTTGTTTAAATAATTCAAAAATACTTGCATATAAATAAACAGGTCATTTTCGAGTCATATTCGAGTTGAAATTCTCAACCCTAACCTTACCCATTTAATTTTCGTGTCGTGTCGTGTCAACCCGTTTATTTAAACGGGTTGAAATATCTTACCCAAACCCGTTTATTTCGTGTCGGGTTCGTGTCGGGTTTCGTGTCGTGTCAATTTTTGCCACCTCTACTTTTGACTTAGAATGCTGTATAAAAAGATTCCTTCATTAAAATATGAATAAATGGTCTTTGCGGTACCATTTTTCATAGAAAAATAGCATTTTTCATCATCTGTTTAGCCCTTCTCGGAGCCCAGAAACCGCAGCCAAAAACTGCTTATTGGAGTCTCCTAAGATGTCTCTCAGCACCCCTTCTCAGCCTCCGACCCGAAGCCATACCCACAACCTCTTGGTCCGCAGCCGAGAGACCGCAACCCCCTTCTCTGCTGACCAAAGTCCATCCTTGACTACTGATAGAAGATCTTGGACTGCAGCCTCGTACTGAAGCATTGGTCTGCAGGCCCTCGCCCTCTTGCACATCAGCAGTTCGCACCGCAGTCAACACCTCCGCCTTCCACCCTCATCCGCACCCAAGGCCGCCACCGCACCCACCTTAGACCCGCAGCCAACCTTATCAGTCTGCAACCCTCCCAGCAGGCTTCGGATCTCCCTCCCCTCCCTTCCTTTTTCCTCCCCTCTCATTAGCCCTCTTTTTTTTTTAAAAAAAAAACTTATTTTTTTTAAAGTTCATTTTTTTATTTATTCAGGTTTTTGTTAGTATTTTTTTTCCTTTTATTTTTTTTAAATCCAATTATTTTTCATTCAGCTATTTTTTTTAACACCATTTTTTTAGTTAGCCATTTTTTTTCTTAAAACCACTTTTTTTTTTTTCACCAATTATTTTTTTAACACCAATTCTTGCCACAACCGAACCTTGTATTGTCACATTGGTTCATTTAATGTCGGCTATTTTTGGAAGAATACTCCTACCGTAGTTGGACTTCATATTATTCTTTGTGATGCTTGCACCGTAACGGCGATTGATCAACAAAGTTGTTCCGCATTATTCATACTATGGGATTATTATGACCTGGTTGCTTATTTTAAGCAAGTGGACTTTACCTTCTTTGAAGCCACTACGAGAGTTCTTGCACCACAGTTTGGATATTTAGATATTATTTTTGGTACAACAGATTATTTTTTCAGCACAGCTTCAGAAACTATGTCACCCACCTTCTCACGACCGCAAGAGTATCTCTTTTACTCTTGTTTCTTCTCGAGACCCTTCATACATCTAGGGAGAGCTTCTCTTAGCTCTTGGTATCCAACAATCTCCATTTGATGATTTGTTGATTTTTGATATCTGGTCATTGGTTATCAAAAATAGGGAGAGAATAGCATTCGGATTTGGTTATTATGATTATTTGAGCTTGGATTTTTGAAGACTTTTGAAAACGATTATTTATTTAGTGATGCGATGTGGCACTTATTTTTGGTCATTACGGATCAAATTTCAGGCATTACTTGATGTTTTCCGATCCAGATTATTTATTATTCGGAGTCAACCACAAGATGATTTTGTGTTTGCATCCAGTTCAAATTCTATGATTTCTTGAGTTTGGATTTGTAATATGTTGAAGACGAACATTATTCTGACGATGTGACGTGGCACTTATTTTTGATCCTTGGATCAAAATTTTGACATTGTTGGACCATTTTTTGGACTCGCATTATCTTTTTCCGGACTACATTTTATGGATGCTTCACATTTTAGCAGGTTATTCTTTGAAGAATTTTGGTGTATTATGATTCGAGAACTCAAGATGTTTTTCAGACTTTTTGAAGCTGAAGTGTTTCTTTTATTGGATCTTCTACATGCTCATGGTGACCTCCTTCTTCGGGTGATTATGACTGGTTTGAAGATTTGGATCTTATTTTTTCTGCTTCATTGGTTGTGCTTTGAAGCCGAAGACCTTCATTGTTAGAGATTCATGGCCAGTTTCAGACTTCACGGACACTTCATAGTTTCGGAGATATTTCAGCACTTGATATCATTTTATTACCACACTTGCTAGTCGGATTATTGTATTATAGCCTTGTATCACTTATTGTATCTCTCATCATTTGTAGGCATGTAGGGAGAGAATGTTGGGGCATGTAAATGCTCTACAAATAATGAGTGATAGCTAGGTTGTATTTTCTCTTTATTGTATTTATGGTGTAAATACCCTCCCTCCTATATAAGGGAGAGTTGGTCATCTCTTAAAAAAACTAGTGCACTTTTCTTAAATGTAATCTAGAGAGAGAAAAAATGGTGGGTTCTCCCTCCCAGGGAGAGTTTCTCTCCCACCATGTTCTTCATTAATATTATTATATCTCTTTGTTCCTAGCCTCCTTTCTTCCATGAACTCATAATATGTTCTTCATGTTCATACTTACGAAAACACGATTAATCTCGAGATATCTTACTTCCATGTCCACCATTCGTTATAAAATTGGGTTCCTACAATGACGTAGACCTTTCGAGAGTTAGTTATTACCTTAATTGTTAATTAACATTTTGTTATGTATATGTTTAGTGTGATGAGACTCAGAATCATCAGCGTGAGTGTATGGGTTATATTGTCTTCAAATTAAGGTGAGTCTTGCTATATTGTGTAGGATGTTTGTTGTCTTTGTGATTCTTACATTGGTATGTTAGGATTTTGCTTACTATACTAGATTTTGTAGCATTATAAATTGAATTGTTACTCTTGCTCCCGTCAAGATAAATCTTTCCCCTTCCCCTGTTTCTGCCTACGTATATAGGATATTTTAAGAAGTCAATGTCTTTCTTATTAGTGGGGTCCAGAGAAAGAATAGGAAAAATGATTCCATTATATTTCTGGTTTAGATCGATCCTAACCACATGATTTTGAGTTCCTTTTATTGAATAGAATAGTAATTAAAAGTCATAATATATTATTATGAAACTCGACAAGGGTAATTTCAAATCACGAATTGATACGATATCCAGGCTACACCATTGTCATTCAACCACTACTAGATCAACAATTCTATTAGCTTGGTCCTCTGTTGCAGACATAAAAACATATCTTCCCATGTCTTCGAAGACAACCCATAGGAGTTTGCATATTCTTCGTACATAAACCCTTGCAAGGGTTTCACGTAGTTTCAACAATTCTCCTACTTCCAGGATGAATTCCCTCTTTAGTACTTCAGAAAAAGAACTAGCGGGTTGATGGATCATTACGCTCATGTTGGACCAACTTGCATGTTAGGTTGGGCCCGTATATATGTTGGGTGAGGCCTGTTTGTATATTGGGAGTGGCCTGTTTGTATTATGGGTAGGGCATGATGTGTGGCTTGGGCTTGATGTTATGTATGGTTATATGGTATTTTGGGTAACTCAGTAAGCTTTATGCTTACAGTTTATCGTTTAAAATGTTTTCATGTTTCTTATATTAAAGGATGGACGGTTCTCGATTGCATCATCCATTGGAGGTTTCTGCACATAATGACTTTGATAATACTCTGATAAATGTTTTTTTAATCAAATGGTTAATCTAGATATTTGACGTTGTAATTTGAATAAATCTTTTATTTTTAAATGAAAATTTTGAGCAAGAAGTTGAGATGTTACATGATCTCCAGGATAAACCATGATTTGAATATAAAATAATTAAATTGTATCTATTCGAGGCAGTTATCTTTATCAGCTCTAGGAAGATTCCATAACCCTAAAAGGCTCCATAAAACCGTTCACCCCTAGGAACGATCTAGAATTGTGTTTTGCTCAATTAAGAGCAATTACAATTCAGTCTTGCACCTTTCATTAATTCCAATTAATCACGAATTAATTCTAGATTAATTCTAATTAATAGTTAATTAAATTTCAACCATTAATTTATTAATTAGATAATAAATTAAAAACTCATTTAATATCTCTCCTAAAATCATTTTTAGTTATTTCTAGCTTATGAAGGCAACCCAAAAAGGACTTTACTTTTATTCCTTGAAGTTATAGCAATTTACTTTTGACTTTTTACCACTTTAGTTATGACTTTAGACATTTATTCCAACACCAGAAGTCTCCTGGTTGTTGATTTGGAAAGTATTTGAATAAGATAAAATATGATTATTTTATTATTCAAATTAAGGCTCTTGTTATATATTCACAAAATATAAATAGAACCCCTTGGCATTGGCATGTAATTTTCATTCATATGCCTTCATGGAAGATGAAAATTGATTTTCATCTTTTTGGGTATGAACCATTAGAGACATTCATACTATTAAATGTTTGATTTCCATGGTGAATTTGAAGACACAAGAGTTAGTATATTTGGATATACTAAAAGGTATGCTTCTACCCTTGTTTATTTTTTATTTATTTATTTATTTATTTATTTTTTTGTATTCTGTAGGTAATTTTTGTTTCATAAAGTATGTTGCTATAATAGTGAAAATGCTATAGTAGTTCTAGGTTGCATCTTTCCATAATAGTTTATGTGAAAAATACATTATGCAAATATTTACGTTGTAACCTAGAATACCCAGTATCAGTATTAGAGCCTAGGATTTTCAATTATTAGTGCATATTATGAAACTAAAAACAAAATCCTGAAAAACGAAATTTCTTTTATATATATATATATATATATATATATATATATATATATATATATATATAAGAGTTATATTATTACATGTGAAACATAAAGTCAGTCAAATCTAGAGTATGCCTCATTAATGAAGCCATACTATACGAAAGGTATAAGAAAACAACCTATAAAATGACCATTGAATTGGTGTACTTTGCACCCACTGCTTCTTTGTGTGGTGGAGTGTTGTTAGCCAAATCAATTTGATAGGACACTAATCACATTAAATGTATTTCGTTGCTTTAGGAAAAATGTGAAATTTTTTTCCGATCCATGAAAACGGACATTATTTTTTTGTGAGTCGTTAATGGAGCGTGAGTGGTTAATTAGCATACCAATGTGTGACTTCTAAATATAAATGACGACATGACCTTTAAATTTATGATTGTTGATGGAGCGTGTGTGGTTAAATGGCATGTTAATGTAAGATCATAAATGACATTGAGGGTGTCATGTGGATTTTCTTGGTTATTCATATCTTATTTGTAACCCTCGGCATCCTAGTCATAAAGGGAAGAGCATAATCTGATATTAACCTGCCATTTGTCACACCCCCAAACGAAACGGTGGAAACGTTCGGGGTCGGATGACGTCAAGTGCAGTATCACAACAATTGCATAATAGTAATCAAAATACAACAATCATGTATTGATGAAGTATAAGTTTTTACATATGTGTTCAATTCATTGTATACATGACACCAAAATGTATATCAAAAGTTAAAATACGTGAGTCTATGAAGCTCCGTCTTCTCAAAAATCTGTACATGTCTACTGATTTCCTAAGAATATAAGTAGTTTTGAAAAGAGTGTCTACAATTAAGTTTGTGAGTTCATAAGCATGTTTGTAATTGAAATCTGGCGATTGTTCCTTGAAAATGCAAGTGTGTTTTCCCAGAAAATCATATATTTTCTATGGTACTCAAAATGTGTAAATGTTATTGTAATCTGAAATAGTATAATGTAGTTTTAATTCACATAAAACTGTGAAAAGTATGTTTTCTCTACACTAGAATAGTATTATGTATTTATACTTGTATGAAAACAGTGTAATTGTAACTATCTGGATTTACCAACTGTACTTGTAAAATACTCTAATATAGTTTTATTATTTAATAAAACTATGTGAAGTTGTTTTGTGACATCCCCAATTTTCACGGTCAGAAAATACCGATTTTTCTTTTGCTTTATAAAAATCAGAGTACTTCTTTTCATAAAAATATTGCGGAATTTGTTCCTAGAAAAATATGATAAATAAGTTATCAAAAAATTTTCAAAGAAACGTATTTTATTTATGTTAAAACGTTTGGGATGTCATCGTCAATACAGAAACATAAGCATAAATAGAACTTACATTTATTTACACTAGTGATCTACATCTCTTTAAATCTCTCAGTGTATTGTGACTTCATATCAACACCTGTGATATAAATAAACTGAGTGGGTCAGGTTGGGAAACCTAGTGAGTACATAGGGTTTTCAACCCACAATAATATAATTATTATGTTTAAACAATCAAGCAATTAAACCCAATTACCCATCCCCATTATCTTCTTTACTCTTAAGGATCTACCCTAAGAATCAACTATTCCTCGTTTATTTATTCCTAAGGATCATCCTCAGGAATCGACACGAAGTCCATCATTACCAAGGATTATATATTATATCTGGTGAACACTTAGTCCAAAACATCTGGTAAACACTTAGTTCAAAAGTAACTAGGAATACACTTAGTTCAAAATACCAAGTGAACACACTCAGTTCAAAGATACGTAGTGAACACACTCAGTTCAAAATACCTAATGAGCACCTAGTTCAAAAACACCTACAGGTTACGAGCTTACTAACGTTCCACCGGACCGTCTAGTATCGCCCATGGTCATCATCTATACTCCACTAGATGACTGGATCACTGTCAACATTGATGTCTCCCATCGTGTTATCACAAAAAAACTATTTCATCTACCCATGTTTTACCCAACACATTTTGTAGATATAAAATACATATACAGTTTAAATCATTTAAAACATGTATAAAAATCTTTCACCCAGCATAGACAGCGAGTATTCAGACAATATGCACGCACAACACGTAATTTATATTAAAATACTTCATATCTATGTGTAAGAAGAAAGGGACTATGCACTCACCTGAGAAGGTGGTGACTCGGTACTCGGACAATGCTTCATTACTCTCAAAACAATTTCCTTCGATAAAACCTAGTATCAACACCACTAGGGTTTAGTCTAACGATAACCGCGACTAATTAATAGTCTAGCTATTATTATTATATATGCGTTAAATAACACTCAATATAACTCATAATAATAGCCCAAATAATTATTTTAAAGACCTAATAACATTACTATATCGAAACATAAGCTACGCTAAAGATAGTGTGGGCGTAGCTCACTTACAGCAGATTTTTTCAAAAACCGGGCTTCGCTGGAGCAGCGTTTCCCGAGCCGAAAGGCTCTTTTCTCGGAGCCGTCGGGTGCTCCGGGGCTTCCGCCTCGTGCTAGGGAGTTACCCTAGGCTTTGGGGGGTTAGGGAGGCTTAGAGAGAGAGTTTAGAGAGAGAAAGAAGGGGGTTGATCATATATATATATATATGTATGTATGTATGTATGTATGTATGTATGTATGTATGTATGTATGTATATGAACTATAATCTTTGGGAGTAAGAAACCCAAAATTTCAATCGAATTTTTGGGGCACACGATCGAATTTTTCAGGTTTTGATCAAACTTTGCATTTTTTGATTTTCAGGGCTTTCTGAACTGTGAAATGTTTATTCGATCGAATATCAAGGAAAAATTCGATCGAATTTTAGCGTTTTCTGATTTTCCCAAACATGAAAGTTTCCCTGAGTTTTGTGTAGTTTTCGAAACATTTTGAATCTCTTCAATCGGAGTTACGAGTTATGAGATATGGTCAAAATACTTATAGGGGGTCAAAGTTGCCAAAAACATCTTTTAGGCTTTAGAATGTAGCAATCTATCTTCGTAAGATCAATTCGATCGAATTTTTCTTTACCTAAACAACTTCCAAGCATTCCTCAGAATCCTTCAGAAGTTCCAAGCTCCAATTAACTCGAATTCTCCATTAAACGCATCCAAAGTTGCTCCCAAAGTAATGCTCCAATCGAATTATCTGAAAACAACATAAAAACATGAGCAGTACGGGTATTCTAACGAATGTCATAAGCTAAAATTATTGAAACTAATGACATGTAAATGTGTAAAATATAATGCTAAATTCTAATAAAAACTACCCTAAAAGACACATAAAATGGCATCTATCAGGCGTCGTTATGTATGCTGGGCAATGGCCGTTTGTTTGTTAGGTGGTGCCCTTTATGATGGGTGGGGCCCGATATATGGGAAGGGCCCGAGGTTATGTATGGTATGTAGTATCTTGGGGAAGTCACTAATGTTTAAAATATTTTTCAGTTACTTTTGGTTTCAAAAGAAAGGGTTTGACTTGAACGCACTGCATTCCCTAGATATTTATTTCACATTGATTGTTTATGATTTTACTCTGATGTTTTGAGAATACTTTTATTCTGATGTGTTTTGGAACAATTGAGTGAATGGTTTGGATTTATTTAAAATGAAATATTTACGCAGTAGGTTTGGGATGTTACAAATACTTGCATGTAAGACCAGATGGTGGCCCTTGGCATATATATGAAAGACCAAGTGATGACTCTTGAAAATTATATGCAAGACCAGGGTTTGGCGCCAGGAATTATATGTACATTGCTAGTTGTGTTTGTGATACTTTCAAGGAAGACCATGAGGTAGCTCTTGACATTTGTACATAAGACCAAGATTTAGCTCTTGGTGTGGCTCGGAAAAACCATGATTGGCTCATGACTGATAGTGACATTAAGACTATGGTTGACCCATAGCATTCCCTATCTTATGTATGGTATGTGGTATTTTGGGGAACTCACTAAGCTTTGTGCTTACGGTTTTGTGGCTTACAATTTTTTAGGTATTTCCGGTTCCAAAAGGAAGGGTCTGACTTGATTGCACAACATCCCTTGATGACTTTTCTTTTCCGTATTGATTTATTTTGGTTTACTTTGATGTTTGAAAAATACATTTAACCTTGTTTGGTTTTGGAATAAATGGTTGTATGAATTGATGGTTTAAAATGAAAGTTTTTATTTTCATTTTTTGGATGTTACATGTTTATAGATTGGGGACAGACCAGGATGGGTCGGGGATAGGCGAGAGAAAAGCCCAAATTATAAAGGGGAGGTGTAACACCGGATTCCTAGTAGGATTCCTGTTTATGTATTTTTCTCATTTTGCCTTGCACTCGGCGAGTTGGAGGCCCGAATCACCAAGTAGGAGCGATTTTGGCATGGGTTTTAAGTGAGGGTCTCGGCGAGTCGGGTCCCAGACTCGGCGAGTCCATGCTGGACAAGTAAAACCCTAACCAAAGTGTTTGCACCCTATTTAAACAATCTAACTCGGCCTCCCTTGTCCCTAACACTTCTAGAGAGCTATAGAGCCAAGCCCTAGCCCCTATATTGTTCTTGTGAGTGATTTTTGGCTTGGTGAAGGAAGTTTGGAGCTTAGAAGAAGAAGGAGGAGATTGAAGAGTGCAAGGAGGGGAAGTAGATCCGAAATCTACACTGTGAGAAGTTTCCATTCAGGTAGAAAAGTTCCTACCTTGATCACTAGTTCATTAGATCCCCCTTTTTGTCCATAATTGATGGTTTTCAAGCCCTAAAACCTCAAACCCCATGTACTTATGCTCTATGTTCTGAAAGGACTTCAGATATGGACCTTATGGACACCTTAGAAGTGTAAAGTCTCTGTGGTTGAAGTGATTGAGGTCCTTATTGAGTGTATGACCTCATAAAGAGCTTGGAATTGCCTTTTGGAGCTCATAGGGCCATGCATGCACGTAAAGTTTTCAACTTTACATGATAAGCATACCCTAGGAGCTTAGATCTATGGTTTGGAACCGTCGCATGTCTCAGATTTGGTCTGTATGGGAGGAGGGCTGAAGGGACTCAGCGATTTCTAAAGTGGACTCGGCGAGTTCTATGAAGATGGTATTAGACTCGACGAGTTGGATGAACAACTCGGCGAGTCCTTTGAAGATTGCCTGGAACTCGACGAGTTGTTCTTCAAACTCGGCGAGTCATATGAACTGTTACTGAGTTAAGAGGGGTTTAAGTGTAGAAGGTCTAACCCTTCGTAGCTGCACGCGGGATGAGCAATTTAACGTGTAGCAATAGTCCCAGAAACCCAAATCCTCAAGATGGATGCTCTGGTGAGGATTTGGAAGCGAGTAGGAGAGAGACTCGGCGAGTCTGTGCCATGACTCGGCGAGTCCAGTCAACTGGAAGTTGACTTTGACCAGGAAGTTGACCTTGGACCAGGGGTAGGTCAGTCATTTGACCTAAGGGTATTTAGAAGTGACAGATCTATGCTTATGGATTTATAACCGAAGGATTGTCGGTGCAGCAGTCAGTCGTCCAGCAAGCAGACTTTCAACAGCTACTTTTCGAGGTGAGTTACCTTCCAGTAGCGGTGGGTCTACGGCCACAATGCCGGCCCACCAGTAGGAGTTTTATGTTAGATGATTGTCTTTGTGATATCATCTAGGTTTTCTACTACCTAATATGTTATATGCTAGCATGATATGTTATATGTGATAGTAGTAAAATTCGGTTGCTAGGACCAAAGGGTAGGTTAGGCACCCCAGATATGTGTGATAGTATGTGATGGTATGTTTGTATGCTTTCATGATATGTTATATGTGATAGGGGTAGTAGGAGGGGAATAGTCCCCAAGTGCGGTTGTTAGGACCGATGGGTAGGTCAGCACCCCAGAATGGCTTGACGGGTAGGACGGCACCCCAGAATGGCCACAAACGTAGGTCGGTACCCCAGAATGGCCGTACCGGGCAGGTCGGGCACCCCAGAATTTCCCGGTAGTATGTATGTTATATGATTGTTGGTATGTGGTACAATGGGGGAATTCACTAAGCTTTGTGCTTACAGTGTACAATTTTGGGTTCAGGTACCTCTTCAGCGAAGGAGAAGGAGCTCGTGCAGTGGCGGCACATCATACACACACTCCCATTTTCCGCATCATGAGATATTTTGGGATTTGTACTCTGACATTATTATGATTTATGTTTTGGGTTGCAGACACGAAATATGTTTTAAGAAATGATATGGTCGAATGTTGTTAATTTACAAATATTTTATAAAGTGTTTAATTGAAAATGAAATTTTTGGACTTTAAAAATTGGGTCGTTACAAGTTGGTATCAGAGCCCTGGTTTTTAGGGATTTGGATACACCTTTGGGGGTGTCTGAACTCAAACCGAGGGATTAAAGGATTTCGAAAAAGAAAAGGTTTTCTATGAGATTAAGTAAAGGGTTTTAAGAAAGAACGAAGTGTGTGATGTGCGCGACCGGCCGAGCTCAACTAAGTATTCCCCAAAGTACCCATACAAGTTTATGTTATGTCTATTAGTTTTAGTAGAACAACATGCTAGAATAGGACTAAGGATCTAGGAGTGATGCCTTATGTGCTTGATTTATGTGCTTCAGCTTATGTGAATTGTATGCTAGTGTTAAGTAGACAGTAGTAGGATAGCCTGTTTAGGTTATGCCCGATAGTATGAGCTTAGCATTATATGCTAGTACAGTTTCTCACTATGAGAACAGACTTGCTTGAGTAGTTTTCCTGCATTCGAATGTTGCTTACTTTGTGCTTTATGGGACTCTGAGTGATGGGAATTAACCATTAGGTGAATACGTCACGTCACATGTGGTCAGGGTTGGATAATCTTAGAGTGCTGGATTTGGCTCTATTACGCAACTCTTGTCTGAGTCTAACCGTTGTAGGGACGAGTCTGTTACTCGAAGGATTATCTGAGCCTCATCACATGTGATGGTATTCAGGTAATGGCTAATTGGAATTACAAGGAGGCCTTCAACACCTGAGGACCGGTTTGGGTAAGGCCAGATATTTTCCCTAGGGTAAGCCTAGGATGAGGATAGCAGTGGTAAAAAGGGATCTAGTGGAGTCAAGGCAGTACGAATAGATGTGGAAGGTAGTATGGGCCCGTACTACTAAAAGCATAGGATCCGTACCCGAACTAAGGAAGGCTGAAACGAGACCAGGAACTTGTAATAGATGTGATCCCTCAAGAGGTATCAGTATCACTAACGGTTGGTATTATGTATTGCAGAATGGTGGTACTATGTCTGAGGCCAACAGTTGGCAGTTCAGGAGAAGGATCGGGTTCAGGATCAGGTTCTGAGCCAGTAAACGAGAGGCTACGCGAGTTTACCACGTCAGAGATCACCAGAGGCATCCGTGAGTCGACCCTCATCATCTTCGAGTCGATCAAGAAAGGGATAGTTGAGCTGATGGAGGATCGCCTCAGGGCGTTCGGGAGTGACCTAGCATCTAGCCAGTCAGGATCTCGCACAATGTCCTTCAAGGACTTTAGGGGCAGTGGTGTGCCAGATTTTCATGGGGCGAAGGACCCCATAGCTGCCAAACGATAGATTTTAGACATCGAGTCTGCACAGTTGACTAGCTTCTGCCCCGAGGGGTCGAAGGTGAGGTTTGCAGTAGGATGTTTGAGAGACAGAGCTAGAGACTGGTGGGAGTCTGTTGGTGACACATTGGGAGCCTCGGCTATTGAGGCTATTGATGGGTTTTAGCCATAAGAACTTTCCTATGTGCGCATGCAAAACCCTAATGCTTGGATCTAGGCTTTCTAATTAAACATGCTTTGAATCCAAGACTTCTAATGGCTAATTAGGTTAAATAACAACATTGAAATAGATCTAGAATCATACCTTTGAGTTCCTTGTTGATCTTGTTGTCTTGGAGCTTCTAGAGTCACAAATGTCACTCCTCTAATGGCTTACACACACCAATAGCAAGCAAGATGATTTAGGAGAGAGGAGAGGGGAGGAATTCGGCCAGAGTATCTCTACTTTAGATGGTGTGTCGAATTCCCTCACCCCTAGGGTCTATTTATACTTGTAGACTCCTTAAGGATTACAGCTTTAACCCTAATTGGATAACTTAGACTTTAAGTTGATCCATATCCTTTCCTTGATAACCCTATGGACGATTTTGGCTTATCCAAGCCCTAGAAATCGTCCATCCTATCTAGGATAAGGATTTATAGTCTAAAGTGTAACTATCAAACAATTGACAGTTTATACCCTCTTATTTAATTAATCTCTTTAAGTCACCAAATTAATTCCAATTAATCTATGACTTATATTAATCAAATAACCATATATTATTCCTTATAATATTTACTCTCTCTTAACAAATCATCCATCAAGTTGCTATGGTGAAGGCAACCCAAAAACACCATGCACAACCGGATCAAATACTTGCCTAATATAGTTGTAGCCTTAGACACTATTCCAACAGTCTCCCACTTGGATAAGTCTAGTAACTACACAAGTACAATTCGGTTTGCAATCGTAGCTCTCAAAGACGCTGTCAACTCTGATCTAATCAATCTTGTCCTTTAGATAAGGGATCTTACAATCCTCTGTTAGATATCATGCTGACAATCCTATGGAATGGTTAGTCAAGCACTTAATTTCTCGATCTCCGATTTATTTGACATAGAACTTAATCAAACACATCAATTCAGTTCTGACCGGGCCCGGCACATAAGTCAAATCAATCATCGAGTGGCCAAGATATCTCTTTTACCCTCTTAGGATAAAATTTACAGATAAACTTCGACTTATATGCATTTACTTATTCATTAACCAACTATACACAACAATGCGTTTTATAACACCAAGTTACTGATGCGTTTTTGCATTATCAATGTACAATCAATTAACAAATAATAAACCATATATCTAGGTTTTAAGACTATATGATATTATCGTCTTGCGATCACCTTTTATATCGTATTCCATAAAGTGATTCCAGCAAGCGCGGGTTTATTCCAATGCTCAAAACCAGTTCATAAGCACTCATGAACGTTGCAGCAACCCTTGCTATGTCTAACACCATTTAGACATTCTACACACCAATTCATGACAATCTTCATTCATATCTACTCCCAACATATGAACGATTGTGGACCATTTGAATAATTCGATTATTCCTAATAAACTCAATTATTCTGGAAGTCAAAACATGCAAAGTGAAACAATAGTTAAACAATTAACATGTGACAGTAACTTTACTCATAAATAAAACTCCTTTATTTAATCATCAAATGTTAATTACATTTATCTATTATACGTTTCTAATACTATCTAATCTATACTAATATCATCCTTCAGCCCAATACTCCTAGCATGCTGCAAGTGCTTAACCCTACTCAGTCCCTTCGTAAGCGGATCTGCTGGGTTATCTTCTGATGATATTCTCTTCACTACGAGCTGTCCTTCTTCTACACGATGTCTAATGAAGTGATATTTTTTGTCGATATGTCGAGATCTACCATGATCCCTCGGTTCCTTGGTCAAGGCAACCGCACCTTTGTTATCACAGAAAATCTCCATGGGCTCCTTTATGGCCGACACAACTCCAAGATCACCAATGAAGTTCTTTAGCCATATTGCCTCCTTCGACGCTTCGCTTGCTGCAATGTACTCTGATTCGCACGTTGAATCAGCTATGGTTTCCTGCTTGGAACTCTTCCATGTCACTGCTCCTCCATTTAGGGTAAAGACCCAGCCCGACTGTGAACGGTAGTTGTCCCTGTCGGTCTGAAAGTTGGTGTCACTATACCCTCGCACCTTCAAGTCATCACTCCCTCCAAGGACTAAGAACCATTCTTTCGTCCTCTGAAGGTACTTAAGGATGTTCTTCACCGCAATCCAATGTGCTTTGCCAGGGTTCCCTTGATATCTGCTAACCATGCTCAAAGCGAAGGCTACATCAGGGCGAGTACAAGTCATAGCGTACATGATTGAGCCAACTGCGGAAGCGTATGGTACTCGGCTCATTTCTGCTATCTCAGCTTCGGTACTCGGACTTTGAGTCTTACTCAACTTGGCATTTCCTTGTATCGGTAGTTCTCCCTTCTTTGAGTTTTCCATACTAAGACGTTTTAGTACCTTCTCTAAGTAAGTATTCTGACTAAGTCCAATTAGTCTCTTACTTCTTTCTCTTACTATCCTTATTCCCAAAATGTAAGAAGCCTCTCCGAGGTCCTTCATAGCGAAGCACTTCCCGAGCCAGGACTTAACCTCTTGCAGAGTCGGGATGTCGTTCCCTATGAGTAATATGTCATCGACATATAGAACGAGAAAGCTTACTATACTCCCACTGGCTTTGACATATACACAAGATTCGTCTTCGCTTCGTACAAATCCAAACTCTTTGACTTTCTCATCGAAGCAAAGATTCCATCTGCGAGACGCTTGCTTAAGTCCATAAATGGACTTCTCAAGCTTACACACTCTATTCGGATGCTTCGGATCCACAAACCCCTCTGGCTGAGCCATGTAAACATCCTCAGCCAACTTTCCGTTAAGGAAAGCGGTCTTGACATCCATTTGCCAAATCTCATAATCATGAAATGCGGCAATTGCTAGCATCACTCTAATAGATTTAATCTTCGCAACTGGTGAGAAGGTCTCATCATAGTCAACTCCGGGAGTTTGAGTAAAGCCCTTCGCGACCAATCGCGCTTTATATGTGTGTACGTTCCCATCCACGTCGGTCTTCTTCTTGAAGATCCATTTGCACCCAACGGTCTTACGTTCGGGCACATAATCAACCAAATTCCAAACTTGGTTATCGTACATGGATTGGATCTCGCTATCCATTGCCTCTTTCCATTTCGCAGACTCCAGGCCTGCCATGGCTTCCTTATAGCTATTAGGTTCATCAAGATTTACTAGTGTACCATCACTAATATACGTGTCCCCTTCGGTAGTAATATGAAAACCATAAAACTGGGGTTGAACTCTAAATCTATCGGAACGTCTGAGAGGTAAGGATTCGTCAATCGGTTCAACCGGAGTTTCCTCCTCGGGTTGAATGCTAGCGGTAGAGGTTCCTTCATCTATCGACTCTTGAATTTCTTCAAGTTCGATTTGCCTCCCACTGTCTCCTTGGCTTATGAGTTCTCTCTCTCGGAAAACTCCTCTCCTCGCAACAAAGACAACATTGTCTTTTGGTCTATAGAAGAGATATCCAAAGGATGTTTGCGGGTAGCCGATGAAAATACATCGCTCACTTCAAGGTTCAAGCTTGTCGTGAGTATCTTGTCTTACGAAAGCCTCGCAACCCCAAACCTTGATATGTGCCAACGAGGGAGCTTTCCCTGTCCACATCTCGTGAGGTGTTTTGGCAACCTTCTTAGTAGGGACTCGGTTAAGGATATGGGCGGCAGTCTCTAAGGCATACCCCCAAAAGAAGATAGGTAGTGAAGCACGACTCATCATAGAGCGAACCATATCCAATAAGGTTCGATTACGCCTTTCTGCCACACCATTCAACTGCGGTGTCCTAGGAGGCGTCAATTGCGAAACTATTCCACACTCCTTGAGATAATCGTGGAATTCAAGACTTAGGTACTCTCCTCCTCGATCGGATCGAAGCATCTTGATTTTCCTGCCCAATTGATTCTCCACTTCATTCTTGAACTCTTTGAACTTTTCAAAGGTTTCTGACTTTTGCTTGATTAAATAGATATACCCATATCTACTATAATCATCGGTAAAAGTCACATAGAAGCGGTTCCCATCCTTCGTGGTTGATCTAAAAGGTCCACATACATCGGTATGTATTAGGTCTAATAGCCCTTCACCCCTTTCACAGGTACTCGTGAAGGGTGACTTAGTCATCTTTCCAAGTAAACAAGACTCGCATGTGTCATCTCCCCTAAGGTCGAATGACTCCAACACTCCATCCTTTTGGAGTTGGGCTATGCGTTTCTTGTTGACATGTCCAAGACGGCAATGCCACAAGGATGATTTATCTATACTAGTGGAAGAATCAATATTCAAAACATCATTTCCTAAGTTATCAACAATCATAACAGTTTCATATATTCCATTACATGGTATAGCTTCAAAGTAAAAGACACCATTTAGATACGTCAAAATAGAACCATTCTCATTATTAAAAGAAAATCTAAATCCTTGTCTATATAAACCATGAAATGAAATGATGTTTCTAGCGATTTCTGGCGAATAACAACAATTGTTCAAATCTAAAACCAAACTATTCCTAAGCACTAAAGAATACACTCCAATCTTGGTCACAGGCGACGATCTTCTGTTCCCCATGATTAGATTGATCCTTCCTTGCTCTACATCCCTACTTCTTCTTAGTCCCTGCACATTAGAACAAATGTGATAACCACAACCGGTATCAAGAACCCAAGAAATATCATGATTAGAATCGTTAGATTTGATTGTGTATATACCTGCGAAAGATGGCTTGATCTTTCCTTCCTTGATCGCTTGCAGGTAATCCGGTCAGCTTCTCTTCCAATGTCCTATCTTGTGGCAGTGGTGGCACTCTGCCTCCTTTGGGTTGGAGCAGGGCTTAGCGGGATCAACTTTGGTCCCACTAGAAGAGGCACCATCTCCTTTGGGTTGGAGCAGGGCATAACGCTCTTGTCTCGCGTTTTGGTGGTATCTCTCCAACAAGTCTTGATGCATCTCGTATGGATACATGTCCTCGTAGGACTTTTGGAATTCGGAGTTCATGGTGGCGATCATGATGCAATGTACCTTCGTTGCATCTCGCTCATGAGTTTCAAAGGAGGTGATTTCTTCGGGAGTAGCAACTTCGGGGTTGATTTTCTCGAGCTTTTCATCGAGGACATACTCTTTATCCTCATAGCGAGCAATGGTGCGAATGTATCTTATCCATTCGCTAAAGTTCGTTCCATCGAAGGTGACCTTTTGGCAAAGGCTCATCAATGTGAAAGAACTAGCAGTAGCGTTGTTTGCGTTCGATATCTTCAATTAGAAAAGGACAAAGATAGATTAGAATAAGAATCCCTAATTATCACCCAATAAGAAAAATTAGGGCTAGGATCCAACAATAACATTTACATACTAGAAAAGGGATGCCGTAATCTAACATGCAAATAAATTGAAGGTAAGTGAATGACGATTCACTAATTCTCCATTACAAAACTTAAACTATTAGTCCTAAGTGTTTTTGAGAATTCCTAGGTTCGGATGAGATTCATTGAACTATTCAATGGCATGTTTAAATCTCGATATGCCCCTCTTGTTTGTGACTGGGATGCCGAGGATCACAAAGCGGGTGTGAATTACCATGCAAATTCACATGGTGCCTTGATTGTAACGATCACCTATTCGATGTGCTGGTAAACCACACACGCCCCATCGAAATATGATAAACAATGAATCACCCTTTGCCACCTTCGCTTAGAATCAATTAGTGTGCCGGTAAACCACACACGCTCCACTAACTTCTTAGCAAGGTGCAAAGTGTAATTTCATGGGATTGCATCAATTCACTTTTCCTAAAGTAACTAAGATTGGGAAATTTTTTAAAATGTGTAGTTACTTTGTATTTCTTATTATACTTTTAATGAGAGGATGAGATTGCCCTATCCTACCCGTTCGGCTAACGACCCTCCACCAATCAAGCAAGCGGTGGGTGTGAGTGTACACCCATTAAGCGCCATTTTATAGGCCGCAACCTTATACCCACCTTATAGATCGGCTTCGTGAATGAGGCCTACTAACGGTAAGACTAGCATTTAGTTATACATATATATATTATTTTAGTAATATCATATTAGTATAGGGTTGTATTTTAAAACCTTTTAAAATCTAGGGTTTGAAATTTAAGTTGTCTAAATTAAAACTTTTAATCACAAATATAAATTTCAAAACTTTAGGGTAGGTTTTAAACATTTAAAACATGAAGGATCAAATAACAAATAATTCCAATTAACAATTAATATCCTAATTATCTTTATTTGATTTATTCATGATTTCTTTTAAGATAATTATCAACATAATTAATCATTTATCACATAAGGAAATTAAATATTTTATTAGATGATAAATATCTTTAATTTGATCAAGATAATAGTCATATATATCAAAAAATCGGATTAGGGTTGATCTAGTATGATTAAGGTAAGTTTCCATAAGATAAACATGGAAAAATCCCGGTTTTGCCTAATCCAGACGCTCGGACTTGCCGAGTACAGGCCTACTCGCCGAGTCCACTTTGGAACTCGCCGAGTACATGACTCATAAACCCAAAACCGAATTTTGCAGGTTTGTTTCAGTTAATCAAGCAACAATTTAAAGAAAACCAAACCTGGCTCTGATACCACTGATGGGTTTTAGCCATAAGAACTTTCCTATGTGCGCATGCAAAACCCTAATGCTTGGATCTAGGCTTTCTAATTAAACATGCTTTGAATCCAAGACTTCTAATGGCTAATTAGGTTAAATAACAACATTGAAACAGATCTAGAATCATACCTTTGAGTTCCTTGTTGATCTTGTTGTCTTGGAGCTTCTAGAGTCACAAATGTCACTCCTCTAATGGCTTACAAACACCAATAGCAAGCAAGATGATTTAGGAGAGAGGAGAGGGGAGGAATTCGGCCAGAGTATCTCTACTTTAGAGAGTGTGTCGAATTCCCTCACCCCTAGGGTCTATTTATACTTGTAGACTCCTTAAGGATTACAGCTTTAACCCTAATTGGATAACTTAGACTTTAAGTTGATCCATATCCTTTCCTTGATAACCCTATGGACGATTTTGGCTTATCCAAGCCCTAGAAATCGTCCATCCTATCTAGGATAAGGATTTATAGTCTATAGTGTAACTATCAAACAATTGACAGTTTATACCCTCTTATTTAATTAATCTCTTTAAGTCACCAAATTAATTCCAATTAATCTATGACTTATATTAATCAAATAACCATATATTATTCCTTATAATATTTACTCTCTCTTAACAAATCATCCATCAAGTTGCTATGGTGAAGGCAACCCAAAAGGACCATGCACAACCGGATCAAATACTTGCCTAATATAGTTGCAGCCTTAGACACTATTCCAACAGCTATGACATGGTCAGACTTCGTAACCAGGTTCCGAGCATAGTTTGCGCCAGCTGTAGAGCTTCAGCAGCTGGCCAGGGAGTTTATGGATATGAGGCAGACCACCGAGACTGTGGCGGAGATTACCGCCAAGTTCCGGTAGAAGGTGTTGTTGGTGCCCCAGTATGCGAGTGATGAGGATATGAGAATGACCTGCTATCATGACATGCTACGAGCTGACATCCGGGAGCATGTTAGTTTTTCAGCTTGCCCTACCCTGGATACCATGATTGCCAGGGCTAGGGAGACGGAGATCGACCTGGAGCACATCCGGAAGAGGAAGGAAAAGGAGGGGCAGGTTACGGGAGGAGCTTCGGGGAAGAAGCCCAAGGGATCAGATGGTAGGCCGAAAGGCCAGTCGGGATCGGGCCGCTGCAGGAAATGCGGCAGGCCGTATGAGGGGGCGTGTAGATTGGGATCGTTGGGCTGCTACAAGTACGGCAAGGCGGGGCACTTTAGCAGGGATTGTACTGCCCCTGCAGCGGTTATTCAGACGTCTGAGTTGCTATGTTTCCATTGCAACCAGATGGGCCACAAGAAGGCCAACTGCACCCAGTTGACAGCAGCATCAGCGCCAGAGAATGCTCCAACTCCAGCAACCCTACGGATCACTGATGGACGACAGGGTAAGGCAGAGGATCCGATGGTGAGGAGCCAGGCATTTCAGCTGACTACCGAGGAGGCACGCGCCGCACCCGATGTGGTGACGGGTATGATTCTTCCCCTCCGTTTCATTTATTTGTTGTTATGATATTGATATGAATCCATGTATATGCGTTTAGGATCGTTCCATGTGAATGGTATCCCAGTTCAGGTGTTGTTTAATTCGGGTGCCACTCGATCATTTGTTTCTATTGCGCTTAGCAAGAAGTTTACTGAGTCTTCGGCCATGTTGGATTGCCCTTTAGAGGTAGAGATTGCCGATGATCAATCGGTGCGAGCATCCGCAGTGTTTAGGGATTGCGTTCTGAGGTTAATTGAGGAGCGTTACTTGGTAGACTTGGTTCCCATTCCGTTGCGTGGGAACAAGGTGATCATAGGCATGGATTGGTTAAGCCCTAATGGGGCGGTGATAAATTGTGCACATCAACTGGAGCGGATCAGGACCCCAAGTGGGGGAGAGTTGGTGATCCACAACGAGAGTCCACAGAGTGGACCCACAGTATGTTCAGCAGCGAGAGCTAGGCGCTACCTTCAGCAGGGTTGCGCGGGATATGTCGCGTATGTTATGGATACCCGGGAGGCGGGTAGGGCGACGGTGAGCGAGGTTCCGGTGGTGCGAGACTACGATGATGTGTTCCCAGAGGAGCTTTCTGGGATACCTCCGGAGCAACAGGTGGAGTTCAAGATCGACCTAATCCTTGGTGCAACTCCGATAGCCAAGGCACTGTATCGGTTGGCTCCTCCTGAGATGCAGGAGTTGTCTACACAGCTGCAGGAGCTGTTAGACAAGGGATTCATTAGACCGAGCAGTTCACCCTGGGGAGCCCTGATTCTGTTTGTGAAAAAGAAGGATCGGTCGCACCGGATGTGTATATATTACCGGGAGCTGAATAAGGTGACGGTGAATAACCGTTACCCACTCCCGAGGATTGATGACCTTTTTCGACCAGCTTCAGGGAGCATCTTGGTTCTCTAAGATTGATCTGCGTTCGGGGTACCATCAGATGAGGGTCAGAGAGCAGGATGTGTAGAAGACCGCGTTTCAGACGTGCTATGGCCATTATGAGTTAGTGGTGATGCCGTTTGGGCTCACCAATGCTCCTGCCATGTTCATGGACCTCATGAACCGCGTGTGCAGACCGATGCTGGACCGGTCTGTGATAGTTTTTAATGATGACATCTTGGTTTATTCCAAGACACAGGAGGAGCACGAGGGGCATCTGCGAGAGGTGTTGGAGAGCCTGAGGAGGGAGATCTTATATGCTAAGTTCTCCAAGTGTGAGTTCTGGTTGCGCGAGGTGCAGTTTCTTGGCCACCTTGTCAACCAGGATGGGATTTCAGTGGATCCGGCCAAGGTAGAGGCCGTGATGAGGTGGGAGGTTCCGGAGTCTTCATCTGAGATTTGGAGTTTCCTGGGGTTAGCAGGGTACTATCATAGATTCATTCAAGATTTCTCCAAGATAGTTGTATCCTTGACGCGGCTAACGAGGAAGGTCGTAGTCTTCCGATGGGGGCATGAGCAGCAGGCAACGTTCGAGATGTTGAGACAGAGATTGTGTGAGGCGCCAATCATAGCCCTGCCAGAGGGCATAGAGGATTTTTGTTGTGTACTGCGATGCGTCCATTTCGGGTTTGGGCGCAGTGCTGATGCAGAGAGGGCACGTTATTGCTTACGTGTCGAAGCAACTGAAGCCTCACGAGGCAAATTACCCAACGCATGATTTGGAGATGGGGGCTGTGGTGTCCGCCCTTAAGATTTGGCGTCATTACCTATATGGGGTTTGATGTACGATTTACACAGACCACAAGAGCTTGAGGTACCTTATGGATCAGCCGAATCTGAACATGAGACAACGTCGGTGGCTTGATGTGGTGAAGGATTATGATCGTGAGATCCTTTACCATCCGGAGAAAGCCAATGTGGTGGCTGACACGCTTAGCCGTAAGGAAGCGCCGATCCGAGATATCTTCCTGAGGATAACAGTGGTGACTCCGCTGTTGGAGCGGATTCGAGAGGCTCAGCAGGAGGCTATGAAGGAGGAACATCGGAAGAGTGAGCGGATTGTAGGGCAGGTTTCCTCCTTCGACTATGGTAGCCGAGGGTTATTGACTCTTCACCGTAGGGTATGGGTCCCATATCATGGAGGCGTGCGTCAGGTTCTGATGGAGGAGGCACACAAATCCCGGTTCTCCATTCGTCCCGGGGCGACGAAGATGTATAGGGATCATCGTCTGGACTATTGGTGTCCCTACATGAAGCGGGATGTGGCATGGTACGTGGAGCGGTGCTTGACCTGCAGGAAGGTCAAGGCCGATCATCAGAGACTGCACGGCAAGATGCAACCATTGGATATTCCGCTTTGGAAATGGGAAGACATCACGATGGATTTTATCACCAAGCTTCCCAGGACCGCGCGAGGGGTGGATTCGATCTGGGTCATCGTCGATCGATTGACCAAGAGCGCCTACTTTATCCATATTCAGGAGAGCATCTCGGCTGAGAAATTGGATGATATCTATATCAGGGAGGTGGTGGTGCGGCGCGGAGTGCCAGTTTCGGTGATTTCGGATAGGGATGTGCGGTTCACATCCAGGATTTGGAATAAATTCCACGGTGAGTTGGGTACTCGTCTGCATTTCAGCACCGCCTTTCACCTGCAGATGGATGGCCAGAGCAAGCGGACCATCCAGACTCTGGAGGACATGCTGCGGGCATGTGTTTTAGACTTCGAGGGTAGCTGGGATACCTACCTTCTGTTGGCTGAGTTCTCGTATAATAATAGCTATCATGCGACTATCGACCGTCCTCCCTTCGAGATGTTGTATGGGAGGAGGTGCGACTATCGACCCCGATATGCTGGGGCGAGGTTGGCCAGAAGGTCATGGGGAGCACTGAAGTAGTACTCAAGACGATAGAGAAGATTCATCAGGTCCGGAGCAAGCTTCAGACTGCTCAGAGTCGGTAGAAAAGTTATGCCAATAAGCGTCGATCAGACCTGGAGTTCCAAGTCGGGAATATGGTTCTCCTGAAGGTGTCGCCTTGGAAGGGCGTCATTCGATTCAGGAAGCGGGGCAAGTTGGGTCCCATGTTTATTGGACCATTTAGGGTTGTAGCCCGGGTGGGCAAGGTGGCATACCGACTGGATCTTCCAGCCGAACTCAGTCAGATCCACAACACTTTCCACGTCTCCCAGCTGCAGAAGTGCCTGGTGAACGACTTAGCGGTGATACAATTTGGAGGACATTCAGGTTGATGAAAGCCTGTATTACATCGAGCGGCCTGTGGCTATCCTCGATAGGAAGTCGAAGGATCTGAGGAACAAGTGAGTGGAGCTGGTGAAGGTGCAATGGCAGCACCGGAAGGGCTCAGAATGGACTTGGGAGCCGGTGGATGAAATGATGGAGCATTACCCGGAATTGTTTCGGGAACGGGTAGTAGACTTCGAGGACGAAGTCTAAGATAAGTGGGGGAGACTTGTAACACCGGATTCCTGGTATGATTCCTGTTTATGTATTTTTATCATTTTGCCTTGGACTCGATGAGTTGGAGGCTCGACTCGCCAAGTAGGAGCGATTTTGGCATGGGATTTAAGTGAGGGACTCGACGAGTCGGGTTCCAGACTCGGCGAGTCCATGTTGGACAAGTAAAACCCTAACCAGAGTTTTTGCACCTTATTTAAACACTCTAACTCGGCCTCCCTTGTCCCTAACACTTCTAGAGAGCTGTAGAGCCAAGCCCTAGCCCCTATATTGTTCTTGTGAGTGATTTTTGGCTTGGTGAAGGAAGTTGGGAGCTTAGAAGAAGGAGGAGATTGAAGAGAGCAAGGAGGGGAAGTAGATCCGAAATCTACACTGTGAGAAGCTTCCATTCAGGTAGAAAAGTTCCTACCTTGATCATTAGTTCATTAGATCCTTTTTTGTCCCTAATTGATGGTTTTCAAGCCCTAAAACCTCAAACCCCATGTACTTATGCTCTATGTTCTGAAAGAACTTCGGATATGGACCTTATGGACACCTTAGAAGTGTAAAGTCTCTGTGGTTGAAGTGATTGAGGTCTCTATTGAGTTTATGACCTCATAAAGAGCTTGGAATCGCCTTTTGGAGCTTATAGCGCCATGCATGCACGTAAAGTTTGCAACTTTACGTGATAAGCATACCCTAGGAGCTTAGATCTATGGTTTGGAACCGTCGCATGTCTCAGATTTGGTCTGTATGGGAGGAGGGTTGAAGGGACTCAGCGAGTTCTAAAGTGGACTCGGCGAGTTCTATGAAGATGGTCTTAGACTCACAAGTTGGATGAACAACTCAGCGAGTCCTTTGAAGATTGCCTGGAACTCGACGAGTTGTTCTTCAAACTCGGTGAGTCATATGAACTGTTAATGAGTTAAGAGGGGTTTAAGTGTAGAAGGTCCAACCCTTCGTAGCTGCACGCAGGATAAGCAATTTAATGTGTAGCAATAGTCCCAGAAACCCAAATCCTCAAGATGGATGCTCTGGTGAGGATTTGGATGCGAGTAGGAGAGGGACTCGGTGAGTCTGTGCCATGAATCGGCGAGTCCAGTCAACTGGAAGTTGACTTTGACCAGGAAGTTGACCTTGGACCAGGGGTAGGTCAGTCATTTGACCTAAGGGTATTTAGAAGTGACAGATCTATGCTTATGGATTTATAGCCGGAGGATTTTCGGTGCAGCAGTCAGTCGTCCAGCAAGCAGACTTTCAACAGCTACTTTTCGAGGTGAGTTACCTTCCAGTAGCGGTGGGTCTACGGCCACAATGCCGGCCCACCAGTAGGAGTTTTATGTTAGATGATTGTCTTTGTGATATCATCTAGGTTTTCTACTACCTAATATGTTATATGCTAGCATGATATGTTGTATGTGATAGTATTAGAATTCAGTTGTTAGGACCGAAGGGTAGGTCAGGCACCCCAGATATGTCTGATAGTATGTGATGGTATGTTTGTATGATGGCATGATATGTTATATGTGATAGGGGTAGTAGGAGGGGAATAGTCCCCAAGTGCGGTTGTTAGGACCGATGGGTAGGTCAGCACCCCATAATGGCTTGACACGGGTAGGATGGCACCCCAGAATGGCCGCACGGGTAGGTCAGCACCCCAGAATGGCCGTACCGGGCAGGTCGGGCACCCAAGAATTTCCCGGCACTATGTATGTTATATGATTGTTTGGTATGCGGTACGATGAGGGAACTCACTAAGCTTTGTGCTTACAGTTTACAGTTTTGGTTTCAGGTACCTCTTCAGCGAAGGGGAAGGAGCTGGCGTAGTAGCGGCACATCATACACACACTCCCGTTTTCCGCATCATGAGATATTCTGGGATTTGTACTCTGACATTATTATGATTTATGTTTTGGGTTGCAGACACGAAATATGTTTTAAGAAATGATAGGGTCGAATGTTGTTTATTTACAAGTATTTTACAAAGTGTTTAATTAAAAATGAAATTTTTGGACTTGAAAAATTGGGTCGTTACAGGAGGATATTTGGTTCCCCGCATCCGTTAGAGGTGGGATGGGGATGAGGACAAGGTTAGGCACTTGAGGATGAGAACATGGATGGTCAACCCCTCCTATTCCTCACCCCATTTTCACCCCTGTTCTTTAAGTAAAATGACTTGTTCCATTAAGTCAATCCCTTAAACTTCCAGATCTGGTCCTTAATAAGGTATTAATAGATAAAGTTTCTAACTTATCCATTAAGACCTCCCAAACGTTCAAGATTAAAACTTTATTAAACTAAAATGACCTAAAGGACCAAGAAAACTTGCATGAATAACAAGGAAGGAAAAAGATCATAACTTTCCTAACTTATGATGTCTAAGAAGCCTTCCAAATTGATCAAAAGGTGTTGGAGTCCTCTCAACTCCATGACCACCTGTAAAATGGACCAAAAGTTCCAAATACCACATTTAACTAGATCTAAAGAACTAAAGAGCATGATATGAACTTTATACTCACAAGAGTCCATAAATGAAGTAACCTTGTTGGATCTGCACTTGAACCCTTCTTTTATGCACTTTACAAACACCTTGTTCTTCAAGCTTCAACCACTAAAAGAAGAAGATAAGCTCATAAATAAAACAAGTAGAAGGAGGTTATGGTCTCTCAAGAAATGTTTTAAGGGTGATAAAGGTTGAGAATGATCCAACCCTAGTGGGTTAATGGCCTTAAATACTCCCAAACCCCTACAAAAACGATTGCCCCATCGGGCCGGAAGCGCACCACGCTTTTAAGAGGCACTTCCATCTTCTTACGAATAATTTCAGATTTTTAGATTTTTCAAAAAATGTGATAAATGGCTTCTTGCTTCGCCTCGTCCTTCTACTTTCTTCTGGACTATAAATCCCTCAATCTACACGTGTGAGACTCGAGTATTACAACTACAAACCTCCGTAACATGAAACCTTCCAATATATAATTTGGTAAGCGCATCAGTCAAATACTTAATTCAGGAACCCGGTGTAACATCTCGACTTTTGACCTGACCCTAGTAAATATTAATATATATAAAAATAATACAAAACATATATTTACAATAGTAAAATTTGATCTATGTAACTCAACTCATTAGTAATTACTTTGTTGAAATTATATTTTTCCCTCTTCATTTATCTAATTTAACCTTGTGTATAAATTTTTCTCTTTGGTTTATCTGTTGTTACCTCAAATATCACTCTGATAATTTTTTTTCTATCTGATTTTCCATATATGTATTTATATTTAGTAGAAAATTTATTTATAGTTTTTATGCAATCAACAAATACTTTTATGTTTGTTTTAGTATTTAAACTTGTCTTGGTAAAATTGAAATTTAAAGTTTTTTTTACGTAAAAATTCATATTAAAATAGAAAAAAGAAATCTTCAATCTTCTGTTGGTATTCCCGGATCTCGTTGGAGGCGAGGTTGTTGATTAATTTATATTCCTCGATGAAAACGAGGATGTGAATGAGAATAAAGACCATGATTTGGGATGAAAATGAGGATTGGAATCCCTGGTATTTTCCGACCCGTTTCCATAGATAGATACGATGAAAAACATATGTAAGATCTATTGTAGCGAATGTAATGTATGTGAGAGTACCTTTTAAGCTTCCATACAGAGAGTGAGATCAACGGTAGCTGGTTCGGTGGCTTTACACTATGACTCGTTTGTCAGTTGTGTCAACAAGTGAGCATGCATGACTACTCTAGAATCTTATTATTTATTAACATTAACATACTTATTTGGTAAGATAAATAATTTTTTTTTATGTCCATATATATATATATATATATATATATATATATATATATATATATATATATATATATATATATATATATATATATATATATATATGATTTAACGATGAACAAAGAACCAGCCTTTTTAGTATGATATTGGCGGCTGTGGGAAGGTTTAAGAGATAAATTAAGTTGTAAGGAGTGAAGTGTAATTTGTAAAAAAAAAAAAAAAAAAAAAAACAAAAAACATTTATAATACAGTGTACAAGAAGCGTATATTGATTATTAGTATTATTGTTGAAGTGGTACGGCGTGGGTTTGATTGGTAGGGTAGGGACGGGGCCGTTTGATCATAATGAATAGATGGTCAAGTCAATTCAATTCCTCTTGCCATTCCAATTCCAATTCCCATTCCGATTCCCCCCTTCCTCGCATCCCACACGCCCTTTCTGCATTCTAACTGTCATGCCCCCACTCCCTCTTACCTCTACCTCTATTTTGTATGTTAGTTTCATCTTATAAATTTTTTTTTTTAAATTTATTAAAATGGTTTTGTTTGATTATAAAAAAAGTAAATGAAAAAAAAAAGATAAACTCATGGACACATCTGCAATAGTAGTTACCTAGCTCCTTCACCACCCATCCCCATCCCCAACCCCATTCCTTTCCCTATTACATGAGCTGGAGAGCAAGATTCCGTGTGAGTGTATTTAGCTGTAATGGTGCACCCTTCCCCTTCCGAAGCTTACTTATATATACCTTCGCTTCCTCCCTCCCACTTTCTATCAAAACATCAGCAACCTAAATAACAACAATGGAACTCATTACCTTCGTCTTCTGCTCTTCTTTCTTTATCCTTCTTTCAACTCTCTTTCTCTTCAAATCTTTCTTCACCTCCGCCGCTCGCCGGAAAAACCTCCCTCTTCCTCCCGGAACACTCGGTTGGCCTTATATTGGCGAGACCTTCCAACTCTACTCGCAAAACCCAAATGTCTTCTTCGCTTCCAAAGTCAAAAAGTTAGTTTCGTTTTCAAATTTCATCACTCGTAGTTAATTTCTCTAAATTTGTTTACTGATTGGGATATTGTTGCAGGTATGGTTCGATCTTTAAAACCCATGTTTTGGGTTGTCGGTGTGTCATGATTTCAAGCCCGGCTGCTGCTAAGCTTGTGCTTGTTACCAAATCTCATCTTTTTAAGCCTACATTCCCTGCTAGCAAAGAGAGAATGCTGGGAAAACAAGCAATTTTCTTCCACCAAGGTGATTACCATTCCAAATTGAGACGTCTTGTTCTCCGAGCATTCACCCCTGAATCCATCAAAAACATCATCCCTGATATCGAATCCATCGCCGTCCAATCACTCCGAGGATGGGAAGATCAACAACTCATCAACACTTTTCAGGAAATGAAAACAGTAAGTGAAGTCAATAATACTCGATACAGGAGGTGTAACTCACACTCTGTTTTACTCTGTTTTCTGATCATCATCTTATCTATATATTTGCAGTTCACATTCAATGTCGCATTGCTTTCCATTTTCGGAAAGGATGAGGTGCTCTACAGAGAGGATCTCAAGAGATGTTATTACATTCTTGAAAAAGGGTACAATTCGATGCCGGTTAATCTTCCCGGAACACTCTTCAACAAATCAATGAAGGCGAGGAGGGAATTAGCACAGATCTTAGCCAAGATTCTTTCTTTGAGAAGGGAAACCAACAAAGAAGAACATAAGGATTTGTTGGCTTCGTTCATGGAAGAGAAAGAAGGGCTCACCGACGAACAAATCGCCGACAACATCATCGGCGTCATCTTCGCCGCCAGGGACACCACCGCTAGTGTCTTGACATGGATCGTCAAGTACTTGGCTGAAAATCCCACTGTTCTACAAGCTGTCACTGTAAGAAATCTTCTCTTTTTAGTGTTTAGCATTATAAGAACTCTCACATTAAAATAATTGATCCCTAAACACCAATATCAAAAAGTTGAATCTTTTTTCAAAACCATTTATTTATTTACCATTCTTTTTTCTGAAGATATTAAAAAGTTGAAAATCGCAAGTTGACATTAACATATTAGTTTAGCCCATAATTTAATTTGTAATTAATATTAAATGTTTGACTTTTTAGGAAGAGCAAGAGGGGATAATGAAGGGGAAAGATGACAAGGCTTTGACTTGGGCAGATACCAAGAAAATGCCCATAACTTCAAGAGTCATTCAAGAGACCCTCCGAGTTGCTTCTATCTTATCTTTTACCTTCAGAGAAGCTGTCGAAGATGTTGAATTTGAAGGTTTGTTTATTTTAATTATTTTGTTTACTTATTATCTAATTAAATACCTTTATTCTAATATTTTAAATTTGTTTTTTTCTCAGGGTACCTTATTCCAAAAGGATGGAAGGTATTGCCACTCTTTAGGAACATCCACCATAGTCCCGAAAATTTCACGGAGCCAGAGAAGTTTGACCCGTCAAGATTCGAGGTAAATATCTAAAATTGTAATTATTTAGTTGAATTAACCGAAAAAGAAATTAAGAAGTAATATCTTTTATTTGGTCAAAATGGGAAAATGATTTGGTAAATCTTTAATGATTTGGCAGGTGGCACCAAAGCCCAATACATTTATGCCATTTGGCAATGGGACCCACTCATGTCCGGGAAACGAGCTAGCCAAGTTGGAGATACTGTTGCTTATACATCATATGACCACAAAGTACAGGTTGGTGAAATCTATCCAATCCTTCAAATCATTTATTTACCATAAAAAGGTCTTCATTTCATGGGAAAAACCTAAAAATAATTACTAAAAATGGAAATATTTCAAGAACTACAAGTATATTAAACTGATCATGGAATTTTCTATTTTTTGCAGATGGTCAATGATTGGCCCACAAAATGAAATTCATTACGCCCCATTCGCCCTTCCCCAAAATGGCTTGCCCATAAGACTCTTTCCCAAGAAACAATTGTAAAGATGACAAGAGGAAAACAAGACCTTAAAGTTCATGGATTGAGAATGTTTCCAAATCGTAAGAAGGGGTATTTCGATATGGAGATTGATTGGGGTTTGAGAAGAAGACAAATCAAAGAAACTTACTATTTTTAGAATATATTACTACAATGATGTTTGACTGATTTAGTCAAAAAAGAAAAGAAAAAGGATAAAAGAATCGTTTTGAGGAGAAGGAAATTATGGCCAAGGCATAAAGAGGACTCTAAAGGACACCAAATTGTACATAAAGAGTTTCCTTAAACAAATAAGAAGAAAAGAGAAAAAGATTCTTGATGATTTTGTAATGAATAGGAGGTTAGGGAGAACGTGGTTTATTGTAGCATAGTTAGGTCATACCCTTTTAACGTATTTAGGTAAAACTACTAAGTCAGGAGATGTTATTGACTTTCTTTTATTGTATAAGTCCGTAAGGCAATATTAATAGAACCTTGTTATTATTTTACCACTTTTGTTGATCAATATATAAATTGTGTATGAAATAATTGTGTTATAAAGTAATATTTTGTAGCATTTATTAAATACTTATTGCTAAAAGTGTTCACTCAGTTGTATACTGTGATACTACTTATTTCAAGTCTCTAACTTGATATTTTGGTATATTAATAAACAAAGTCTATAATCATCTATTGGATTTGTTGATCGATATCATATGTCGAAGATATAAAAGGCGGAATGGAGTTTAATATGACAGATCGTTGACAATGTATATGTGGTCATGGTCAATCTTGATGCCTGTGATGACAAACTTCACCATCCATTCATCCAAAAACAACATTAGTTTGTTTTAAATCAACTGATTTTATTTTGATTTATCATGGGAAAAATCAAATTGTGCTAAATTGATCATTGTATATTTGTACCTTCTATCTACAGCTTAACCACAATCTCCTGTGGCCTTAACTCTCTTTTGTTAGGAAACTTGTATATCACATGTCCAAAACATATTAAAGGTGAATATGAAATTAATATTTAAAGTGAGGATGTTAGAAGAAGTAAACCAAATGAGTTTAATGGTTTAGTTCATCCCACGTTTGTTGGAGAATGAAAATAAAATTGGTTTTTAAATATAAAGACTTTTAAACTTTGTAAGACTTATACAACCAATGCTTTATTTTACGTGGATATGAGGTGCAAATGCAAATCAAATTGCCTTGGTTTTTAATACAAATCAAATTGTGAACTTGTGTGAGAGTACATGCGCTATGGATACAAATATACCATTAATTACCAGAAAAATCAATGACCTTTATATAAATATTTTTTTTCTTTTAATTTACGTTATAATTAAGGAAAAATTTGTGAAATGACCAAAAAAAGAGGAGGGGGGGGGGGGGGGGGGGGGGGGGGGGCTTAAAAAAATAACCACGAAAATGACATTTTCACTAAATGACCAAGATTTCCGTAGAGAGAGGCTCTGCGAAACACATTTACCCTCTACGGAAGAGTTTTCTCTCCGAGGAAGTGATATGTCAAGGGTAAAATAATAAAGCCACACAACAAAACTGCATTACGGATTTGAAGGGCTTTGCTGTGTAAGAAAGCTTTGCTGTGGAAAAAGAAGAAACAAACAGGAAGAAACAAACTATCAATCTATCAGAAAGCTTTATCGGTGGACTTGAAGTCGATCGATTTTAACCATTGTTAGCTTAAATTGTTATATTGAATTAATGATACGTGATAAGTAGGTGTGAAACGTTGTTAAATTTACAACTAAAATCGATTTCACCATTGTTTAGCGATGAACAATTCCCCAGAGGTCCCAACTGTGAAGAACAAATCTGCAGTGGGTACTCTACAGATCCTCAGTGCTTTCTGTAGAAATGTTTGACGTAATTTAGTGCTTTCAACTACCAGTTTCGCAGAGAATTCAACATTTCTGCAAAGCATTCAACATTTCCCGTAGAGACCTTCTTTGCGGAGCCATTTCTCAGACGTGATTCTTTGGCTTTTTCCCCACATGTCTAATTCTTCAAAGCTTAACAATATTCGCAGAGACTCTCTATGTAGAAATCATTGTCATTTTATGAAAGTTCCATTTTCATGGTTTTAAACTTATACTATGAAAATATTAAACATAAATAATCGTTCTTAATTAAACGTATTTCGCGTTTTAGTTTTTCTTGAATGACCAAAATATACGTTGAAGATTTTGTAGGATATCCCTAGGATGGAGGCCCACAAAGTTTAGTTTAGAACCTATGGATTTTTTATATTTTAACCCCGTCATCCAAGGATCCATATCGTGCAATTTTTACATGTTGAAGAAGAATTGTTTAGATTGATCTACCAGCATTGGTTGATTTAGTATAGGGCATACGTTGACCCGTACAATTTCTTATTTTTCAGGACGCAGTGTAAGACTTTTGAAAAAAAAAAAATTCTACTATCGTGCAACCACTGACTTTCCCGTGACACCCTAATATGAAATACTACATCAAACACCCTTAGCATTATATTTTTATTCTATTTTCAATTAGTTTTCATTGATTCTTTATTGTCAATTCTTCGTAATTAAAATATCCCACTAATTAAACCAAATAAAAGAATTTGTAAAGGAAAATCAAAGTAACCAATATCATATTTGTTACATACTGAACAAAAAATTATAAATTAGATAAACAACTTGCTACACATATTAGACTCTTACGAGAATCTAAATAAAAAATGTGGTCTTTATGAAAATCCAATATAGGTGTTGGGGAAGGCAAGGTGAATATTTAGAGTCAGTGTTGTTCAAGTTATATTTAATCGGTTTCGAAATTCTAACATCTCTAGAATAATTGTAAGTGAAAAATAAGGTTTGGTTCAATGGATTTTATGTTATCTCTCTATATATATATTAAAATATTGTAAGACAAACCTTATGACATCACATTCAACAATCAAGACTATTGATTGTTTTCACTTCTAACTTTTCCACCCTTAGATCAAATTAGACCTGGAAAACCTGTCGTGCCGTGTCGGGTTCGTGTCGTGTCGTGTAAATACATTAAATGTGTTGAAATGGCCTGGCCCTAACCCGACCCGTTTAATTATCGTGTCGTGTCAACCCGTTTATTTTCGTGTCGGGTTTCAGGTTAAGGTATAGACCTTGTAAATATTTTGTGTCATGTCGGGTTGAAATATTTTATAGAATGGAAAGTAGCATTTGTGGAGGCAAAAAGGAAAAAGTGAAACACTGGAGTTATGAGATGAAATGACAAAACTTATAGTTAGTTTAGAAGAAAAAGTGAAAAGAGTTAAAGTTTGGGAGCAAAGGGATACGCAGTGAGGATGACTAAAATTAAATAACTTTGAAATTTTGAATATTACTTCTAATTATTGAGTTTGGCCCACTATAAGTCTATAACATATAATATATTTAAAAAAATATGAAACTTATAATAAATAATATATAATTAAACGGGCCATATTCGAGTCATCTTCGAGTTGAAAATCTTGACTCTAACTCTATCCGTTTAATTATCGTGTCGTGTCGTGTCAACCCATTTACATAAACGTTTTGAAATCTTTGACCCTAACCTGCTAATTTCGTGTCGGGATTTCGTGTCGTGTCATGTTTTGCCAGATCTACTCCAAATGCTCTACAAGAATTGGAAAAAGAGATTCATAGCATTAATTCACTTGATAATATAATTCATTGTGTGAGTTGTCAAGTAGATATATCCATAGTTTTACATTGTAAAGCATATGATGCTTTGGTTAGTAATGCATCCTTCATTTTCATTAAATAAACATTTTTATTCTCAATAATATTAAACCAATTTGACATTTTTTATGACAACCCGATATTTCGAACCAATGTAATGACCTAAAAAGTCAAGAATTGTAACCCCTTTTAATATAATGAAATTATTGTCAAAAATAAAATGTTCAAAAGTCATCTAATGGATTTCATAAATGATAGATATCATGTCAAGGTTTTCAGAAATATAAATAACACTAAAATCCGAGTTATAACGAAGAAGTTATGACCAACCTAAGTTTTCACCACAAAACCGTGAATACGATTAAACGTAAAACGCAAAGTTTTAAGAGAATACTTTTAAACCTTAAGTATCTAAATGAAAATCGTAGATATCATTAAAACCATGAACATACATAAAAAGAACGCCCAAATCTAACTTCGTACTGGGAAGTTATGATTTTTCGAAGTTTCGGATGTAGCAGTAGACAACTAAAAGCTCGAAATATAGATCGAGGGATTTTTAACCGAAACAATCTTAATGAGAATCGAAGACCTTAACAATGGTAGTACAACCGTAAAAAGTCTGTTGAAAACAGGCATCAGATAAAGAAGTTACGGATTTTTAACGGACCTTTCGTGTCCCGGCCTATTAAAAACAATATAATTAAAATAAAGTCAAAATTAGATGACGGAGTCTAAATGAATGTTGTAGAGTACATTCTCACCTACACGTGCATATAAAGAACGTCAAAAACGGAGCTCGTATGCGAAAGTTACGGATTTTACAAGTTCGAGGTGCACAAACCGACACGAGTTACGCCCAACGTACTCGGGTGCTAGGCTTTAGATTGTCCACGTCACCCCTCTACACCTCTATGGACCGTCCCATCCGAAGTCCAGCAGATGAGGATGCGGTCATGCATGACATCCGATACGCCCCGCGTAACCCCGTACGCCCCGCATACCGAGGGTTTCCAGCCCTTATAAAAGGGATGCGAGGGTTCCGGGCAAAATTGCTCATTTCCTCTCTTTCTCCTGCGTTTTTACTCCTTTTTGTGTGAAAGAAATATCCCGAAGCCCCGGTTTTCATAGAAAGCCCCGAAGGAAGTTTTACGCTCCCGAGATTCCCGAGAATCCCAAGAAACTCGTTTTCTCCTGTCAAAGTTCTGCTCGGTTTTCATCTCACCATCTTCACTCTATCAAGTGAGTTCATACCCCTATAACTACGTTTTCAAATGCTTTGTAAATGCTTTTATACACTTTTAAGAGGGGGGGGGGGGATACAAGTAAACACACGATTATCCTCGTGTGAATAACATAAATCTTTTACTATACTTTTTGTTATAATCAATCATATGTGATTTATAACTATCATACGAAAACGTTATCATTCAACATATCACGATAATACTTTTTCCATTTTGAAATGAAACATGTTTTTAGATAAATATCAAACACTTTAATTATATTTTGAGTATAAATGTTCAATAATGTTATACTTTACATACAAAGTCGACACCACACTAGGGTTTACCATACAAACGAAACATACTTTTGGAAAAACTATAATAGGTATAGTTTACTAGATATTCATGATATTTTACATACTATAAGTACTATATAAAGGAAATACTTTCATATACAAGAACAGATGGACTTTTCATACGTAAATCTAATTGATACTAAGTTTTGTGAGACATTCAACTTCACGTACTTACAAGTATGCAATTAAAGTCTTGTATTATATATCATAATCTCTTGTAGGGAGAGCGTGATAATTGTGTATAGATCTATACGGTATTGACAATTCTGCACCTAAACTGTTAGTTACAGTTAGACCGGCAGGTCTGGGGTGACAAACATCATAACATTCCAATGCCTGAAGAACGTTGTTACAGGCAGCCTAAGTCAATAGCATGGGTATAAAACTCACATGGAGTATAAAAAACGACGATTTATGGGGTTATCAAATGTCTTAGTTATTTTATACATACATAAATCTATCGTTCTAGGCATGACAACTACTAATGCATTATAGTTTTGGAACTTTTAAACTACCACACACTCATGGAAAAATATTGGATTTTTCTGAAATAAACTCAGTGATTTTATACCAAACTTACAAATTTTATACATAAACGTTTATGAACTCACCAACTTAACTGTTGACACTCATTCAAAACTACTTGTATTTCTCAGGGATTCAGTAATACAGGTAAACCTCAGCTTTTGGAGAAGGGGCGCTAAGGCGTTAGTTTAAAACTCATTTTTGTCATCATATTGTAATTTATTTTGAACAAATATCACTCAACAATGTAACTTTTAAATTATATATATGATGGTTGTTTTACTTTCTTTACTATGTATTCAATTGTTACGATAGTACATGAAGTCATCCGCCCTCGAACGATTCCGCCGTTCTGGTTTGGGGGTGTGACATTTTTACCCCCAAAATCTATTACATCACAACATGTTGCACATCTGAAACAATTACTAGAAGAAAATAAATCACAAACTACAAAAGATCTTCATGATAGCAGCATGAGGACTATGTGTATTTGTGATTCACAGCAACTTAATCTTGATATTTGTATCACTTTATAACCTCAAAATATGTAATTATTTATAGTTTATTATTTTTTTTTATAGATTTGGTATTGTGTAGGTGCGTTTATGGCTTGAGGAGATTCTTTGGGAAAAGAAATATGACATGGATGTTAATTTATTGATGCAAATGTGTTTTGAATGTTGTAAACTCTGATGAACTTCACATAGGACAGGTAATTTTTTGTACAAACTTTTGGGTTAAAATACAAGAAATTGCAATATACTTTCATAGATGTTGCCCTTGAATTTTTTTTGTTTGATTTTTTTAGGGAGGTTAGTAAATGAATATATTTTTATAGAATCTCTTAGAGGTTGTGCTTCGACTTTGTTTGAATGGTTGTTTCAGAATACATACTTAAATGTTTTTTTAGAACAGATAGGTCATAATCTAAAAGTGATTCCAACATACTTTGTTTTTTTAATTTGTAATTATATCACAAGAGTTTTGTAAAAAGGTATTACCAAGATTTTTATATTGGGAAAATTTTGCTAGTAAAATGAGTTGTCGTATGGTTTATGATACGATTATGGATGCTGTTAACAACAAAAAAGGTGGTGTCTTTTTCCTATATGGTTATGGAGGAACAAGAAAAATATTTGGTTGGAAGACAATGTCTGCTGCTATTAGATCTAAAGGTGAAATTGTTATCAACATTGCTACAAGCGGAATTGCAACACTCTTGCTCTCTGGTGGTAGGACAGTGCATTCAAGATTTCATATACCAACAAACTTGAATGGGGATTCATTTTGTTCTATTACACCAGGTAACAATGTAGCTGAATTGTTGAATAAAACTAGACTTATCATATGGGATGAAGCCCCGATGATGCACCGTTAATGTTTCGAAGTAGTTGATAGGACACTTAGAGACATTATCCTTTCATCGGACAAGAATAAACTATTTGGAGGCAAGACCATTGTATTTGGAAGTGACTTTTGACAGGTTCTTCCAGTAATACAAAGAGGAAATCGTTCAGATATTGTCCAGGCATCACTACATTCATCAAGAGTATGGCATGAATGTATAGTTTTACGTTTGAATGTCACGTGGCATCATGTTCAATATCCAAACAATGATTTCGAAGAGACAAAATCATTTACTGAAATGGATTTTTAAAATTGGTGAAGTTACTATTGGCGGCCCTAATAATGGTGAAGTTGAAGTTAAATTTCCAGAAGATGTTATTGTTCCCTCTACGGGTGACCATATTCATTCAATTGTATCCACCATTTATTCATCCTTTCAGAACCAACTTGATGATCCATCTCCCTACAAATGAAGAAATTGATGCTATCAATGGTTACATGTTAGAATTGATGAAAGATGAAGGGAAACATATATGAGTTCAGATTCTTTATGTGAGACTGAGGCACAAGATTCTTTTGAGGAATTAGTATACTCCCCAGATGTGTTGAATGGTTTTAAGGCTTCTGGAATTGCCAACCATAAACATATACTAAAAAAAGGTGTTCTGGTCATGTTACTTCGTAATATCGACCAAACCAAATGACTATGCAATGGTACTAGATTACAGATCATAAGGCTTGGAAGACACGTCATTGAAGCCCGAATCATATCAGATAGATTTTTCAATGAGACTACTTATATACCTCGCATGAAGTTAACTCTGTCTGATAAAAAAAAATCATTCCATTTTCAGCGAAGGCAATTCCCCATAGTTGTTTGTTTCGATGTGATCATTAACAAAAGTCAGGACAGTCATTATAAGATGTTGGATTATATTCGCGTAGACTCGTTTTCACTCATGGTCAGTTATATGTAGTTGTTTCCCGTGTCACAAGTAAAAAAATGTTTGAATGTACTCATATGTGATGCGAAATGTCGTTCAACTAATAAAATAAAATAATATTGTCTACAAAGAGGTCCTTCAACGATTATAGATATTTATCAATTTCAATGTATCTTCTACATATTTCAATAATATGAATAGCCATAATTTTTTTAATCATTATGCAATATCTATAGAAG